>NC_058521.1:188484277-188803316 GCF_904849725.1 Hordeum vulgare subsp. vulgare
TATAATAATTAGCATCTTGTATTCTCATGCCATGCTCATGCATCATCTTGATTGCATATGTTTGATATTGGTTGTTGTCATTCCTTTCGGTAGGCTCCGCTCCCCCGGATTCCACCGAATATCCGTCTGACGGATATTGTCACTCCTCTGAGCAACAAGGCAAGCAACCATTTTTGATCATCCCGATAAATCCCATGTTCTTGCTCCTGCACTTACTTATTGCATTAGGATCAAATGCTTCAAATACTTGTGCCACGTTAGTTGAACCCACTTCCTTTGCATGACCTATCCTTGTCACAGTAAATAGCTGAACCTTGCAACCTAGCATACCTGGTAGTTGCTTGAGCCATGATGTGCCTTATCCTGCTATGCATGCTATGCTTAGATTTGTGTATGGTCTGTCATCTGGGAGATGAAAAGAATTGTGAGAATGTGTTCGGTAAGCAAAGGTTGTGTGTTGAACCTGATTTGGTAAAGGTACCGGTGAAAGGCTGTGTAGGAGTACATGGCGGGTTGTTTCATTGGAACCGTCCTTAGGAACTAAGTTCCATGTATGTAATCCAAGACTAGATACTACCACACCTTGGGATACTTAATTGACCCTCTCGACTTATTAATCGCTTAGTATTCGGTCCAGGAGTTGCAAGTAGTTTCTGGTGTTTATAGTCATGCTGGAGGCCGTGCATAGCGCTGACCTGAGAGGTGGGCTGTGATGCGGTAGGCAGTGGCACGATGTACCAAGTGGCACCCGGATGGTGGGCTTGGGAACCCTGCACACATCGTTTGAGGCCGTGGCGGAAACCTCGGCCGGACTTCCGTACGGGTTACTCTCAGATAGGCGATAAACCTGGACTAGGTACTAGTGTGGTTAACGGTCGTGGCCGACTCCCTCACTGGGCTTCCGCTTGAAGGTTGCCGAGGTGCGTGACGTGCACATGGCGATAAGTGGCGAGAGCGTGTGTGACGAAGTACACCCCTGCAGGGTTATGATCTATTCGAATAGCGGCGTCCGCGGATATGGACTACTTGGAGACATATGTTGTTCATAGATAACTTCAATGGCTACTCATAAAATTGTCAAGATAACACTACAAGAAAAACGTTCAATTATGACCAAAAAAAATGACGATGGTTTAATTGGTCATAGATCCATGACCAAATTTTACAGATTAGTCATGGAGAGTCTAAGAGGGTCCAAAACTCATAACGTTATGACCTTCTGTGTCCATAAGGTCATGATCCTATTACACAAAATGGTCATTAAGATGTGTCAAAGTGCTTATGCTCATATTTCGGTGCTAGCATGACCAAATATAATGTCCTAATCATATGACTGGAGGTGACTGGACGACACCTCATCAATTCTGCCTATGTGTCATGTATAGAGAGTGGGACTTTGTTTTTACATATATGGATGGCGTAAATAATATTAGATAAATACCAATAAATTATAATTATTCATTTTAATATCCTAAATATTTTAAAAAGTACAATATAATTACAACAATGAAATATATGAGCACATGCTAATATGGAAGGTATTATAGGGTACCTTAACTTGGTGTTTCAAACAATAAAAACTTAAACATAAACTCATGCCTCATTTTTAACATAGTTGTTGTAAAATTTCAGATAAGTAGTGTGGAGAAGGTGTAAAAGTTCTCCGATCTAAGAGTACAATGATGGTTTCTTCTTGGTTAAGCCAAACTACCATCGATGACGAGCCCTTTGTGTTGGTTTTACATATTATCGTTAATTGGCAATAATGTATTCCGTTCAACTTGTGGTGATGGAAAACAATGTGGTTGTATTTTCTAGTAATGCCAAATCATATAATAATTAAATAAAAAGTGTTACCACCCACAACACTCATCAATAAAAATACAGCTTTCTTTTGAGGGAAATAATAAATACAACTTTTTTCGCAATAAAAAATATAGCTAGAGACAACAATATGGGTCCATATTCCCTAAATCCAATATCTACCTGGACTTGAGCAAGCCTATTTAGCGAACAAGGTAAAAAAATCCCTTCCACCACAAACCAGACCCTAACCCTAGCTCCAGCCCCATCCACCCTCGTCTCCCGTGACCCTCTTGCCTCTCCCGCCGCCAGCCTCCATCCTTCCCTTCCCCTCACCAGATCTCCGGTGCTCCTCCATCGCAGGCACCTGTGCTCCCCTCTCCACCTCTCCCATCAGCCTCCATCCCTACGAGCCACAATCCCCTATGCCCCCGTTCATTGCGGCAGGCCCCAAGCCCCGGCGACCCCGGCTCCATGCCCTGGCCTCGCCCCAGATCCGTGACCCCGGCGGGCAGATCGCGACCATGGGAACCCGCGGGCTCACGCTGGCGCTCTTCGCCACGGCGCTGCTGCTGCAAACCCTCCTCTCGGCGGCGTCCGAGGCGGAGGGCCTGGTGCGGATCGCGCTGAAGAAGCGCCCCATCGACCGTAACAGCCGCGCCGCCACGGGCCTCTCCCGTAGCGAGGAGCAGTCCCTCCTCACCGGCGTCAACACCCTCAGCTCTGAGGAAGGGGGCGACATCTTGTCCCTCAAGAACTTTTGTTTTCAGGATTATTAGGATTGTTATGGTTGTCCGTGGCTTGGGGCCTGCACACCCACCTCTGTAATTTGTGCACTTCACATGCATTTTTCCCATCACCCACCACCCGTAACATGCTAGTTGTTTCAACTACAGTCATTCTCATACTTGATTTGAAATCTGCATAGTTCCAGGTAGTTTCTTAGTTTCTCCTATGTGTCATAGCTTATCCCATGTGTCATAGTTCCAGGTAGTCTCTTAGCTTATCCACGTAGTGCCTAGTTCTCAGTACTATTTAGAAATTCCTGTCTGTTAATCCAAATTTGTAGAGTTAGGTGCTGAGGTTGCTTCCTAAAATATTTTCTCTGGAAGTCAGATGTGTACTGATGAAATTGCAGTTCAAGTTAGGTGCAATATCCTTGAAAAGGATGCTGCAAAATAACTGATGTTGATGTAGTGCCTATTGGTGTAGTCAGACATAGTGATGGAAATGATAATGTGCAATCCTTTCTATATCCTTTTTATGTTTCAGCAGAGTCATATACTGATTAATTCATCTCTCTATTTGTTAGCCGTTCTCTTCTGACAATGTTGTTTTGTCTGTTATGTCAACAGGAAAGCCTGCTGCCATTCAGTACGGCACTGGTTCGATTGCTGGATATTTCAGCGAGGATAGCGTTACAGTGGGTGATCTAGTTGTGAAAGATCAGGTTTGTGTCTCTTCATATTTCTGAGTTGATTTGTTGATTATCTCTGATTTTGTGCGTCACATTAGTTATTTTTATATCTCAGCCGCCTCATGCATACATGCTTTTCTATTTTCTGTTTTGTTTATTTCCTATTCTCATGGTAGACGTCTAGTGCTTTTTTAGAAACCGTCTTTGGGAGAATACTGCAGTTTGGAAATGAAACTCTTCTATGATTAACTAGATTTGTTGGATAATGACTGAACCAGATGATGAGGGTTGACTATGAGCGATCCTACCATGATTGTAGCCTTGTACCAATGATACAAACGGAACCCTGTGCATATGTATGCTTGCAAAATGATTCTTCGGTTTAGCAATATTGAAGCACATTTGTAAAGTGCCAATGAATGTAAGAGAATTAATGATACAATGATACCAAGTGCTTATCCTTTTTTCATTGTTATTTCAAACCTGTCCAGGACACATGGATATAAGGACTAATTGTGATTGGGAGAATGGAATGGCGACGCTGAGGACAACTACTCTAGTTCAAGGTGTTCCTACGCATGGACAAGTAGGAGATGAGGATGAACAGGTGTGATCATAAATCACTTGATTTGCATTACTCGTTCACAATACGATCTTGTTTAGATACACATCTCTCATTGTTAAAAATCTATTATATTATTAAAACGATAGAAAACGTACGACTTAGATGTAACAACAGAAAACGTACGGCTTAGATGTAACAACAGAAAAATAGTTAAAAACAACGGCTATGATTTGCATAATAGAAGTACACATAAGCATGTTTCCTTATCCCATACGATTTGTAATGGTAAAAAAAGAATCGCTAGGTGAATTAGTTGGACTAGCATTACACGATGAATTCATATGCAAGAGCCAAGTTGGAGTCCGGCGGACCCAACACATATAAGTGTCATTCCTTACTGCATCATAATTGTGTTTTACGTGAACTCGCCATTTAAGCACTAATGATAGGTATTGCCTCCAGCAGAATTTTATTTTTGTGGGCCAAGAGAAAAACATACATGTACTTTTTTGGCTCCAGTACGTTACATGCCAATAAAAGGAACTAGCCTTCTCAAAGAAAATTCAAATGAACTAGCCTTGAACTCTATTTTTCGGATGCGAGCACTTGCTAATCTTCATGAAAGAGCTAACTCGATACATATGCTAATTATACTTGATAGTCTCATGAAACATCAGTAAAAAAACAGCGACCAACTTTTTTTTATGTAGCACTTATTAATTTGTTCATACCTGCCAAATAAATATTGTACGGAGGAGCGAAAAGGATTCATGCATGCACACTAATTACTATTGATGACATCATACTGGCAGAAACTGTAGAAGGACCAACTTTTTTTGCTCATTAGCCACAAGCATAGGGTCTAATTGGCGCATAATTTAGTGACTAGGAGGATGAAGTGGAAGGAGAATATCAGAAGAAGAAAAATATAATTTTGCAATTGAAAATAATAATAGATGGAGAAATTTGAAATATTGGTAAATATTATAAAAGCATATAAATAGGCTTTTTTGCGACAACACATAGGTGTTTAATACTATACAATAATTAAAGCTACACGGAGTGAAAACTTGTTGAACAAAAAAAATGCAAGAACAGATCCATCATGTATTTTCTCATGACGTCTTTTTGACATATATTCATTGTTGGCATGAAGTTTCTACCTAAGAAGCTACAGGAACGTCCTTCATGTAAATTTAGTTGGCCACAATTGCTCATAAATTTATTCCTTACTACATATATAGGCCAGTTAATCTTAATTTAGTGCAAGCTACTATTTTCTATAGATTGAGTGCTGATGAGTCACCCAAAAGGTGTTTGCATTCATACAACAACTTTCTAACTGATACCTACATTATACTGTATCTTTTGATTTTGAATGTGTGCACATGAATTTGAGATGGAAATTTATCGGCCTGGGCTGGGAAGATAATGGAGACTGCTACACATGTTCCTTCGTTCCTCGTGAGCAATAAAGAAGATATGGCAGCTGGGGCTTCAATTGTATCACCCACACTTAGTATACACACATGTAGGACCAGATAACTATTAGTCATTGTAACATGTTTGACTCACATGAAGCTTCATTGCACCTTTCATTCTCTTTATGTGCTCATTTTAGTAATAGTTACTAGGTTATAGGGCTGGAGTTGTAACTGGATGACGCTTCATTGTAACTGGATTTGTAGTGGAGTTGAAGGCCGAACTATTTTATGTGGTGCATATTTGTAAAGTTTCTGCAATGATGCTTATTGCTTAAATGACCTGGACTATTTAACATAATGTTTTTTTGTCGGAATTATCTACGATGCCTAGTGTATGAAAACAGTGCAAAAATAAGGTCTGGTCCTAGACAAAAATAGTAATGGGCTGAAATATCAAATATTGATCTGAATTGTTGGGCCTGGCCCATTTACGTGTGATTTGGATTGGGCTAGTAAAATTGTGACCTTATTTTTCAGTCATTGGTGATCCGCCACATCATTAGCTTAGCCACGTGGCTGATGCCATGTCAGCTCCTACGTGATTCAGGTACACGTGTAATGACCAAAAAAATTGGTCAAAGATTTTATGACCTAAATTTTTTGGTCAAAGAATACTTGACCAAAATACTGAAAAGGTCATGGTTGTTCGTTCTTGACGGCCAACTGTTGACCCTCTGAATTTGGTCAGAAAAAGGTCGTAACGTGATACCAATGACGATTCTTTGACCAAAATGGTGGGTCATTATCGATCACATTTCTTGTAGTGTAAGCGTGAGTGTCGTGTACGGCATTTCCTTATGGAGACGGAATGATTCCACGATGGAGTATTGTTGTGGTGTTAGTGGACTCGAGTGCGGGAAGTCAAGTTGTCAAAATTATTTAAAAATGCAAGTTGTCTAGCCACGAGTCAAATGCTGGCTTTCCGCATGAAACCCCACAATACCTTATTGATACATTGCATGAGTAGATAGTTATCCTAAAGTCTTGCTGAGTACCTCCGTACTCATGTTTGCTTAATAAATGTTGCAGAGGTTGCTAATGACCCTAATGGAGGGTTCTTCATAGACATCGACGACAACGAGTAGTTGGTGTCCCAGCTACGATCTCGCCCTAGGTTGGGTCTGTAGTATAGTCACGCCATGTGCCTTCTAGTTGCACCTGTCTGTACTCAGACAGTTTTAAACACTTCCGCTGGCTTGTAACTGAATGACTGCTATGATGGGTCGTGAGACCCTTACTGTGTAATATTATATGTGTGGCTCTTCCGAGCCTCTTAAATAAAGCTTGTATGTTTATGATTATGTTGTGATGCCATCGATATATCTATACATATCGGTATGCCATGCATACGTGTGTCGTACTTGATATGTATGGGGTTCGATTACCTAGCCGTGAACTTTAGTAGCACTCCTTACAGGGAAATGCCCCTTTGTGATCCAACGAGCCATGGTAGCTCGCTACTGCTCTGGACACATTGGTTGACCGACATGTGTCCTTCTTAGCTGCTATGTCTGTCCCCTTTGGGGAAATGTCACGCGATGTAATGGAGTCCTTGTAGCTTGCTACGACTCGTCTACACTTGCTGGTGACCGACACCTGCTTTGTTGGGTCATGTATGCCTGTCCTTGTGCGGTACTGCCACTTTGGTTTATGACTAGACTTGTCGATCCGGGTTCTTTGACATTGGAATGCTAGCGACACAATTGCATACGTGAGTCAAAAGGCACAAACGGTCCCGGCTAAGGTAAGGTTGCAGTCGTGGAGTTAACCGTGCGTGAGACCGCAAAGGGATGCGATGTGTTACAGGCTGGATTCCTATGACTTAGGATCGGGGTCCCGACAGCGTTGGTATCAGAGCCTGACTGACTGTAGGATTTCTAAGCCAAACTGGTCGAAGTTGAGTCTAGAATTGCTTTAGTTATATATAAGGGAATTGTTTGTGGAAGGGAACGTAAGACTCTTGTTCTCTCCTCAAGTTATTCTATTCTGGTCATCCTCGTATTTTCTGCGGGAATTAAGGACTAGGTTACTCATCTTCTTCTAGGACTACGGGTCAAGAGATATTTGGGTTCTTTCATTCCTAGGAAAAAGGAAGTAAGTTTGATGATCAGAGAGTTGAACTTGATAGTTGAGTGGTTACACTATTCCATTTTGGGTTGTCTCAAAATTTGTTTTTGAGCATTTACAGCCGTTATGCTGCCCAATTTTGCATTCGGAGCTCTAGTGCTTTTGCATTACTCTCTATTTACAGATGCCTGGCCATTCTTCTCGTCAGGTCATACGTCTGACCAGGTGCATTGATGTACCGGGTCATACGACCATGCTGGTCAGGGTGATGTCGGTGTGCGGTTACCGCTGGTACCCCGAGTACACAGTGGAGGAACAGTATCGAGACTTCAACCAGAGCCAGTATATCTGCACTGTTAGGGTATTTCCAGACTACCCTGGAGCTGAGGAGCCAATCCATTGGTCCTATGGGTTGGGAGTCACTGTTGACATGGCAGTACAAGATGCTGCCTATTCAATGCTGACCATTATGAGAATGAGACATGCACCGCTGCATAATTCAGAGTTCTGCTATGTTCCGGCCTCTCAGCCTGGTGAAGAGGGATACCTCAGTGGAGTCTACTTTGATTCTTCTATGGAGGATCCACTACTGCAGTCCATTGTTGAGATGCTAGAGAACAGAGACAGGGATGCTCGTGCTCTCCGAATGGAGCTTTATGCTACCCGTGCCCGTCTGTGGACGGCTTTGACGCAGCTGGCACCGGTAGTCCAGACAGGGTACGGAGATATGGAGATGCTGAACCCTGTTAGGACCCATCTTCCGGCCCACGTTGACTGGCCAGCTATAGGAGGAGTCACCCCTCTTCAGGGACCCCTCTTACCACCAGTCAGGGGACCAAGGCCACATCCGTGTCCTTATGGATCCCAGGGATCTCAGGCCAGAGTGTTTCCTGATCCGCAGCTTGAGCTTCCAGGCCATGGAGGTAATCTCTATGAGATGTTCTATGCGGATGCCTGAGCTATGAGCGGAAGGATAGTATGGTAGTAGCCGTACGTTCACAGTCCTGCGTGACTTGTGAAGTATGCCTGTGATGTGAAATGAATTCCGGAGGCCTAGATAAATAATGTATAGGAAGCTTGTAAGCCTCTGATGAGTAGTTTCATGATTTCAATAGCTGCTCTTTGGTTAAGGTTGTACTGAACTATGTAAGGGTGTGTATGAACCATGGTGTATATATAGCAGTTGCTTGTTACCATGTTGTTCGGATATTCATTTCCGCATTCCGTGTGTTCAGTACATTCTTAATCCATAGCTAGTATTGATATGATATTGGTCTAAGCTGTGAGTTTGTTTGTCAGGATGGTGTTCACTAGGTTGAACCGTGCCCCTGCTCATGAGCAAGGCGAGGGTAGTCAAGCATCGCAGGAAGACCTGCCTCACCCGCCCTCTCTGACGGAAGTTATGCTAGAGGCAGAGAGAAACAAAAGGGAGACCAACCGACTGTTAGAGCGTATTGAGCAGAATACGGCTCGTCAGCCTAGGCATGCTGCCGTGTCCCTCAACGACTTTGTGAAGCTGAACCCTCCAAAGTTTCATCACTCCGTCGATGCCCTCGACGCTGATGACTGGCTGTGCAGCATCTCATGCAAGATTCGCTCTGCGAATGTTTCTGAGGCCGACAAGGTGACCTTTGCGGCGTATTTCCTCGAAGGACCCGCCAATCTGTGGTGGGATAACTTTGAAGCTATGCGTCCTGCTGAACCAGCAGCCACATGGGCAGACTTCAGTGCAGCCTTTCGTCTGCACCATATTCCAGAGGGCCTGATGGACAGAAAGAGAGAGGAGTTCTGTGCTTTCACCCAGGGCAAGTTGACCGTGGATGCCTATAGCCGCGAGTTCGGTAACCTCGCCCGCTATGCAACAGAGGAGGTGTCTACTGATGCCAAGAAGCAAGCAGGATTCTGTAAGGGTCTAAGCCCTGAGCTTCGTCGTGATGTGCGCCTCCACGAGTGTGCAAGCTTTCAAGCCCTGGTCAACAAGGCGATCAGTGCCGAGACTGGTCATACTGACTTTGAAGCCACAAGGAAGCACCCCCGTGACTTTGGCTCGTCTTCTGGTTCCGCGTTTCCAAAACGCAGGTTGTGGGTTCCGAACAGTTCTCTGCCGCCAAGATACACTCCGAGGCCATCCTACGTGGCGCCTCAAACGAATTAGACCAACCCTCCAGCAAAAACTTATGGTGGTCCAGCTAGCAATGCTGCACCACATGCCAACCAAGTGATATGCTACAAGTGTAGAGAACCAGGGCACTATTCCCGTGAGTGTCCTCAAAATGTGGGTGCCAAGCAACCCGGAAAGTCCGTCGGGCAAGGCAAGTCGGGCAAAGCTTACTATGTGAAGCCAACTCCTGCACGTGGCTGTGTGAACTATGTCTCAGTAGAAGAAGCTGCAGAGGATCCCGACGTCATACTAGGTACGCTTCTTGTTAATCATCACCCAGCGTCTGTTCTCTTTGACACTGGGTCTTCTCATTCCTTCATTTCAGAAAGTTATGCACAGTTGCATAACATGTCTTTTTGGGATATGCCAATTCCATTGGTTGTCCAAACTCCTGGTAGTAAATGGCAAACCTCTAGGATAACCTATGACAATGAAATTCTAGTAGACAGGCTAGTTTTTCTAGCCTCATTGATAGCCTTGAAATCTTCGGATATTAATACCATCTTGGGTATGGGCTGGATGTCAGCTCACTATGCCAAGATTGATACTAATTCTAGAAATGTCCAGCTTACCCATCCCTCGGGTGAGATAGTAAATGTCTCTAATCGGGTCGCCAAATGCCAACTCTATTCCTTAAATGCCAACCCTCTTCTGGAACTTGAAGACATTCCGGTAGTCCGTGACTTTCCGGATGTCTTTCCAGAGGAACTGCCAGGAATTCCACCTGACAGAGATGTAGAGTTTGTGATAGATCTTGTTCCGGGAACTGTCCCAATAGCCAGAAGACCATATAAGATGGCACCCCTGGAGCTAGCCGAACTTAAGAACAACTAGATGAGGCCTTGAATAAAGGTTTCATTCGTCCTAGTTCTTCTCCTTGGGCTTGCCCCGTCCTATTCGTCAAGAAGAAAGACGGAACGGATCGGATGGTTGTAGATTACCGACCAGTTAATCTGGTCACCATAAAGAACAAGTATCCGCTCCCCAGGATCAACGATCTGTACGATCAGCTCGCTGGGTCCTCAGTCTTCTCCAAAATGGATTTGAGGTTGGGATACCATCAAATCAAGATCAAGAACGGGGACATTCCAAAAATGGCTTTTGTTACTCGTTATGGCCAATACGAATACACCGTCATGTCCTTCGGTTTAACCAATGCCCCAGCCACCTTCTCTCGTTTGATGAATTCAATCTTCATGGAGTATTTGGATAAATTCGCCGTGGTATACCTCGATGATATTCTCATCTACTCGAAGAACGAACAAGAACATGCCGAGCATCTAAGGCTGGTATTGATGAAACTTCGAGAGCATCGCCTCTATGCCAACTTTTCAAAATGTGAATTTTGGTTACCAGAAGTGACCTATCTAGGTTACGTAATCTCTGGTAAGGGTATTGCTATCAATCCCGAGAGAGTTCAAGCTGTCCTTGATTGGACTCAACCTGAATCGGTTAAGCAAGTTAGGAGTTTTCTTGGTCTAGTGAGCTATTGTCGCCGCTTTGTCGAGAATTTCTCCAAGGTTGCAAAGCCTCTAAGTGAACTCCTCAAGAAGGATAAAAAGTTCGAGTGGACACCACAGTGTGAGCATAGTTTTCAGGAACTGAAAAGACGCCTGACTTCCGCACCTGTGTTGCTACCACCAGATTTTTCTAAGGACTTTGTTATCTATTGCGACGCCTCGCGACAAGGATTAGGTTGCATTCTCATGCAATATCGTCATGTGATCGCATACGCATCTCGACAGCTGCGTCCACATGAGGATAATTATCCCACACATGACCTTGAGCTTGCAGCTGTGGTCCATGCACTAAAAACCTGGCGACATTACCTGGCGACATTACCTTCTGGGTAATCATTGCGAAATATTCACTGATCACCAAAGTCTGAAATATATCTTCACCCAGCTAGATTTGAATCTCAGGCAAAGACGGTGGGTTGAGTTGATCTCGTATTACGACTTAGGGATAACTTACACCCGGGGAAGGCCAATGTTATGGCCGATGCACTAAGTCATAAATCTTATTGTAACAATTGATGGTACAACAAGGTCAACCACATCTCTATGAGGACTTTCGGAAGTTGAATCTTCACACCCTGGTGGCGAAGCCTACTCTTAGGGATCAAATCATAGCCGTGCAGGCTTATGATAAGGGTATATCCCGGATCAAGGAGAATATTGCTAGCGGTAACGCTAGGGATTTCTCCATCAATGAGAAAGGTGTTGTGTTCTTCCAGAACCGTTTAGTGGTTCCTAAGAGCAAACGTCTGCGGCAATTGATCCTTAAGGAGGCTCATGATTCTCCTCTCACCATTCATCCCGGTAGCACTAAGATGTATCAGGACCTACGCCAGAGGTTCTGGTGGACTAGGATGAAGAGAGAAATTGCTGAGTTCGTTGCTAACTGCGACGTTTGTCGTCGAGTTAAGGCAGAACATCAAAGGCCTGCTGGCACCCTGCAACCTTTAGCTATTCCTGAATGGAAATGGGATAAAGTTAGCATGGATTTCATTACCGGATTTCCCAAAACCAAGAAAGGAAGTAATGCTATCTTTGTGGTCATTGACCGTCTTTCCAAAGTTGCTCATTTTCTTCCCGTTCGTGAGAGTATAACAGCTAGCCAGCTAGCGGAGTTATATATCTCTCGAATAGTGTCTCTTCATGGTGTTCCCCTGGAGATTAACTCGGACCGTGGAAGTATCTTTACTTCTCGCTTCTGGGAAAGTTTTCAGAATGCCATGGGGACTCACCTATCTTTTAGCACTGCTTTCCATCCTCAATCAAGTGGTCAAGTAGAAAGAGTGAATCAAATCCTAGAAGATATGCTCCGAGCTTGTGTTATATCGTTCGGTATGAATTGGGAGAAGTGCCTTCCATTCGCCGAATTCACTTATAACAATAGTTATCAATCAAGCTTGGGCAAAGCTCCTTTTGAAGTTCTCTATGGACGAAGATGTTGAACACCTCTTAATTGGTCAGAAACCGGAGAGAGGCAACTCTTTGGCATGGATATGATCCAGGATGTAGAAGAGCAGGTTCGCATTATTCGTGAAAAGTTGAAAACAGCCCAGTCTCGTCAAAAGAGCCAATATGATCGTCATCATAAGGTTGTGACCTTTGAAGTTGATGAGAAGGCTTACCTTCGGGTTACACCTTTGAAGGGTACCCATCGATTCGGTATCAAGGGCAAGTTGGCTCCTCGTTACATTGGTCCTTTTCGCATTCTTGCCAAACGAGGAGAAGTTGCCTACCAGTTGGAACTTCCTCCGCATCTTTCCAAGGTTCATGATGTCTTCCACGTCTCGCAACTCAGGCGTTGCTTTTCGGATCCTATCCGTGAAGTGGACCACGAAACGCTTGATCTCCAAGATAACCTTTCATACCAAGAATACCCCGTGCGTATTCTTGATCAAGCTGAGCGTAACACTCGACGTCGAAACCTTAAGTTTCTTAAAGTTCAATGGTCAAATCATTCTGAAAAGGAGGCAACTTGGGAATGAGAGGATTGTCTCCGACTTGAGTATGTTGCGTTATTCCCGACGACTTCTAAATCTCGGGACGATATTCTTTTGAGTGGGGGTGAGTTCTCACATCCCTGACACCTTAATCAAGTTAGCTTTGTGCTCATGTTTTCTTTGCATTGCATCTAGGAAATTTTCAACAAGAACAAAGCAAGTGGTGACGGAAAATTCTAAAACCCTAGCCACTTTTCAAAATAAAGGAAAATTAAAACTAGTTAAAATCAATAAACCCAAAATGGCCTCAAGAAAAGTTCAATCTTTCTGATAATTCATGGATGTAAATAAGAAATGAAGAAAACCATTTTCTTGATACTTTAAGCATTTTAAATAAATGCAAAAAGCTACTGGTTTCAAGTTTAAAATTTGAAATCAGAAACTTTAAGTCTTCAAAAATATTGAAAACTCCAGAAATGGTTGGATATATTCCAACAAATATTCTGGTGTGTTTAAAATAGCTTTTACAAACTATTTGGGAGCTGAAATAAATAGTAAATCAATTAGTTAGTAGAACAGAAACAAAACAGGAAAAAATAGAGGAAGAAACTACCTGACGCTCACCTCAGCCCAGGCCTAGTAGCGTTGCCGTCTTCCTCCTCGCCAGTAGGAGCAGGAGGTGGCCGCCGCGTCGTCGCGCGCCTCCACGCAGCTCCCTGCGTGCCTGGCCACCGCTTCGCGCTGGCACGCACGGGGATAACCTCCCCGAGCTCGTAGCTATCCATTCCCGTGCTCATTCTTCCCCATCTCCTCTCGGTTCTCCCGATCCCCTCTGCCGCCATTGACAGGAGCTCGAGCTCGAGCTGTCCGTGCCCCTAGCCATAGGATCTTCCTTCTGAGTGTGCCGTTAGCTCCGCCTCGACGAGCTGGTCCTCCCTGCAGAAGCCGAAGCCTCCCCGAGCCCAGCAACGCCTACGGCACCGTCGTCTTCAACCTTCGGCCGCTGGCGAGCTCTGCTCGATTCGTCGCCCTCAGTGCTTCCCTGAGCCGTCTAAGCCCTCCTCTGCACTCCTCGTGAGCTTGCGCATCTTTACCCTAAGATCTCCCCGTCGATCCCCTCCTCTAGGCCTAGTTCCATCGGAGCCCGACGAGGACCGCCGCTGCAGCTCGTCGTCGGTAGCCCTCTAGTGAAGGGTTGGTCCGTCTGAGGCCACCAGCAGCCTCAGGACATCACGTAGATGGTTTAGGAGCCCAGCCCCGCGCGTTTTGACCCTGTAATCGATGGCTTCGACGATGGCCAAACTAGGTCGCTGCCAAGCTCGTGTCGGCGTTGATTCCGTCCACCCCAGCCCCTGGGGTTTATCCCATCGTGCGTGTCGTCGAGTGGCCGTTCTCCCCGTGGCCTCTGCCGTGAGTTTGGTCGTCGGAGGCGAGTTTCCGATGGCCTGCACCGTACTGGTGGTCGCCGGAGGCTCCCCGCCGGCGAGGACGACCTCGCCGCCGGTGGATCTCAGCTGGCCTGAGCCACTGACGTGTGGGGCCAGCCTCTGGATAATCTGGAATAGTAAAAATAAAACCAAATAATTTAACAAGTCACTAACATGTGGGTCCAGTGAGATTAATTAGCTAATTAAGATTAATTCTAATAAAAAACTGACCAGAGACACTAATCAGTGGGTCCCAGTGGTCAGGTTTGACTTTCAACAGGTCAGTTGACCTGCTCATGTCAGGCTGACGCAATAAAGGGGTTTTCCACTATAAAAATAATTCCATAAATGTTTAAAACTTCTAAAATTCATAGAAATTAATCTGTAACTCCAATGAAAATAATTTATATATGAAAAAGTATCAGAAAAATTCAAGGAATCTGAATATGTCATTTTCAAACATGTTTGAAAATGTTACAGAACCCAAACATGTAGATTAATGAATAAGTTAATTCTTATAAATACTTTGTAGATGGAATTTGGAAAATATTTAAATTTGACTATAAATGACATGATCAAACACTGTCCTAATTGCAAACCAGCAACCTAACATGTCATCCCATGCATGTTAACATCAAGTTGATCTGAGCATCAGGTCGAATCAATTAAAATGGTATCCGAGAATACCTCGTTTGAAGTGGTATTTGAACTTGATTCAAATCAACTTCAAACCTAATACATGTTAGCTATAATAATTACCAGCTTGTATTCTCATGCCATGCTCATGCATCATCTTGATTGCATATGTTTGATATTGGTTGTTGTCATTCCTTTCGGTAGGCTCCGCTCCCCCGGATTCCACCGAATATCCGTCTGACGGATATTGTCACTCCTCTGAGCAAGAAGGAAAGCAACCATTTTTGATCATCCCGATAAATCCCATGTTCTTTCCCCTGCACTTACTTATTGCATTAGGATCAAATGCTTCAAGTACTTTTGCCACGTTAGTTGAACCCACTTCCTTTGCATGACCTATCCTTGTCACAGTAAATAGCTGAACCTTGCAACCTAGCGTACCTGGTAGTTGCTTGAGCCATGATGTGCCTTATCCTGCTATGCATGCTATGCTTAGAGTTGTGTATGGTCTGTCATCTGGGAGATGAACAGAATTGTGAGAATGTGTTCGGTAAGCAAAGGTTGTGTGTTGAACCTGATTTGGTAAAGGTACCGGTGAAAGGCTGTGTAGGAGTACATGGCGGGTTGTTTCATTGGAACCGTCCTTAGGAACTGAGTTCCGTGTATGTAATCCAAGACTAGATACTACCACACGTTGGGATACTTAATTGACCCTCTCGACTTATTAATCGCTTAGTATTCGGTCCAGGAGTTGCAAGTAGTTTCTGGTGTTTATAGTCATGCTGGAGGCCGTGCATAGCGCTGACCTGAGAGGTGGGCTGTGATGCGGTAGGCAGTGGCACGGTGTACCAAGTGGCACCCAGATGGTGGGCTTGGGAACCCTGCGCACATCGTTTGAGGCCATGGCGGAAACCTCGGCCGGACTTCCGTACGGGTTACTCTCACATAGGCGATAAACCTGGACTAGGTACTAGTGTGGTTAACGGTCGTGGCCGACTCCCTCGCTGGTCTTACTCTTGAAGGTTGCCGAGGTGCATGACGTGCACATGGCGATAAGTGGCGAGAGCGTGTGTGACGAAGTACACCCCTGCAGGGTTATGATCTATTCGAATAGCCGTGTCCGCGGATATGGACTACTTGGAGACATATGTTGTTCATAGATAACTTCAATGGCTACTCATAAAATTGTCAAGATAAGCGTGAGTGTCGTGGACGGCATTTCCGTATGGAGACGGAATGATTCCACGATGGAGTATTGTTGTGGTGTTAGTGGACTCGAGTGCGAGAAGTCAAGTTGTCAAAATTATTTAAAAATTCAAGTTGTCTAGCCACGAGTCAAATGCTGGCTTTCCGCATGAAACCCCACAATACCTTATTGATACATTGCATGAGTAGATAGTTATCCTAAAGTCTTGCTGAGTACCTCCGTACTCATGTTTGCTTAATAAATGTTGCAGAGGTTGCTAATGATCCTAATGGAGGGTTCTTCATAGACATCGACGACGACGAGTAGCTGGTGTCCTAACTACGATTTGTCCCTAGGTTGGGTCTGTAGTATAGTCAGGCCATGTGCCTTCTAGTTGCACCCGTCTGTACTCAGACACTTTTAAACACTTCCGCTGGCTTGTAACTGAATGACTGCTATGATGGGTCGTGAGACCCTTACTGTGTAATATTATATGTCTGGGTCTTCCGAGCCTCTTAAATAAAGCTTGTATGTTTATGGTTATGTTGTGATGCCATCGATGTATCTATACATATCGGTATGCCATGCGTACGTGTGTCGTACTTGATATGTATGGGGTTCGATTACCTAGTCGTGAACTTTAGTAGCACTCCTTACAGGGAAATGCCCCTTTGTGATCCAACGAGCCATGGTAGCTCGCTACTGCTCTGGACACATTGGTTGATCGGCAAGTGTCCTCCTTAGCTGCTGTGTCTGTCCCCTTTGGGGAAATGTCACGCGATGTAATAGAGTCCTTGTAGCTTGCTACGACTCGTCTACACTCGCTGGTGACCGACACCTGCTTTGTTGGGTCATGTATGCCTGTCCTTGTGCGGTACTGTCACTTTGGTTTATGACTAGACTTGTCGATCCGGGTTCTTTGTCATTGGAATGCTAGCGACACAATTGCATACGTGAGTCAAAAGGCGCAAACGGTCCCGGCTAAGGTAAGGTTGCAGCCGTGGAGTTAACCGTGCGTGAGACCACAAGGGGATGCGATGTGTTACTGGCTGGATTCCTGTGACTTAGGATCGGGGTCCCGACACCTTTATAAGGAAGGAGTAGATGGTGTTATTAGACATTGTGCACCTGAACATGAATAGGGACAGATCCTACAGAAGTGTCACTCCGAGGCTTACGGAGGACACCATGCGGGAGATAGAACTGCACACAAGGTATTGCAATCAGGTTTCTATTGGCCCACTCTCTTCAAGGATGCCCGTAAGTTTGTCCTGTCTTGTGACAAATGTCAAAGAATAGGTAATATCGGTAAATGTCAGGAAATGCCTATGAATTATTCACTTGTCATTGAACCATTTGATGTTTGGGGCTTTGATTATATGGGACCTTTTCCAAAATCCAACGGGTATACTCATATCCTAGTTGTTGTTGATTACGTCACCAAGTGGGTAGAAGCTATACCAACTAGTAGTGCTGATCACAACACCTCTATCAGGATGCTTAAATAATTTATTTGCCCTAGATTTGGAGTCCCTAGATATCTAATGACCGACGGTGGTTCACATTTCATTCATGGTGCTTTCCGTAAAACGCTTGCTAAGTACGATGTCAATCATAGAATTACATCTCCCTATCATCCTCAGTCCAGTGGTCAAGTAGAGCTAAGCAATAGAGAGATTAAACTAATTCTGCAAAATACTGTCAACAGGTCTAGAATGAATTGGTCTAAGAAGCTCGATGATGCACTGTGGGCTTATAGAACTGCCTATAAGAATCCCATGGGCATGTCCCCGTACAAAATGGTGTACGGTAAAGCATGTCATTTACCTCTTGAGCTAGAGCACAAGGCTTATTGGGTAATCAAAGAGCTCAACTTTGATTTCAAATTTGCTGGTGAGAAGAGGTTATTTGATATTAGCTTGCTTGATCAATGGAGAACTCAGGAATATGAAAATGCCATGTTTTTTAAAGAAAAGGTTAAGAGGTGGCCTGATAAAAGGATACAAAAGCGTGAGTTCAATGTAGGTGATTATGTCTTGCTATATAATTCTCGTTTAAGATTTTTTGCAGACAAGCTTCTCTCTAAATGGGAAGGTCCTTACATTGTTGATGAAGTATATCGTTCCGGTGCTATCAAGATCAACAACACGGAAGGTAATTGTCCGAGAGTGGTAAATGGGCAGAGAAAAGCATTATATCTCAGGTAGCCCCATAAATGTTGAAAGCAATATTATCAATACCATAACTCTGGAGGAGTACCTAAGGGATATTTATCAGCCTGTTTCACACTCCGAAAACGAAGAGGTATGTGATTCTGTAAGTAAACAGACTCCAAAACTTTCCGAGTAGGATTTTTTCTCCGTTTTGGAATTTTTGAAAAAATAGAAAAATTTGAAGTAGTCCGGAAAGCGCACGAGGTGGCGACAAGCCTGCCACGCGCGGGCCACCCCCTGGCCGCGCTTGGGGGGATTGTGGCCACATCGTGTGCCTCCCGGACTGCGTTTTCTTGCGGAGTACTCCTTCTGGTCGGGAAAAAAATCATTATGTATTCTCCCGAAAGGTCTGACCCTCGTATAACAGAAATTTCCTCTGTTTTCATTTCGAGTCTATTTCTGCTGCAGATCTAGATTGCTATGGCATCACCAAAAGCTCTGAAGGACAATATCTTCGAGAAGGTCATCAATCCCTACCTCGCGGGAGTGTCGCAACACCCTCAATCTATTGAGATGCGTGAGGGGATGCTGCACATCCGTGATGTTGAGGGGCCCAAGAAGACCGGAAGCATGGAGGCGAGGCTCGAAGCAATGGAGCAACAAGTCTTCAAGTGCCAAGGGATGGTGGAGAGTGGACTCAACGCCAACCACATGATGATCAAAGAGTTCACCAACAAGCACAAGATCGATGCCAATGACATCGGGAAGCACCTCTCCAGGTTCTATGACATAATTGATCACCTCCAAGCCCAGATCTATGACCTGCAAAACCAAAACTGTGAGTATGAGTATAGATTTAAATCAATACAGTTGGCTGCAGATTTGAGGATTCCGAAGACTCGACCATCTTTCCATGATGGATCACCTATGCCTTGGAAGACGGAGGATCAAACCCAGGTTGCAAGAACTCCACCACCATCACCTCCAAAGGAAGACAACTAAGCATGGGTATGGGTAATCCCCTTGGCTTGTACCAAGCTTGGGGGAGTTGCCCCGGTATCGTATCACCATCACATCTTTTGCCTTTACCTTTGTTTTAGTTTGTTCCTTTCCAGTTTTCTCTTTCTCTAGTAGATTAAAGTCCTTATTGTTTTAGGCTTGAGTCTTGCTTTGTGTCACCCCCGATGTATTCGAGCTCGTGAGCCATATAATAAAGAGTGTTTTAGTTAAGGGCCTTGTCTCATGCCATGATCAAAAGAATGATAATAGAACAAAAAAATGAAAGATCATGTAATGATCTTATGGGAAGTGATGGCTTCAGATATAAAAAGAATGATGATTGAAACTTGTTGAGGGTGGACAAACGTAGACCTTGGTCATTGTTGCAATTAGTAAGAAGTGATAAAGAAGGAGAGGTTCACATATAAATATATCATCTTTGACACCATCTATGATTGTGAACACTCACTACACTATTACATGCTTAGAAGTGGATGTTGGACAAGGAAGACAACATAATGAATTGTGTTTGCTTGGTTCCGAACAATGTTATATGACTAGAGATACCTTAGCATGTGACGATTGCTTCCACCTCATATTAGCCAAACCTCCCACACCAAGTAGAGATACTACTTGTGCATCCATAAACCTTCAACCCAGTTTTGCCATGAGAGTCCACCGTACCTACCTATGGATTGAATAAGATCCCTCAAGTAAGTTGTCATCGGTGCAAGCAATAAAAATTGCTCCCTAATATGTATGATCTATTAGTGTGTGGAAAATAAGCTTTGTACGAACCTGTGATGAGGAAGATATAAAAGCGACAGACTACATAATAAAGTTCTTTGGTGTCCTTTGGTTATGTTGCTGTCCTTTGGTGCCCATCATATGAGCGCGCGCGTGGATCACACCATCGGGTTAGTAGTATGTTGATAGGACTGTATATTGGAAGGCAAGGGTGACAGAAGCTTCAGCCTAGCATAGAAATTGATGCATACGGGATTGAAGGGGGACCAATATATCTTATTGCTATGGTTGGGTTTTACCTTAATGAACGTTAGTAGTTGCGGATGCTTGCTAATAGTTCCAATCATAAGTGCATAGAATTCCAAGTAAGGGATGACATGCTAGAACTGGCTTCTCCCACATAAAACTTGCTATCGGTCTAGTAACGTAGTCAATTGCTTAGGGACAATTCCGCAACTCCTACCACCACTTTTCCACACTCGTTAAACTAACGTACTTGTTTCTACCAGCCCCTAGTTTTTATTTACATGTTCTTTCTTTTCTTGCAAACCTATCCTATCACACCTACAAAGTACTTCTAGTTTCATACTTTTTCTAGGTAAAGCGAGTGTAAAGTGTGCGTAGAGTTGTATCGGTGGTCGATAGAACTTGAGGGAATATTTGTCCTACCTTTAGCTCCTCGTTGGGTTCGACACTCTTACTTATCGAGAAAGGCTACAATTGATCCCCTATACTTGTGGGTTATCAGCTGCCGACCAAATCATGTGCATATCTCCCGTGAGGAGCTTCGCCGCATCTTGGGGATTTTCTCTAATGGGACGGTAGCTATACCACCCCATGATGGGCATCACTATTACCCCAGCCTTCTAGCCCCGCATTCTACCAAGGTCAACCCCGACGCCCTAGTCCTAGAGGCCTCGACATCTGTGAGACCCGCTCACATCGACTTCAACGAAGTAGACTAAGCCATAACCCAACCTTCGTATTCCTATGCCATGTAATATTATGAGTTGGTATTATCATGAATAAATGGGCACACTGTTGGTGTGACATTGTTTTTAATAGTACCTCTCGTTGATATGCATCTATAATAAAATTTGAGTGTAACCACCTGGAGCCAATCCCAACCGACAACCACAATAACATGTCACATTTTGTGAATTATATCTGTGGCTTTGACCGGACCACGTTAGAGCAGAACCGACCACCAAGATCAACCCAACCTGAAGCATGTGCCCTTACCCAGCCCTATATAAGGAGTTAGCAAGTGACTATCCCCAGCATCCCTCATCTTGTGCACTTCCTTCACTGCCATTTTTACCATGTCGCCCCAAGGGAGTTACCTGAGAACCCCGGATGCAACTCTGGGCAGTTTCGTTAAGATATTATGGGATTTAACCCACAGTACCATGGGTTCTCCCCACCCAACCCGGTGCAAGATATTCACGAAATATTGGGAAGTTATGCACATTCCCCCAGTACACCCCAACCAAGATACCACAGAAGTTTGTTTGAGGGACAAATCTATGCCTACCCAGTAAATGACCATAGAGGTTGTTGCCTACGAAGCGATTACCCGCCTTTAATTTGCAGTATCATATGTTAGTGAACGGGAGTATTATTATTTTCTGAGGCATGCAAAGCCCGGAGAAGCTATGTCTTTTCCAAGCACCCGTGCAGAGAGAGAGAGACCCTGTGTTAATCAAGATTGTGCAATATGTCATCGCTCAAGAATGTTTGACCCAACAGGTGATGGGTTTTCTCTAGACCTTTGCTATCCTCAATCCTCATATCGCCATTGGCAGACCTCTAAGGCCATACCAAGAAGGACGTGTTCTAGTCCTATAACCGTTCTCCCCTCAGGACGAGCGATATATTCCCCTGCCAAAAATATTTCCCCAAGACCTTTAGATCTTCGCTTGTACCGTAGACACCATGATTGTATTCATTAGTCTAGCATTTGATTGCTTGTTGTAATGTATGTGCCTTGTTTTATAAACTATCATGTGCATATGTTATGTTGATTGCAGTTGTTTTGTTGCTATGATTTTTAAATGGATTGTTTTTCTTTGTAGCAGTCCTCTGAGTGAGATTTTCTTAATTTACCACTATGGAAAAACTTTTCCAACATAAATAAACTTGCATGCCATCACGCCATCCGACTCACAACGACAACCACACTCCCACATGCACTAAGTGCAGAACCACACACACATTTAACACCTAGCTAACTGCCTCAGTGGTACACTACGGTTTTCTAAAAGGAAATCATTGACCAAAGGACAGCAACATAACCAAAGGACAGCAACATAACCAAAGGACTACTTTAACCAAACGACTACTTTAACCAAACGACTACTTTAACCAAAGGACAGCAACATAACCAAAGGACAGCAACATAACCAAAGGGCACCAAAGGACTTTGTCTTAATTCTTCTTTCATAGTTGCGGATGCTTGCGAGAGGGGTTAATAATAAGTGGGATGCTTGTCCAAGTAAGGGCAGTACCCAAGCGACTGTCCACCCACATATCAAACTATCAAAGTAGCAAACGCGAATCATATGAACATGATGAAAACTAGCTTGACAGAAATTCCCATGTGTCCTCGGGAGCGTTTTACCTCCTATAAGACTTTGTCTAGGATTGTGCCTTCCTACAAAAGGGATTGGGCCACTTTGCTGCACCGTTGTTACTTTTGTTACTTGCTACTTGCTATGAATCATCTCACCACACAACTACTTGTGACCGATAATTTCAGTGCTTGCAGATATTACCTTGCTGAAAACCACTTGTCAGATCCTTCTGCTCCTCGTTGGGTTCGACACTCTTACTTTTCGAAAGGACTAGATAGACCCCCTATACTTGTGGGTCATCAGTACTATGCAAATTTATTCTTCTAGACTTTGTTGGGCCTCCAAGCATGGAGTTTTGTAGGAAATTAACAACTTTTCCTCAAGTGGATGGCCTAAGGTTTATCAATCCATGGGAGGTATAAGATGAATATGGTCTCTCTCAAACAACCCTGCAATCAAATACAAGAAATCTCTTGTTCCCAACACACCCAATGGAATGCCAAGTTGTATAGGTGCACTAGTTCGGAGAAGAGATGCTGATACAAGTGCATCATGTATAATAGATATAGGTTTTTGTAATCTGGAAATATAAAAACACAAAGGTAACAAGAAATAAATGTGAGCATATAAATGGTATGGTGATGGTTGGAAATAAGCCCTAGTGTTCATACTTTCACTAGTGCAATCTCTCAACAATGCTCACATAATAGAATGATATGATCAACCCTCAACCTGCAACAAAGAATGACCCCAAAGTTGATATCTAGCAGAGAACATAAGATGAAATTTTTGTAGGTAGTACAACCACCTCAAAGCTATTCTTTTCGATCAATCTATTGAGCTATTCCTATAAGTGTCACAAACAACCTAGAGTTCATAGTAGAATAACACCTATGATACACATCAATATCCCCTAATGTCACGTAGATACTCCAATGTCACCTCATGTATCCGTGGGTTAATTATTCAACATGCATCAAACAATTTTAGATTCATCAGATTCAATCTAACACAAAGAAGTTCAAAGAGTACGCCCAAGATTTTTATCGAAGAAAGTAGGACAAGAACGTGTATCAGCCCATATGCATAGATTACCCCATTGTCACCACGGAATTCTGCAAGTTGAGTATCAAAACATATATCAAGTGAATCAATATAACACCCCATTGTCACCACGGGTATCCACATGCAAGAAATACATCAAGTGATAACAAATCCAATATACAATCCGACATAAAAATCTGAAAGGGAAAGATTCAATTCATCACATAAAGATAGCATGGAACAAATACTATATGATTCAACTATATTAACAAAGCCCGTGATACATCAAGATCGTGATATCTCAAGAACACAAGAGAGAGAGAGGCACATAGATACTAGTACATACCCTCAGCCTCGAAGGTGAACTACTCCCCCCTTCATCATGAAGACCACCTGGATGATGATGATGGCCTCCGGTGATGATTGCCCCCTTCGACGGGGTGCTGGAACATGGCTCCGGATGAGATTTCTTTAGTACAGATGCTTGTGTCGATGGAGCGGAAGTTCTAGGTTAATTTCTAAGGGTTTGTGTATTTATAGGATTTTTTGCATTGGAATCACGCTAACAAAAGCCACGGGATGGTCCCAAGCCATCAGGGCAAGACTAGGGGGTGGCTTTGCCCTATTAGCTTGGGGGCACCTGGTGGCCCCCTCAGGTGGTTCTTCACTCCAGTATTTCTTATATGTTCTGGGAAAAATATTCAAAAAGTTCCGGGCGATTCAGAAGTTCTATTTTCTCCATAAAAACAACACCATGGTAATTCTACTAAAAACCACACCAGTCCGTGTTAGTCCCAATTAAATCATATAAAGTGCATCAAAACCATATAAATATATTGTAAACATAAGTAAATATGGCATGAATGCTTGATAAATTATTGATACGTTGGAGACGTTTCATTATGTTGTTGTTGCTGTTCTAGGACAAAGAGTTGTTAAGAAATTGAATGTTATTTATTTTGTTAGTAAAACTCCAGACATTGCTCAGAAAAAGATGCTACTAATGAGAAAGAATTTCTAGCAATCGTGTTTGCATGATAAATTCAGATCTTACATTGTTGATTCTAAAGTAATAATTCACACGGGTCATGATGCTATTAAATATATCATGGAAAAGAAAGATGTTAAACCTATATTGATTAGGTGGTTCTTTTATTACAAGAGTTTGATTTGCATATTGTTGATATAAAAGGAGCTGAAAACCCTACAGAAGATAATTTGTCTAGGATAAACAATGTGATTGATGATCCACTACATATTGATCATAGTTTTTTTGATGAGAAATTAGTTGTTATAAATGCTTGTACTTATCATAGTCCTTGGTATGTAGATTATGATAATTATCTTGTTGCTGAATATATACCGCCTAAAATCACATATCAACACAAGATAAAGTTTTTCTTTGACTTGAGACACTACTTTGGGGATGACCCACATTTATATAAAGAAGGAGTAGCTGGTATTATTAGACGATGTTTGCTTGAGCATGAACATGAACAAATTCTTCGAAAGTGTCATTACTAAGCATATAGAGGACACCATGCCGGAGATAGAACTACACACAAGGTACTACAGTCTGGTTTTTACTGGCCTACTCTCTTCAAGGATGTTGTAGGATCTGAAGTATGTCTAGAGGGGGTGATTAAACTACTTGACCAGATATAAATTTAGCCTTTTCCCAATTTTAGTTGTGGTCAAGTTTTAGCAATTGTTGTAAGTAAAGAACACCCTACACATGCAAGTCTAAAAATATAACATCGGAAACTAAATACATGCATATGTAAACAGGGGGTAGGGATAGTAAGATCAAACACAAAGATTCACACGACGATTTTTGCCATGGTTCTGATAGATGGTGCTATCGTAAATTCACGTTAATGGAGACTTCAACCCATGGAGGGTAATGACCGTGAGTCCACAGAGGGCTCAAACCACAAAGGGTCCATGGATAAGCAACCTTGTCTGTTTCATCACGGCTTATATCCATAAAGGACTAGCCTCACTCGGGGTAGATCTTCACGAAGTAGGCGATCTCCTTAGCCTTACAAACTTGTTGGCTCAACTCCACAACACTAAGTAGGAAGCTCCCAAGCAACACCTAACAAATCTAGGAGACACCACTTTCCAAAAGATAATAGATGTGGTAGTACAATCAACTACTTCCTCTTGTGCTTCAAAACATAGTCTCATCAACACTCAATCACTCTCACAGATTTGGCTTGGGGCGAAGAGATTGATTGGGTGGAAATCAACTTGGGGAGGCTAGAAATGAAGATTCAAATGGTAGGATTGGAATATCTTGATCTCAACACATGAGTAGGTGGCTCTCTCTCACAAAAATGGATATGTCAAGTGTATGTGTGTTTTGAGTGCTTCCTCTGCGAATGAGAGGTGGTGGATGGGTATATATAGGCATCTCCAAAAATCCAACCGTTACAACATTATTATTGCCCAATTCGGTGGAACTGAAATGAAGCTCAGTGGCATCGACTAGTGACAAATGTGGCAACTTTTGTCTTCTCGGTGAGACTGATATATAAATCTCGGTGGTACTGATATGGGTGTCCTAGGCAGTTTCCAAATCTTGGTGAGACCGATTTTGAAAACTCAGAAATTCCGATTCTTAAAAAAAGCTAACCAGAAAGTTGGTCACTGATTTTGGATACCAAATAAAATGTTGGTGGCACCGAGATGCTAGGATTTGGACATGATCTCTCTGGTGGAAAACTCGATAGAGTCGAATGGAAAGTTGGTGGCACCGAATTTTAGACTTTGTGGATTTTGATAGAATATTTGTGGGAGAATTTAATGAGTACTTTTGTTGGCTATCTCTAAGCACTTGAGCAACTAGATCATCATAGTCATCGCATCCCCTTTTAATAGTATTGACTTTCCTATGGACTCAATTGTTATTTCTCGCAAAATATAAATTATATTGTCCTCATGCTTGTTGCCAATAGATGTTCCTTGCATCTAGGGGTTCTCCTCACTATCCTTAGCCAATGCATGTTTGAACTTTTCAAAAATATACTAGATAGAATAATTAGTTCAATGACACATATGTTATTATTAATTACCGAAACCATCTTAGGGAGAAGTTGTTCTTTCAATCTCCCCCTTTTTGGTAATTGATGACAACATATAGATCAAAGCGTCGACAAAAGATATAAATAATGATTAGCATCGTCGCTTTGAGAAGTATGTGATAAGAAAGTGCTCCCCCTAAATTTGTGCATTATTTTAAATTTGTGTTCGAATGCAAATGCACAATAGATTAGGAGCATGGGTCACTCTTCCATGTCATATACAACTTGGTGGTGCGCATAAATGATATGAATGAATAGTAATGCACATAACACCAAACAAATGCCTGAACGATCATCATATAGATAGCTCAAAGGTATGAAATAGTAGCACCAGCAATCAAAGCGTATGATCAAACATGAAGTTTAAGACATACAAAATACCAAATGTTTTTGAAAACTAAACACAACAATAAAAGAAACTTCTCTCTCTAGAAGCCCTATTGATCTATACACTTGTCCCCCTTTGGCAACAAGTTACCAAAAAGTTCAAAGACCTGGAACTAAGCGTCGCTCTGGGCTCAATCTCCTCCGGTGGCAGTTGATGGAGTCAACAGGAGAGCATCGACGAAGGCTTCATCAGATGTCCTTTGAGGGGGTGGTGTAGACTCTGGAGGTGCAGGAGCTGGTGGAGCTGATGCCTGGCGTAAGAGCACAATTTATCCTAACTAGTTTTGGTGGTTGATGAAGATGTCCCTTGCGGACTAATCGTGTGCATTAAACATTCATAGAATTATCAGATGGCACAATATGACTATTTTCCCCTTACTGGTTGAAAGAGAAGACGGTGCTTAGCTGTCAATTTAGTGTTGGTGGACTTGATTCGTAGTTAAACCCATACTATGAAGAGGGTATCCGCGTATGGAATGGTTGGGGTGGAACAAACTCACACTCACTTGCAGCCCATATGATTCCCAGAGAAATGGAGCCTCCATTCTGCCTCTAAGTTCTCAGAAGTTGTATAAGCGGAAGTACCGCTCTAGGGAGTGGTAGTACCGCTCCAGCCATGCTGCCGCCCTCCACGGCTGGCCTCTCTTCTACTTATATTTTTCTTTTGGCATCTTCAGGGCCCTTTTTCATTTTGAGCGGAAGTACCGCTTGGGGAGGAGCGGTAGTTCCGCTCTAGTGGTACAGCTGCCTTCCCCTACCATTCTTTCTTTTGCGTATTTTATTCTTCTGGTATTGTTGATCCCTATCATCAATATTGAGCGAAACTACCACCTGGAGCTGGGCGGTAGTACCGCTCTGGCGGAATGACCGCCCCCTCCGGCTGTCTTCTGTTACCTGCGGTGGCCGGTACTTTTGTTCAAGCGGAAGTAGCGCTCCCATGCATGGTACTACCGTTTAGTTGTGACTTTGGGCAGAATAAGGACCAATTTTCTTGCCACTATACATAGATGTCTTATTCCCCAAAGATACTTCACCTTTTCCCTCTCCAAGCTCCATTGTTGCTCCTAAGCTCAAACTTGCCCGATCTCTCTCCCTAGCCATCGATTCTTGTTGATGCTCTAGGGTTTGGAGGAGAAGGCCTTGATCCACACTTCCACCTAGAGAAAAGTTGTTCCCCCCATTATACCTCACAGATCTTGTTACTCTTGGGTGTTTGAGAACCCTAGATGGAAGAGGTCACCTCGACGCCATAGTCCATTATGGTGAAGCTTCATGGTCTCGTTAGGATCCTCCAATTAAGTTGTGCAGATTGCCCCAACCTTGTTTGTAAAGGTTCGGTCACCGCCTTCAAGGGCACCACTAGTGGAATCATGGCATCTCACATTGTGTGAGGGCATGAGGAGAATATAGTGGCCTTAGTGGCATCTTGGGGAGCATTTTGCCTCCACACCGCTCCAACGAAGACGTACTTCCCCTCAAAGGGAAGGAACTTTGGAAACACATCCTCATCTTCCTGGGTTTCACTTGTGATTACTTCTTACCTTTACCTGTATTAGTTAGTTGTTTGTTATTATTATTGCTAGCATCATATAGGTTGATCATTTAGTTCCATATCTAGACGACCTATTTGTTGCTAAACTTAATTTGTTAAAGAATAGCTTAAAATTGTTAGTTGCCTATTATCAGGGCCGATTTTTCCGGGATATTAAATTCCCATCAAATGACAATTGTGCATACCAGCCCCAGGAGTACTGTTAACTCGTGCACACTTCCTTGATACAAATATCCAAGAAAATACATAATGTTGGAGTATAATACCATAATGGTCTATGGAGTACAACAAATGTCTCTAGTGGTTGATGGCCTCCAGCATCTATGGGACTCCATTTCCCACACGAACAGCTCACCTGGTTAATTCCTATCTCGCGCGGCTGCAATCCTCGATGCCTAGATTCCCGGGCTGCCGTCATGATGCCCCTCTCCAAATATGAAATACGTAAAAGACAATGGAGAGGGATAAGCGAGTGAGTACTTTGACTGTACTCGCAAACATCACAAAAACAGACATAAAATAGCACGTGACTATTATGCACTAAAAGTTACCCAAAGGTATTCAATGAGTCATCAGATAAATTCATAAATGCAAGTAAGCAGGAAATTTATTCATACTAAGAACTAAACAAGCAATCAATTAATGAAAATAAAATGAAACATCGGGCTGTAATCCTCCCAAAATTTCCTAGAACATAAAATAGTCCAATCAGCTGTATGACGCGACACCTCGAAAGGATAAAGATATAAAGCATGCCTCAGTGGGGCGTGTGAGCGACATGACATAAAGGGCTTATATGGGATAATAAAAGGCGTGCCATAGTCGGGCGTCTGAGCGACACCACATAAAGGGCTTATATGGGATAAAAACATGTGCCACAGTTGGGCGTGTGAGCGACACCGCGTAACGGGCTTATATGAAATAATAGAATACGAGCCACAGTCTGGTGTCTGAGCGACACCGCACCAAGGGATTAGATGGGATAATAAAATGCGTGCCACAGTCAGGCATCTGAGCGATACCGCATAAAGGGCTTATATGAAATAATAAAATGCGTGCCATAGTCGGGTGTCTAAGCGACACCGCATAAAGTGCTTATAAGATAATCATAATGATGAATATCCATGAGGTAGAACCATCCTAGGGAAATACCAGATTCATATAGAAAAAGAGGTTAGTCCACAACAATAAAAATATGGTCATCCGCCATGAGTTACGGTTATCCTCATAGTTAAATTAATTTCCTCCAAAGACCGACACTTAGGCCGACACTTGACCTATCCCAGACCGCGGTCCTTAACCGCGGACACGACTACCCGATTAGGTGTAAAACTCTATAGAGGGTGTACTCTTTACCCATGTGTAACATATTTCTTTAGTTAACCAGAAACGTGATCTAATTCCGATTACGGTGTTTGAGTTGGAAACACGCCTGACCCGCACACCAGTTGAACTTCCCGATGCCTGGGATCAACTGCATCACTCGTTAAGTAAAACTCTAAGTGGGGAGATTTCAAATCTCGATTAGCATGGGATCAAATTTATACCGTGCGCAACTAAGAAGTGCCCCCCTCTCAGCCCTAGGAAGGAAATGTCCATGCCCCCGGACCAAGCGGCATGCCTACTAGATTCATCCCTGGTATCTTCCATTGTGGCCTGTGTGTATCGCGTGTGATAAGAAAGCGGTTGACGACTTACTAAACCGTACCCTACCCATGGAAGGGACAAGTAGTAGTACGAAACAAGTATGGGAGGTTAGTGGAACAAGACTCGATCTACGACCGACTCAGGAGGCTTACGAATTCCCTGCATGGTTAGCACAACCGTTTTTCTTCACAATTATCCGACATAGTACCTCCTATCATGCCCCATCATGCCTCCATGGATCATCTCTGTCACAACGGGATACCCGTCCCATGGTCGTATCTACCCGAGACGTGACCTTCTGCCGGAATTAATCCGGTTAGCATCAACATGTGTGGCATGAAGAGGTGACTACTGTCACATGCACTCCATGTTGAACAGAAATGGAGTTTTCATCACACACAAATTGCATGAAGTATCACCATGTAATTATGTTCACTTCATCACCATAACCGTACAAATCAAGCACCACCAAAATTTACCACTCAACGAGATCATATCAGTGTTCAAGATGCTTGCCTTTTGTATGAAGAAGATAGGGTACACTCCAAAACTTTTGAAAGTATAGTCTTCCCTCCATTTCCTATTTTTGAAAAATATCCGAATCAACAGAACTTTCCAAAATAGTACTAAAAATTTGTTTGGAAAATTTTCAAATAAATACTAAAATAAACTAGAGAAAATTTGAAGAAGGTGGGAAAAGAATCAACTCATTTAAAGTTGTAGTTAAAAATCTATGACTGGTCAAAGTTGGGGTCAAAGTCTGGTTTTTAATAAATCACAGAAAATAAAATGGTTCGACAAATCTTACATTTTCTCCTCAGGAAAGCATTCTCTGAGGGAATACGTTTCCACTTAAACGCCTCGGCGGGACCATTGGGTCCACCGGTCTAGTTTGACCAGTCAGATACCTCCTCTCTCCCACACCCGAACCGCAACGGAGCTCCTGTGCTCCTCGTCGTCGAATGAGGGTGTGTCCCTGGGCTCGGTGCATGGGAACGAGGTACGGACATCGCGGTGATCCTATGAAGGTGCGCCACGCGTGCTACGATGGTCGGAGGTATCGAGGGTGAGCTCCACAACGGACGCCAGCATCGGCCAAAATGGCACCATCGCCTGTGACTTCCCTCTAGAGGATTGGAGTGTGGGGGAGGGCTCTAGGTGGTTCTGGTTTCTCCTAGCTCCTATGCTCGAGGAGTGGTGGCGCGGTTGCGGTGAATTTACCAGAGAGGTTGTGACGTCTATATTTATTGGAGATGGGCAAGAAAGGGGCTGTTGCTAAATCGAGTGCCAATAGTGGCCTCAGGGGAACGACGAAAGGGAGCTTGTCGTTTTCGTAGCGCTTGGGGGCTTAAATAGGCGAGGAACATTGGTTCCCGCGGATCCCACGGATAAGATCGTCGGTGTGGCTCCTCCATAGCTAGGGGCGACGTGGCGTTGCTCATGACAGATGCAGGAGCTCGCGAACGATGTGAGCACTATTCTAGGTGCAAGCTAGCGAGCTGCGGGGGCTAGGGTGGCTCTGCCTTGGCAGGAGCGGATGCTACCGACGGCTAGCTACCAAGTGAGCTACAGCGGCGGCTCTGGCGCGCAGGGGTGTCACCGATGCTAGCAAGGGGAAAAATTTGCACTAGCTTGACCCTACGAAAAACTCACGGGCACGGGGTAGGTGGGAGGGACGATACGGGCGCGACACGTGCAATACGCGTGCTCTAAGAACGCTCTGGACACGCACTCAAGGTGTTCGGCAGAACGCCAGCGCCCTCAAATGAGTTCCAATGCCCATGAAACTTAACAGGGCTAAGTCATAGGGCAAGACAGGGTTGCTAGACATGTCGGTTCGGTCATGGGAGCAATACGATAATGTAATCTCAAAAATATGCCAAATTTGGTCAAGCACTCTAGGTGATTGACAAAATGCGAGAGGCATATAGGGTTTTATGCTGGTGGCCAAAATCTCCAGACTGGGATATCTTTAGGTCTTGGTCATGATGGTCAAGTTAGTTCTGGAAAAACAGAAAGTTGTTAGTGCAAGTTTTGGAGAAAAAATGTTCTCGACAGAAATTATAGGGCATTAATGCATGGGCTAAAATATTCTAATGGCTCCAATCTCTTGTACTTAAGGTTTGGGTAGGGTCTACTACAGGCAAGAAATGTTATCATGGTGATTGTGGCAAAATAAAATAGGGTTGCACTCCAAATCACCAAATTGGACCAAAACAGAAATGAGGATGGTTTGCTCAAATTTTTTAAAAGACCAAGAAGTATTTTTGCATAAAAGTGATCCAGACACATCACATGACATCTCCAAATTTTTGTTGAATTTTTAAAAGAATATTTAAAAGGGTTATGGTGCAATAGAGGTCTTTATATAATAAGAAATCCATTTAAAATAATTAGGTGAGGAAATTTTAATTATAAAGATATTTCCCACTCAAATATTAAAATGAAAAAGAAGCTTTTAAGTCAAACATCCAAGTCCAACAATATTTTTTCCCAAAAGTTCTATTGGAGGAGAAAAATTTTAAGATGGGAAGGAAAGAAATGTTCTGAAACCAATAGAAGATCCAAAAAATAATAAATAAATTTTCGTGGCAAAACAATTTTATAAATAAAACATGGTAAAAATTCTTGGGGTGTTACAAGCTCTACCACCTTAAGAAAAATATCGTCCTCGAGATTTTCTAAGGTGGTTGCACAATTTCTATTCCTACTATGTTGTGCTAATAATAAGAAAACAAAATATTTACGCATGTAGTCCGACGTGGTTACCGTAAAATGCTGATAATTGGTGCAACTATGGCGTGATACTAGTGTTCTGAATAAAGTCTACAGTTGTGTAATCGAGACGTTCCTACTGAGGGCTACGACAATTTTCGAAAAAGGAAAACTTTCAAATTCCAAACTGTGCTTGTCGTACGTGAGTGTACAGTGCTCTCTCTAGCTGACGCGTGGACCCATGGCCCACTACCAGTCTCTTCTCCTTCCTCCATATCTCCTCTTCCTTCACTCTCTCGCGTGCTCTCCATGCTTTCTCCACCTATGGCGCCTAGCGCGTAGGACATCTAGGACCGTACTGCGGTAGTGCACGACATACTAGCTACCGGTGCTGCATGCACTCAACTCACGGGCTAGTTTGTTGTGGGCACTGCTCGCGGATTCGTCTGTGAACACCGGCGATCAAGCGACGAGCGGTGCTAGTGGACTTAGCCCACTGTACACCAAACTCAGGCTATAAAACGACCGCGACGTTCCTCTCTTCTTCCTCACACCTGGCCTCACTTCTTGTTCTCCTTCCTTCTTCAGTGATGCTTGGAGGAGCTCGGGGAAAGGACCTAATGGCGAACGCGTTTCTGGAGAGGCTTACGATCCTCATAACCGAAGTGGTGGCGACACTGATCGGGTTATCGATGTTGCTGTGCACGATCATACACAATGATCGCCGCGATGTTGGTGCCCGTGTGGTGGATCTCTGTAGTGGGAGTGACCATGATGTCTAGGCATCTGCATTGCACACAAGTAGTTGCTAGTGTGTTGCGAGCAACTCCGCAAAAATAAAATAGCCACAATGATTTCCTTTTAGAAAACCGTAGTGTACCACTGAGGCAGTTAGCTAGGTGTTAAATGTGTGTGTGGTTCTGCACTTAGTGCATGTGGGAGTGTGGTTGTCGTTGTGAGTCGGATGGCGTGATGGCATGCAAGTTTATTTATGTTGGAAAAGTTTTTCCATAGTGGTAAATTAAGAAAATCTCACTCAGAGGACTGCTACAAAGAAAAACAATCCATTTAAAAATCATAGCAACAAAACAACTGCAATCAACATAACATATGCACATGATAGTTTATAAAACAAGGCACATACATTACAACAAGCAATCAAATGCTAGAATAATGAATACAATCATGGTGTCTACGGTACAAGCGAAGATCTAAAGGTCTTGGGGAAATATTTTTGGCAGGGGAATATATCGCTCGTCCTGAGGGGAGAACGGTTATAGGACTAGAACACGTCCTTCTTGGTATGGCCTTAGAGGTCTGCCAATGGCGATATGAGGATTGAGGATAGCAAAGGTCTAGAGAAAACCCATCACCTGTTGATTCAAACATTCTTGAGCGATGACATATTGCACAATCTTGATTAACACAGGGTCTCTCTCTCTGCACGGGTGCTTGGAAAAGACACAGCTTCTCCGGGCTTTGCATGCCTCAGAAAATAATAATACTCCCGTTCACTAACATATGGTACTGCAAATTAAAGGCGGGTAATCGCTTCGTAGGCAACAACCTCTATGGTCATTTACTGGGTAGGCATAGATTTGTCCCTCAAACAAACTTCTGTGGTATCTTGGTTGGGGTGTACTGGGGGAATGTGCATAACTTCCCAATATTTCGTGAATATCTTGCACCGGGTTGGGTGGGGAGAACCCATGGTACTGTGGGTTAAATCCCATAATATCTTAACGAAACTGCCCAGAGTTGCATCCGGGGTTCTCAGGTAACTCCCTTGGGGCGACATGGTAAAAATGGCAGTGAAGGAAGTGCACAAGATGAGGGATGCTGGGGATAGTCACTTGCTAACTCCTTATATAGGGCTGGGTAAGGGCACATGCTTCAGGTTGGGCTGATCTTGGTGGTCGGTTCTGCTCTAACGTGGTCCGGTCAAAGCCACAGATATAATTCACAAAATGTGACATGTTATTGTGGTTGTCGGTTGGGATTGGCTCCAGGTGGTTACACTCAAATTTTATTATAGATGCATATCAACGAGAGGTACTATTAAAAACAATGTCACACCAACAGTGTGCCCATTTATTCATGATAATACCAACTCATAATATTACATGGCATAGGAATACGAAGGTTGGGTTATGGCTTAGTCTACTTCGTTGAAGTCGATGTGAGCGGGTCTCACAGATGTCGAGGCCTCTAGGACTAGGGCGTCGGGGTTGACCTTGGTAGAATGCGGGGCTAGAAGGCTGGGGTAATAGTGATGCCCATCATGGGGTGGTATAGCTACCGTCCCATTAGAGAAAATCCCCAAGATGCGGCGAAGCTCCTCACGGGAGATATGCACATGATTTGGTCGGCAGCTGATAACCCACAAGTATAGGGGATCAATTGTAGCCTTTCTCGATAAGTAAGAGTGTCGAACCCAACGAGGAGCTAAAGGTAGGACAAATATTCCCTCAAGTTCTATCGACCACCGATACAACTCTACGCACACTTTACACTCGCTTTACCTAGAAAAAGTATGAAACTAGAAGTACTTTGTAGGTGTGATAGGATAGGTTTGCAAGAAAAGAAAGAACATGTAAATAAAAACTAGGGGCTGGTAGAAACAAGTACGTTAGTTTAACGAGTGTGGAAAAGTGGTGGTAGGAGTTGCGGAATTGTCCCTAAGCAATTGACTACGTTACTAGACCGATAGCAAGTTTTATGTGGGAGAAGCCAGTTCTAGCATGTCATCCCTTACTTGGAATTCTATGCACTTATGATTGGAACTATTAGCAAGCATCCGCAACTACTAACGTTCATTAAGGTAAAACCCAACCATAGCAATAAGATATATTGGTCCCCCTTCAATCCCGTATGCATCAATTTCTATGCTAGGCTGAAGCTTCTGTCACCCTTGCCTTCCAATATACAGTCCTATCAACATACTACTAACCCGATGGTGTGATCCACGCGCGCGCTCATATGATGGGCACCAAAGGACAGCAACATCAACTTTGCATCTTTTGGTACTCACACTATGAATATGTGTAACATCACGATCGAGATTCATCAAGAATAAACCATTCACCAGCGGAGCATGACCATAAAACATATCACTCATATAAATAGAACAACCATTATTCTCTGACTTAAATGAGTAGCCGTCTCGCATCAAGCAAGACCCTGATACAATGTTCATGCTTAAAGCTGGTACTAAATAACAATTATTAAGGTTTAAAACTAATCCCGACGGTAGATGTAGAGGTAGCGTGCCGACGGCGATCACATCGACCTTTGGAACATTCCCGACGCGCATTGTCACCTCGTCCTTGGCCAGTCTCCGCTTATTCCGTAGTTCCTGCTTTGAGTTGCAAATGTGAGCAACAACACCGGTATCAAATACCCAGGAGCTACTACGAGCGCTGGTAAGGTACACATCAATAACATGTATATCACATATACCTTTAACGTTGCCGGCCTTCTTGTCTGCTAAGTATTTGGGGCAGTTCCGCTTCGAGTGACCTTTTCCCTTGCAATAGAAGCACTCAGTCTCAGGCTTGGTTCCGTTCTTTTTATTCTTCCCGGCATCTGGCTTACCAGGCGCGGCAACAGCTCTGCCGTCTTTCTTGAAGTTCGTCTTACCCCTGCCTTTCTTGAAACTAGTGGTCTTGTTGACCATCAACACTTGATGCTCCTTCTTGATTTCTACTTCTGCAGACTTGAGCATCGAGTACAACTCGGGAATGGTCTTCTCCATCCCTTGCATGTTGTAGTTAAGCACAAAGCCTTTGTAGCTTGGTGGGAGAGACTGGAGGATTTTGTCAATGATAGCATCATCCGGAAGTTCGACTCCAAGTGAAGTCAGACGACCGTGTAACCCAGACATTTTGAGTATGTGCTCACTGACAGAACTGTTCTCCTCCATCTTACAGCTGAAGAACTTGTCAGAGACTTCATATCTCTCGACACGGGCATGAGCTAGAAAAACTAGCTTCAGCTCCTGGAACATCTCATATGCCCCGTGTGGCTCAAAACGCCTTTGGAGCCCCGTTTCTAAACTTTATAACATGCCACACCTGACCAGAGAGTAGTCATCACTCCGCGCTTGCCAGACGTTCAGAATGTCCTGGGCTGCTGCAGGAGCGGGAGGGTCACCTAGTGGCGCATTAAGGACATAAGCCTTTTTAGCTGCTTCAAGGATGAGCTTCAGGTTGCGAACGCAGTCCGCATAGTTGCTACCATCATCTTTCAGCTTGTTTTTCTCTAGGAATGCGTTGAAGTTGAGGTTGACGTTGGACATCTACAATATTTTATAAAGACAACTTTTAGACTAAGTTCATGACAATTAAGTTCATTTAATCAAATTAAGTATGAACTCCCACTTAAATCGACATCCCTCTAGTCATCTAAGTGATACATGATCCATGTTGACTAACCCGTGTCCGATCATCACGTGAGACGGACTAGTCACCATGGTGAGCAACTTCATGCTGATCGTATTCAACCATACGACTCATGTTCGACCTTTCGGTCTCTTGTATTCGAGGTCATGTCTGTACATGCTAAGCTCGTCGAGTCAACCTAGGTGTTTCGCGTGTGTAAATCTGGCTTACACCCGTTGTATGCGAACGTTAGAATCTATCACACCCGATCATCACGTGGTGCTGAGACAACGAACCTTCGCAACGGTGCACACTTAGGGGAATACGTTCTCGAAATTTTAAGAGGGATCATCTTATTATGCTACCGTCATTTTAAGCAATAAGATGTAAAACATGATAAAACATCACAATGCAATCATATAGTGACATGATATGACCATTATCATCTTTGCTCTTTTGATCTCCATCTTCAGGCATCACATGATCATCATCGTCACCGGCGTGACACCATGATCTCCATCATCGTGTCTCTGTGAAGTCGTCACGCCAACTACTACTATCACTACTACTATGGCTAACCGTTAGCAATGAAGTAAAAGTAGTAAGCACATGGCGTTGCATCTCATACAATAAATTAAGACAACTCCTATGGCTCCTACCGGTTGTCATACTCATCGACATGCAAGTCGTGAAACCTATTACAATAACATGATCATCTCATACATCATACATGCAACATCACAACTTTGGCCATATCACATCACATGTCAAACCCTGCAAAAACAAGTTAGACGTCCTCTAATTGTTGTTGCAAGTTTTACGTGGCTGATTTGGGTTTCTAGCAAGAACGTCTTCTTACCTACGTGAAAGCCACAACGATGATATGCCAAAGCTATTTACCCTTCATAAGGACCCTTTTCATCAAGTCCAATCCGACTAGAGTAGGAGAGACAGACACCCGCTAGCCACCTTTATGCACGATGTGCATGTCTGTCGGTGGAACCAGTCTCACGTAAGCGTACGTGTAAGGTAGGTCCGGGCCGCTTCATCCCACAATACCGCCGGAAAAGAATAAGACTAGTAACGGCAAGCAAATTGACAAACCATCGCCCACAACTTTTGTGTTCTACTCGTGCATAGAATCTACGCATAGAAAACCTGGCTCGGATGCCACTGTTGGGTAACGTAGCATAAATTCAAAATTTTCCTACGCATATTCAGATCTTCCTATGGAAAGACCAGCAACGAGAGAGGGGTAAGAGCATATTCATACCTTTGAAGATCGCTAAGCGGAAGCGTTGCTAGAACGCGGTTGATGGAGTCGTACTCGCAGCGATTCCGATCTAGTGCCGAACAACGGCACCTCCGCGTTCAACACACGTGCAGCCCGGTGACGTCTCCCGCACCTTGATCCAGCAAGGAGGAGGGAGAGGTTGGGGAAGAATTCCAGCAACACGACGGCGTGGTGTCGGTGGAGAGACGAGGTCTCCCGGCAGGGCTTCGCCAAGCGCCGGCAGAGAGGAGGAGGGAGAGGAGCAGGGCTGCGCCGAGAGAGAGATCAAACCGTGTCCCAAACAGCCCCGAGTCTTCATCTATATATAGGGGGAGAGGGAGGGGGCGCAGCCCTTAGGGTTCCCACCACCAAGGGGTGCGGCAGCCCCAGATGGGAGAGGGGGCAGCGGCCAGGGCAGGGAGGAGGGGTGGCGCACCCCTCTGGTGGGCATTAGGCCCACCTATGCTAGGGTTCCCCCTTCCCCCTTTCTCTGGTGCGCATGGGCTGGGTGGGGGGCGCACCAGCCCACCTAGGGGCTGGTTCCCTTCCCCACTTAGCCCATCTAGCCTCCCGGGGTCGTTGCCCCCCTTCGGTGGTCCCCCGGGACCACCTCCGGTGGTCCCGGTGGTCCCGGTACGTTACCGGTGACGCCCGAAACACTTCCGGTGTCCAAAACCATCCGTCCTATATATCAATCTTTACCTCCGGACCATTCCGGAGCTCCTCGTGACGTCCGGGATCTCATCCGGGACTCCGAACAACTTTCGGTAACCTCGTACAACAATTCCCTATAACCCTAGCATCATCGAACCTTAAGTGTGTAGACCCTACGGGTTCGGGAGACAGGCAGACATGACCGAGACACCTCTCTGGCCAATAACCATCAGCGGGGTCTGGATACCCATGGTGGCTCCCACTAGCTCCACGATGATCTCATCGTATGAACCATGATGTCAAGGATTCATTCAATCCCGTATACGATTCCCTTTGTCTGTCGGTATAGAACTTGCCCGAGATTCGATCGTCGGTATACCTATACCTTGTTCAATCTCGTTACCGGTAAGTCTCTTTACTCGTTCCGTAGCACGTCATCGTGTGACTAACTACTTAGTCACATTGAGCTCATGATGATGTTCTACCGAGTGGGCCCAGAGATACCTCTCCGTCACACGGAGTGACAAATCCCGATCTCGATTCGTGCCAACCCAACAGACACTTTCGGAGGTACCCGTAGTGCACCTTTATAGTCACCCAGTTACCTTGTGACGTTTGATACACCCAAAGCACTCCTACGGTATCCGGGAGTTGCACAATCTCACGGTCGAAGGAAAAGATACTTGACATTAGAAAAGCTTTAGCATACGAACAATACGATCTAGTGCTAGGCTTAGGTTTGGGTCTTGTCCATCACATCATTCTCCCAATGATGTGATCCCGTTATCAATGACATCTAATGCCCATGATCAGGAAACCATGATCATCTATTGACTAACGAGCTAGCCAACTAGAGGCTTGCTAGGGACACATTGTGATCTATTCATTCACACATGTATTACTGTTTCCTGTTAATACAATTATAGCATGAACAATAGACGATTATCATGAACAGGGAAATATGATAATAACTATTTTATTATTGCCTCTAGGGCATATGTCCAACATAAAGCACCATGTTCAAGTAGAGGGTACAGTGGGTTGCGGGAGAGTGGACCGCTGAATATAGATGGGGGAAGGTGATGGAGGTGTTGGTGTAGATCGTCGTCACACGATGATGTCCGAGGCGGCGTTCCGGCGCCGCTGGGAGAGAGGGGGAGAGAGCCCCCCTTCTTCTTCTTCTTCCCTGACCTCTAATACATCCATTTTGCATCATGCTTTTATGTTGATATTTATCGCTTTATGGGCTGTTATTACACTTCACGGTACAATACTTATGCCTTTTCTCTCTTATTTTTAAGGTTTACATGAAGAGGGAGAATGCCGGCAGCTGGAATTCTGGCCTCAAAAAGGAGAAATTTCAAGATACCTATTCTGCTCAACTCCAAAAGCCGTGAAAATCAACGAGGAATTATTTTGGAATTTATAAAAAATACTGGGCGGAAGAAGTACCAGAGGGGAGCCACCAGGAGGCCACAAGCCTGCTAGGCGCGGCCTACCCCCTGGTTGCGCCTAGGGGGCTTGTGGGCTCCCTGTTGGCCCTCTGGCTCCCCTCTTTTGCTATAAGGAGGGTTTCGTTCCAGAAAAAATTAGGAGGAGGCTTTCGGGAGGAATTGCCGCCGCCACAAGGCGGAATTTGAGCAGAACCAATCTAGAGCTTCGGCAAGGCCGTCCTGCCGGGGAAACTTCCCTCCCAGAGGGGGAAATCGTCGCCATCGTCATCACCAAAACTCCTCTCATCGGAGGGGACTCATCACCATCAACATCTTCATCAGCACCATCTCATCTGCAAACCCTAGTTCATCTCTTGTAACAACTCTCCATCTCGCGACTCCGATTGGTACTTGTAAGGTTGCTAGAAGTGTTAATTACTCTTTGTAGTTGATGCTAGTTGGATTACTCAGTGGAAGATTATATGTTCAGATCCCTGATGCTATTCAATACCTCTCTGCTCATGAATATAATCATGCTTTGTGAGTAGTCACTTTTGTTCCTGAGGACACGGGATAAGTCTTGCTATAAGTAGTCATGTGAATTTGGTATTCGTTCGATATTTTGATGCGTTGTATGTTGTTTTTTCCTCTAGTGGTGTTATGTGAATGTTGACTACATAACACTTCACCATTATTTGGGCCTAGAGGAAGGCATTGGGAAGTAATAAGTAGATGATGGGTTTCTAGAGTGACAGAAGCTTAAACCCTAGTTTATGCGTTGCTTCGTAAGGGGCTGATTTGGATCCACTAGTTTAATGCTATGGTTAGACTTTGTCTTAATTCTTCTTTCGTTGTTGCGGATGATTGCGAGAGGGGTTAATCATAAGTGGGATGTTTGTCCAAGTAAGGGCAGAACCCAAGCACCGGTCCACCCACATATCAAACTATCAAAGTAGCCAACGCAAATCATATGAACATGATGAAAACTAGCTTGACAGAAATTCCCATGTGTCCTCGGTTGCGCTTTACCTCCTATAAGAGTTTGTCCAGGCTTGTCCCTTGCTAAAAAAGGGATTGGGACACTTTTCTGCACCTTTGTTACTATTGTTACTTGCTACTTGCTACGAATCATCTTACCACACAACTATCTATTACCGATAATTTCAGTGCTTGCAGAGAATACCTTGCTGAAAACCACTTGCCAGATCCTTCTGCTCCTCGTTGGGTTTGACACTCTTACTTATCGAAAGGAGTACGATAGATCCCCTACACTTGTGGGTCATCAAGACTCTTTTCTAGCGCCGTTGCCAGGGAGTGAAGCGCCTTTGGTAAGGAAACATTTATATAGTGTGTTGAAATTTATTGTCACTTGTCACTATGAAAACTAATCCTTTGAGGAGCTTGTTCGGGGTATCTTCACCTTGAACGGATGCACAAAGAGTTGCTCCTCAACCTGCTGCACCTACTGAAAATACTTGTTATGAAATTCCTTCGGGTATGCTAGAGAAACTGTTGGCTAACCCTTTTACACGGGATGGAACATCACATCCATACTTGCATCTAATCTATGTAGATGAAGTTTGTGGTTTATTTAAGCTTTCAGGTTTGCCCGAGGATGAGGTCAAGAGAAGGTGTTTCCCTTATCTTTGGGGGATAAAGCATTGACATGGTATAGGCTATGTGATGATACTGGATCATGGAACTACAACCGATTGAAATTGGAATTTCATCAAAAGTTTTATCCTATGCATTTGGTACATCGTGATCGGAATTATATTTATAATTTTTGGCCTCGTGACAGAGAAAGTATCGCTCAGGCTTGGTGGAGGCTTAAATCAATGTTATATTCATGCCCCAACCATGAGCTCTCTCGAGAAATTATCATTCAGAACTTCTATGCTCGGCTTTCTCCTAATAAGCGCACCATGCTTGACACTTCTTGTATCGCCTCTTTTATGAAGAGAGATATTGACTTCAAATGGAATTTATTGGAAAGAATTAAACGCAACTCTGAAGATTGGGAGTTTGATGAAGGTAAGGAGTTAGGTATGAATCTCAAGTTTGATTGCGTTAAATCCTTTGTTGAAACAAATACTTTTGGTGATTTTAGCGCTAAATATGGACTTGACTCTGAGATAGTACTTTCATTGTGTGAATCCTTTGCTGCTCATATTGATCTCCCTAAAGAGAAGTGGTTTAAATATCATCCTCCCTTAGAAGTCAATGTAGTTAAACCCAATCCAGTTGAAAAGAAAGTCATTTCTTATAATGATCCTATTCTTCCGAGTGCTTACACTCAGAAAACACCTTTCCCAGTTAGGATAAAGGATTATTCTAAAGTTTCAACTGTGATACGTAGGGGCTACATTAGAACAGCTACACCCCCTGAGCAAATTAGAGTTGAACCTAGCATTGCTATTATCAAAGATCTCTTGTCCGTCTATGTTGATGGCCATGATATTCACTTCTGTGAAGATGCTGCTAGAATTGCTAAACCACATGCTAGAGACAAACATAGGCCTGTTGTTGGCACGCCTGTTGTTTCTGTTAAGATAGGAGATCATTGTTATCATGGTTTATGTGACGTGGGTGCTAGTGTTAGTGCAATACCTCAATCTTTATATGATGAAATTAAAGATGAGATTGCACCTGTCGAGATGGTACCTATTGATGTCACAATTCAGCTTGCCAATAAAGACACTATCTGCCCTTTGGGAATTGTTAGAGATGTTGAAGTCTTGTGTGGTAAAACTAAGTATCCTGCTGATTTTCTCGTTCTTGCTACCACACAAGATAGCTTTTGTCCCATCATATTTGGCAGACCTTTTCTCAATACTGTCAATGCTCATATTGACTGTGAGAAGCAAACTGTCGCTTTTGGCTTTGAAGGTGTGTCACATGAGTTCAACTTCTCCAAGTTTGGTAGACAACCTCATGAAAAAGAGTTGTCTAGTAAGGATGAAATTATTGCTCTAGCTTCTATTGTTGTGCCTCCTACTGATCTTTTAGAGCAATATTTGCTTGAGCATGAAAATGATATGCATATGGATGAAAGGAATGAGATAGATAGAGTTATCCTTGAACAACATCCTATCCTTAAGAATAATTTGCCTGTTGAACTTCTTGGAGATCCACGCCCACCAAAGGGTGATCCTGTGTTCGAGCTTAAACAGTTGCCTGATACTCTTAAGTAACCTTATCTTGATGAAAAAGAGACATATCCTGTTATAATTAGTGCTAGACTTTCATAGCATGAATAAAATAAGTTACTAAAAACTCTGAGGAAGCGTCGTGCTACTATTGGATATACCCTTGATGATCTTAAGGGCATTAGTCCCACTCTATGCCAGCACAAAATTAAGACCGATCCTGATTCCAAACCAGTTGCCGATCATCAACGGAGATTAAGTCCTCAGATGAAAGAGGTGGTAAGAAAAGAAATACTAAAGCTCCTAGAAGCAGGTATTATCTATCCTATTGCTCATAGTGATTGGGTAAGTCCAGTGCATTGCGTCCCTAAGAAGGGAGGTATTACCGTTGTCCCTAATGATAAGGATGAATTGATCCCACAGAGGATTATTACTGGCTATAGGATGGTGATTGATTTTAGGAACCTTTATAATGCCACTAGGAAAGATCATTACCCTTTGCCTTTTATTGACCAAATGCTAGAAAGATTGTCTAAAAACACACACTTCTGCTTTCTAGATGGTTATTCTGGTTTCTCCCAAATACCTCTTGCACAATCTGATTAGGAGAAAACAACTTTCACCCGCCCTTTCGGTACCTTTGCTTACAGACGTATGCCTTTGGGCTTCTGTAATGCACCTGCTACCTTTCAAACATGTATGATGGCTATATTCTCTGACTTTTGTGAAAAGATTGTTGAGGTTTTCATGGATGACTTCTCCGTTTAGGGGTCTTCTTTTGATGATTGCCTCAGCAACCTTGATTGAGTTTTGCAGAGATGTAAAGATACTAACCTTGTATTGAATTGGGAGAACTGCCACTTTATGGTTAATGAAGGCATCGTCTTAGGACATCAAATTTCTAAAAGAGGTATTGAAGTCGGTAAGGCTAAGGTTGATGCGATCGAGAAAATGCCATGCCCTACAGATATCAAAGGTATAAGAAGTTTCCTAGGTCATGCTGGTTTCTATAAAAGGTTCATTAAGGACTTTTCTAAGATTTCTAGGCCTCTTACCAATCTCTTGCAAAAGGATATTCCTTTTGTTTTTGACAATGATTGTGAGGAAGGCTTCCAAATACTTAAAAAGGCCTTGGTAATTGCGCCTATTGTTCAACCACCTGATTGGAACTTACCTTTTGAAATCATGTTGATGCTAGTGATTATGCTGTTGGTGCTGTTCTAGGACAAAGAGTTGATAAGAAGTTGAATGTTATTCACTATGCTAGTAAAACTCTCGATAGTGCCCAAAGAAACTATGCTACTACTGAAAATGAATTTTTAGCAGTCGTGTTTGCATGTGAAAAGTTTAGATCTTACATAGTTGATTCCAAAGTCACTATTCACACTAATCACGCTGTTATCAAGTATCTCATGGAAAAGAAAGATGCTAAACCTAGACTTATCAAATGGGTTCTCTTGCTACAAGAATTTGATTTGCATGTTGTTGATAGGAAGGGTGCTGAGAACCCCGTAGTAGATAACTTGTCTAGGTTGGAGAATGTTCTTGATGACCCACAACCTATTGATGATAGCTTTCCTGGTGAGCAATTAAATGGCATCAATGCTTTACGTAGTACACCGTGGTATGCTGATTATGCAAACTATATTGTTGCCAAATATATACCACCTAGTTTCACATTCCAGCAAAAGAAGAAATTCTTCTTTGATTTGAGACATTACTTTTGGGATGATCCTCACCTTTATTAGGAAGGAGTAGATGGTGTTATTAGACGTTGTGTACCTGAACATGAACAGGGACAGATCCTACAGAAGTGTCACTACGAGGCTTACGGAGGGCACCATGCGGGTGATAGAACTGCACACAAGGTATTGCAATCAGGTTTCTATTGGCCCACTCTCTTCAAGGATGCCCGTAAGTTGTCTTGTCTTGTGATGAATGTCAAAGAATAGGAAATATCAGTAAACATTAGGAAATGCCTATGAATTATTCACTTGTCATTGAACCATTTGATGTTTGGGGTATTGATTATATGGGACCTTTTCCAAAATCCAACGAGTATACTCATATCCTATTTGCTATTGATTACATTACTAAGTGGGTAGAAGCTATCCCAACTAGTAGTGCTGATCACAACACCTCTATCAGGATGCTTAAATAAGTTATTTTCCCTAAATTTGGAGTCCCTAGATACCTAATGACTGATGGTGGTTCACATTTTATTCATGGTGCTTTCCGTAAAACGCTTCCTAAGTATGATGTCAATCATAGAATTGCATCTCCCTATCACCCTCAGTCGAGTGGTCAAGTAGAGCTAAGTAATACAGAGATTAAACTAATTCTGCAAAAGACTGTTAATAGGTCTAGAAAGAATTGGTCTAAGAAGCTCGATGATGCACTGTGGGCTTATAGATCTGCTTATAAAAATCCCATGGGCATGTCTCCGTACAAAATAGTTTATGGTAAAGCATGTCATTTACCTCTTGAGCTAGAGCATAAGGCTTATTGGGCAATCAAACAGCTCAACTTTTATTTCAAACTTGCTGGTGAGAAGAGGTTATTTCATATTATCTCACTTGATGAATGGAGAGCTTAGGCATGTGAAAATGTCGAGTTGTTCAAAGAAAAGGTTAAGAGGTGGCATGATAAAAGGATACAAATACGTGAGTTCAATGTAGGTGATTATGTCTTGCTATATAATTCTCGTTTAAGATTTTCTGCAGGCAAGCTTCTCTCTAAATGGGAAGGTCCTTACATTGTTGAGGAAGTATATCGTTCCGGTGCCATCAAGATCAACAACACGGAAGGTAATTTTCCGTGAGTGGTAAATGGGCAAAGAATCAAGCATTATATCTCAGGTATTCCCATAAATGTTGAAAGCAATATTATCAATACCATAACTCCGAAGGAGTACATAAGGGATATTTATCAGCCCGTTTCAGACTCCGAAAACGAAGAGGTATGTGATTCGGTAAGTAAACCGACTCCAAAACTTTTCCAGTAGGAATTTTTCTCTGTTTTGGAATTTTTAGAAAATTAGAAAAATATAAAGTAGTCCGGAAAGTGCACGAGGAGGCGACAAGCCTCCTAGGCGCGGCCTACCCCATGGTCGCGCCTAGGGGGCTTGTGGGCACCTCGTGTTCCTCCCGGACTCCATTTTCTTGCGGAGTACTCCTTCTGGTCGGGAAAAATTCATTATATATTCTCCCGAAAGGTCTGACCCTCGTATCATGCAATTATCCTCTGTTTTCGTTTCGAGCCTGTTTCTGCCGCATATTTAGAGCAAGATGTCGTCTCAGGAATCTGTAGGGGAGAACGATCTCCCTCAAGTCTATGAAGAAGTAAATGCTGATCTTAAAAGAATGGAGGTCACGGAGGCCAAGAAAATGCTACCTGAAGAGACTAAGGGCAAAATTAAAAAGGAGAATCTGGCGTTGGACGAAGGGCAATCTATGCTCAACAAGGGAGGAGCCGAGGAAGATGATTTTCTTCAACCCTATCTCCACCTTTTACCTCCATCCTTGATCGAACTCTTGAGGTTATGTGAAATAACTCGTGTTCGTAATACTTATCTCACTCGTGAAGTTGTTTTGCTAGAGAAACATATCACAGAGCTCCAAGGTATAAATCAAAGATTGATGGACCTCTTGGAATCGAAAGAAAAAACAACTCCACCACCATCACCTTAAAAGTAAGAGAACTAAGCACGGGTATGGGCAATCCCCTTGGCTTGTGCCAAGCTTGGGGGAGTTGCCGCGGTATCGTATCATTATTACATCTTTTGCCTTTACATTTTCTTAGTACGTTCCTTTTTGGTTTTATCTTCCTCTAGTAAAATAAAGTTCTTAGTGTTTTAGGCTTGAGTTTTGCTTTGTGTCACCCCCGATGTATTCGAGTTCGTGAGTCATATAATAAAGAGTGTTTTAGTTAAGGGCCTTGCTTCATGCCGTTATCTAAAGAATAGAATGATAAAAGAACAAAAGCATGAAAGATCATGTAATGATCTTATGGGAAGTGATGGCTCCACATATAAAAAGAATATTGGTTGAAACTTGTTGTGGGTGGACAAACGTAGACCTGGGTCATTGTTGCAATTAATAGGAAATGATAAAGGAGAGGTTCACATATAAATATATCATCTTTGCCACCGTCTATGATTGTGAACAATCATTAAACTATTACATGCTTAGAAGTAGATGTTGGACAAGGAAGATAACATAATGAATTATGCCTGCTTGGTTCCGAACAATGATTATGTGCCTAGAGATCCCTTAGCATGTGACGATTGCTTCCACCTCGTATCAGCCAAAACTTCCGCACTAAGTAGAGATACTACTTGTGCATCCATAAACCTTCAACCCAATTTTGCCAGGAGAGTCCACCATACCTACCTATGGATTGAAGAAGACCCCTCAAGTAAGTTGTCACTGGTGCAAGCAATAAGAATTGCTCCCTAAATATGTATGAGCTATTAGTGTGTAGAAAATAAGCTTTGTACGAACCTATGATGAGGAAGACATAAAAGCGCCAGACTGCATAATAAAGTTCTCTATCACATGAGGCAATATAATGTGACGTTCCTTCACACTAAGAGGTCACACATCCAAACCTCAAAATCGCTTGACAACCTCTGCTTCCCTCTACGAAGGGCCTATCTTGTACTTTTACTTTTTGTCCCTAAAAGAGTCATGGTGATCTACACCAATTCCTTATTTCGCCTTTATCTTGGCTAACATCATATGCTAGTGAAAGATCTATATTCATATGTCAACTTGGAAGTAAGTACTCATGAATTATTATTGTTGACATTACCCTTGAGGTAAATAGTTGGGAGGAGAAACTATAAGCCCCTATCTATCTCTGTGTCTGACTGAAACTTTGATCTCATGAGTACCACGTGAGTTGTAGCAATCGTAGAAGACGAAAGGATGATTGAGTATGTGGATTTGGTTTACAAGCTCTTATTTGACTCTTTCTGACGTTATGATAAATTGCAATTTCTTCAATGACTAAAGGCTATTGGTTGTTAATTCTCAACAAGGTTCTTGATCCATACTTTGCTTTGTGAAGGAATTATCACTTTAGCATAAGAGATTATATGATGATAATGTTGTTCTGATTATGATCATGATGCCTTCATGTCCGTATTTTGTTTTGTCGACACCTCTCTCTCTCTAAACATGTGGGCATGTTTATTTATCTCGGTTTCCGCTCGAGGACAAGCGAAGTCTAAGCTTGGGGGAGTTGATACGTCCATTTTGCATCTTGCTTTTATGTTGATATTTATCGGTTTATGGGCTGTTATTACACTTCACGGTACAATACTTATGCCTTTTCTCTCTTAATTTGCAAGGTTTACATGAAGAGGGAGAATGCCGGCAGCTGGAATTCTGGCCTGAAAAAGGACCAAGTTTGAGATACCTATTCTGCGCAACTCCAAAAGCTGTGAAAATCAACAAGGAATTATTTTGGAATTTATAAAAAATACTAGGCTGAAGAAGTACCAGAGGAGAGCCACGAGGAGGCCACAAGCCTGCTAGGCGTGACCTACCCCCTGGCCACGCCTAGGGGGCTTGTGTGCTCCCTGTTGGCCCTCTGGCTCCCCTCTTTTGCTATAAGGAGGGTTTCGTTCCAGAAAAATCACGAGGAGGCTTTCGGGAGGAATTGCCGCCGCCACGAGGCGGAACTTGAGCAGAGACAATCTAGAGCTCCGGCTGGGCCGTCGTGCCGGGGAAACTTCCCTCCCCGAGGGGGAAATCGTTGCCATCGTCATCACCAACACTCCTCTCATCATGGGGGACTCATCACCATCCACATCTTCATCAGCACCATATCATCTCCAAACCCTAGTTCATCTCTTGTAACCAATCTCCGTCTCGCGACTCCAATTGGTACTTGTAATGTTGCTAGTAGTGTTAATTACTCTTTGTAGTTGATGCTAGTTGGATTACTCGGTGGAAGATTATATGTTTAGATCCTTGATGCTATTCAATACCTCTCTGGTGACGAATATAATTATGCTTTATGGGTAGTCACTTTTGTTCCTGAGGACATGTGATAAGTCTTGCTATAAGTAGTCATGTGAATTTGGTATTCGTTCGATATTTTGATGCGTTGTATGTTGTTTTTCCTCTAGTGGTGTTATGTGAACGTCGACTACATAACACTTCACCATTATTTGGGCCTAGAGGAAGGCGTTGGGAAGTAATAAGTAGATGATGGGTTGCTAGAGTGACAGAAGTTTAAACCCTACTTTTTGCGTTGCTTCGTAAGGGGCTGATTTGGATCCACTAGTTTAATGCTATGGTTAGACTTTGTCTTAATTCTTCTTTCGTAGTTGCGGATGCTTGCAAGAGGGGTTAATCATAAGTGGGATGTTTGTCCAAGTAAGGCAGCACCCAAGCACCGGTTCACCCACATATCAAATTATCAAAGTAGCGAACGCGAATTATATGAACATGATGAAAACTAGCTTGACAGAAATTCCCATGTGTCCTTGGGAGCACTTTACCTCCTATAAGAGTTTGTCCAGGCTTGACCCTTGCTACAAAAGGGATTGGGCCACTTTGCTGCACCTTTGTTACTATTGTTACTTGCTACTTGCTACGAATCATCTTACCACACAACTATCTGTTACCGATAATTTCAGTGCTTGCAGAAAATACCTTTCTGAAAACCACTTGTCAGATCCTTCTCCTCCTCGTTGGGTTCGACACTCTTTCTTATCGAAAGGACTACGATAGATCCCCTACACTTGTGGGTCATCAACCTCCTCCCTAGATGGGAGAAGGGTTTCCCCTCTGGTCCATGGTCTCCTTGGCGGCGGAGGGGCGAGATCCCCTCCGATATTGGATCTCTCTCTTTGTGTCCTTCTGTTTCTGCACTCCCAGATTCTGCCTTTCACCGTTTCTTAAATTCCCGGACATCCGTAACTCAAACTGGGCTGAAATTTTAACACGATTTTCTTCCAGATATTATCTTTCTTGCGGCGAAAGAAGGGTCCCAACCGCCTCAGGGATTGGTCACAAGCCTGCTGCCGCGCCCTAGGGCTGGGGGGCGCCTCCTGGGCTTGTGACCCCCTCGGGCATCCTTTCGCGTTGATTCTTCTTCCCAAAAATCATAAATATGCTAAAAAAACATCTCCGTAGGTTTTTTATTGCGTTTGGACTTCGTTTGGTATGGCTATTCTGCGAAACAAAAAACATGCAACAAACAGGAACTGGCACTGGGCACTAGTTCAATATGTTAGTCCCAAAAAAGTATAAAAAGTTGCCAAAAGTATATGAAAGTTGTAGAATGTTGGCATGAAACAATCAAACATTATAGATACGATGGAGACGTATCAGCAGCCAGGGTAGACCTCAAGGGCTCAAACGGTCTTCCAAACAACACTACTCTCGATTGGTGGCGTTGGGCTCCGCTTCTCTCCTTCTCGGGGTCAGATGAGCTAGCTCTCCACAAGATGCAATCAGGTTGAGGGTGATCTTCTTGTATAGTGCCTCTTGCGCTCTTATGTAGCGCACAAGCAGTAACATGGCGGGTTCTGTCTCACGGTCTCTGTTGGCGACTTGGGGCGGCCTATCATAACCTTCATGGCTAGGGTAGTAGTAGAACGAGCGGCAGTTAACCCTTGGCGATAGGTGTCGGAGTTGAACTATAGGCTCTCGAGCTGCTAGTTGGATGGCTTGTGGCTCGTATTAAGTTGACCTTCCGGTGAATTGGTACGGGCGCTCTGGGGAGATACTGTTGCCGTAAATGTGTACCGTGGCCGAGAAGTAGTGGATTGCATCTTTCATTTGATTTTTATACACAACATACTCTAGGGGCTCTTCTAATGAAAAGTCACGATGGGTGAGGTTGGCAAGGATGGTTACAAAACCTCCTTGCTTAGATGCAGTGGTCTCGTTGTGCACAACGGGCCCCGACATCTTGGAAGGCGATTGTGGCTATGGTGTGCTGGGTTGGGGCAATCGTCCCCTTTATAGAAAAGGAAATGGAGTCTTCTCTCGCACACTTGCAAATAGGATAATTCATGCGTCGGTCATGGGCGTGTGACCATCGGACAAGTCTGATAGGTTGCGCACTCACTACCGAAAGGTGTCGGTTATCACTATACATGCTATTTGTTAGGATAGGCTTGGATGTGGTTATGCTGCTGGTTTGGTTGGGTGGTTACCTAGGGTTTATTGACCCCACTAAGATAGGATTATCCAATGGCCAACCTTGCTCCGATACCAAGGTTGTCAGGGCCAATTTTTCTGGAATGTTAAAATCCCATCAAATGACCCTTGTGCATACCAGCCCCAGGAATATTGTTAACTAGTGCATACTTCCTTGATACAAATATCCAAGAAAACACATAATGCAGGAGTACAAGACCATAATGGTCTATGGATTAAAACAAAGGTATCTTGTGGTTGATGGTGGAAGCGTTTTGCGGATCTCCAGTGTCTACGGGACTCCATTTCCCACAGGTACAACTGACCTGGTTAATTCCTATCTCACACGGCTACTATCATCAGTGAGGTTCCGGGGTTTCCGTCAGGATGCTCCTCTCCAAATATGCAATCTGGCTAAGACAATAGCTAGGGACAAGCGAGTGAGTACTTTGAATTTACTCGCAAACATCACGAAAACGGAAATAAAATAGCAGGTGACTATTATGCACTCAAAGTTATTCAACGGTATTCAACCAGTCATCCGATAAATTCATAAATTCAAGTAAGTAGGAAATTTATCCATACTGAGAACTAAATAAGAAATCAATGAATGAAAATAAAATGGAACATCGGCATTAAACCTCCCAAAATTTCCAAGAACATAAAATAGTTCGATCGGGTGTGTGAAGCAATGCCTCAAAAGGACAAAGATATAAAGCATGCCTCAGTCGGGCGTCTGAGCGACACTGCGTAAAGGGCTTATAATATAATCATAATGTTGAATATCTAGGAGGTAGAACTATCCCAGGGATATTCCAGACTTATATTCAATAAGAAGTTTGTCCACAACAATAAAAATATGGTCATCCGCCATGAGTTACGGTTATCCTCATAGTTAAATTAATATCCTCCCAAGACCGACACCCAGGATGACACTTCACCTATCCGAGATCGTAGTCATTAACCGAAGACACGGCTATCCGAATAGGTATAAACCTCTATAGAGGGTGTACTCTTTACCCACGTGTAACAGATTACTTTAGTCAACCAGAAACGTCAACTAATTTCAATTATGGTCTTTGAGTTGAAAACACACCCAATCCGCACACACCAGTTTAACTTCCCCATGCCTGGGTATCACCCCAACACTCATGAAATAAAACTATAAGTGTGGAGATTCCAAATCTCGATTAGCATGGGATCAAATTTATACCGCGTGCTACTAAGGGGTGCCCCCCTCTCGGTGCTAGTCCAGAAATAACCATGCCCCCGGACCAAGTGGCATGCCTACCAAATTCATCCCTAGTATCTTCCATTGAGGCCTCTCTGTATGGTGTGTGCCAAGAAAGGGATTGCCGACTTACTGAAGAATACCCTACCCATGGCATGGATAAGTGGTAGTACGAAACAAGTATGGGATGTTACTGGAACAAACTCAATCTACGGTCGACTCAGGAGGCTTATGAATTCCCTGCATAGTTAGCACAACAAATAGAGTCCCTCCTATCATACCCCACCATGCCTCTAGGGTTCATCCCCTTCACAATGGGATACCCATCCCATGGTTGTATCTAACCATGACGTGACCTTCCGCCGTATTTCATCTGGTTAGCATCAACACGTGTGGCATGAAGATGTGACTACTGTGACATGCACTCCATGTTGAAAAAAATGGAGTTTTTATCACAAACAAAATGCATGAAATATCACCATGCAATTATGCTCACTTCATCACCATAACTGTACTAATCAAGCACCAACAAAATTTACAACTCAACCAGATCATATCAGTGTTCAAGATGCTTGCCTTGAGTATGGAGAAGGTAGGGTTCATCCAAAACTTTTGAAAGTTTAGTCTTCCCTCCATTTCCTATTTTTGAAAATATTCAAATCAACAGACCATTCCAAAATAGTACTAAAAAGTTGTTCAAATTTTTTTCTAATAAATACTAAAATAAACTAGAGGAAATTTGAAGAAGGTGGGAAAATAATGAACTCATTTAGAGTTGTAGTTAAAAATCTAAGGCTGGTCAAAGTTGGGGTCAAAGTGTGGTTTTTAATAAATCATAGAAAATAAAATGGTTCGACAGATCTTACATTTGTCCTCACGAAAGCGTATTCCGAGGGAATACGTTTCCACTTAAACGTCTCGGCGGGACCTGGGGCACTGACGGAGGGACCATCGGGCCCACCGGTCTTGTTTCACCAGTCACACACCTCTTTGCGCGGCCGAACCACGACGGAGCTGTGGGGCTCCTTGCTGGCGAACGAGGGTGTCTCCTAGGGATCTGTGCATGGGAATGGGGTACACACGTCGTGGCGATCTTCTGGGTATGCGCCACATGTGCTATGGTGGTCGGTGGTGCCAATGATGAGCTCCACAATGGACATCGGCGTCGACCAAAATGGCACCATCGCATGCGACTTCCCTCTGGAGGATTGGGGTGCGAGGGAGGGATCTAGGTGGTTCTGGTGTCTCCTAGCTCGGATGGCTCAAGGAGTGGTGGAGGGGTTAAGGCGAATTTAGTAGAGATGCTGCGGCGGCCGTAGTCACCGGAGATGGGGAAGAAAGGGGCTCTAGCTATATCGAGTGCCACTAGTGGCCTCAGGGGAATGGCAGAAGGGAGTTTGGTCGATTTTGCACCACTGGGGGCGGCTGAAATAGGCGGGGGTGTCGGTTCCCGTGGCTCCCCCATATAAAATCATCGGCACGGCTGCTCTGTAGATAAGAGTGACATGGTGATGCTCGTGATGGACGCAAGAGCTCGCATACGAAGGGAGCACTACTCTAGGTGGCGAGCTGGCAAGCTACGCAGGCTAGGGTGGCTTTGCCATCACAGGGGTGGACGCTGCCGGTGGCTACAACGGCGGCTCTGGCGAGCAGGGGTGTGAGTGATGCTATCAAGGGGAAAAGGCTGCACTTGATTGACCGTGTGAAAAAGTCACGATCGCGGGGGGGGGGGGGGGTAGGTGGACGCGGTGGTATGGGTGCAACACGTGCAATACGCTAGCTCTAGGCACACTCTGGAGACGCACCTAGGGTGCTCGACAGAATGCCAGGGCCCACAAATGGGTTCTAACGCCCATGGAACTTAACATGGCTATGTCGTAGGGCAAGGGAGGGTTGCTAGACATGTTGGTTTGGTCATAGGAGCAATACCATAATTCAATCTCAAAACAATTGCAAATATGGTCATGCACTCTAGGTGCTTGACAAAATGCTAGAGGCATCTAAGGGTTTTTACTGGTGGCCAAAATCTCCAGACTGGGGTCACTTTAGGTGCCGGTCATGATGGTCCAGTTAGTTTGGTAAATACAAAAAGTTGTTATTGCAAGTTTTGGAGAAAAAACATTTCTGGACAGTAACTATAGGGCATTAGTGCATGGGTTGAAAATATTCCAATGGCTCTAATCTTTTGGACTTAAGGTTTCGGTGTGGTCTACTACAAGCAGGAAAAAAATATTATGGTGATTGAGGCAAAATAAATTAGGGTTGTAGTGCAAATCACCAAATTAGACCAAAACAAAAATGAGGATAGTTTGCTCAAAATTTTCAAAAGACCAAGATGGAATTTTCCATAAAAGTGATCCATAGGCATCACATGACATCTCCAAATTTTTGTAGAAATTTTAAAAGAATATTTAAAAGGGTTGTAGTGAAATAGAGGTCTTTAAATAATAAGAAATCCATTTAAAATAATTAAGTGAGGCAAGTTTAATTATAACAATATTTCTCACTCAAATATTAAAATGAAAAGGAAGCATTTCAGTCAAACATCCAAGTCCAAGAATATTTTTCCAAAAGTTCTATTGGAGTGGGACGATTTTAAGATGCAAAGGAAAGAATGGTTATGAAACCAACAGAAGATCCAAAAAAATAAAAATTGATATTCCTGGCAAAATAATTTTATTAGTAAAACATGGTAAAAATTCTTGGGGTGTTACACCTATTCACCCGTGTATCAACGATATCGATCCTTTAAATTGATATTAGAGCCTCATCTCTTTATTAAGGGTTTCACCACCTAAAGAGTATGGTTGATGATGGGAATGGGTTATGGAGTTGCTCCAGGCGAGGGCTGTGAACTCGGTCACTCGAGAGAATTTAAATGAGGCTATTTCCTCTCTTAGATCCTTAGTGCCTATCGAGGTCAAAACATGCTCAAAGATTATCTTGATGGCTTCAAACTTTGTACTGATCCATTGCAGGTGGTTAATCCCACATCTTCAGAGTCAGAGACCAATCCCGAGAAGGATAATGCTAGTAATAATAAGAATAAGTGGCCTCAAGGAACGAGTGGGTGGGACAAATACCTTTGCCTCGGTTCCTCCTCCCGTGGTCTATGGAGGACCGGTTCACCCACTTCATATTATTAACCTTGGTTCTCCTCCTAAACTTGTTAAGAATGATTTTGCTAATTGGGTTTTTCATATCAAGGCTCATCTAAATCATATCTCAACATAAGTTTGGAGAACCATTTATCAAGGGTACTACTCACATGATCTAAGCAACCTCACGCCAAGAGAAGAGGTCGACAATCAGCTCAATCACTCCGCCTTGTTCATCCTCCAAGCAGCTGTTCACATTCAAGATCTTGCTCACTAGCTTCCCTTCACTCATGCCAAGATTGTTGGGAGCACATCATTTGCATGTACAAGGGAAGCTCAAGTATTCAACAGTCCAACTATGAAGTGATTCTTGATGTGGCCGATGAATTTGTGATGATAGAAGATGAGCACCCTCGTGAGCTCTACTAGAGAGTGACAACTCTTGCCATTGCTCTTCAAGATCATGGAAGCAAGGATGTGGATGAAAATTGGATCAAGCTGAAGTTTCCATAGGATATCATGCCTTTCAACAAGGCCATGTCCTCCATCATCCGGCAAAGGACAGACTTCCCCTCGTTGTCCTCAAGTGATATGTTGGATGAGTTCATAGCCATGAACATTTTAAACAAGACCGAGAATGCTCGTTCTTGTGTCCAATGGTCAAGAAAAGACTCCTCCAACCTTGCTTTGAATGCCAAGGCTGCTTTGGAGGAAGATGAAGAAGAAGAAGAGGAAAGTTTCCCCGAAGTCACCAAATATGCTTACCACGAGCACATGGCTCTTGCGTCAAGGCAATTTTGGGGTTACAAGAGAAACTTAGGGCCGAACGTCTCCAAGAACAACTCAAGAGGGTCCAAGGGCAAGCAACGCGTGAGGACTTGTTACAACTATAGCAATGTGAGTAACTTTGTGGTAGATTATCCGTATGATAAGAGGGAATACAAATGTGGCAAACTTATTTGCAAAAACAAAGCCAAGTCCTTCCTGAACAAGAACAACTTCTCCAAGAATATGAAACAAAAGGTGTTGGTGGCTCAAGAAGAGTACCTCTCCAATGAGGATGATGAAAGTGGTGAGGTTATGGGAATGGCCTCGGTTGCTATTGCATCCTCCTCCAACGAGAACCGCATTGCCAAGTGCCTTATGGACAAGGCATCCAACAAGGTAACCACAAACATCAAAACTACCATTTCCACTACCCCTTCTCCTATGGATCGTGGAGATGAACAAGAGGATGTAAATGTTGAGGAAAATTCCTTTGATATATTCACGAGAAAGGTAAAGGGTAAAACCAAGAGGCATTTTGTTTCTCTCTTGAGATAGCGGATCTTTCCATCGCTCTTGAGAAAGAGCAAGGTCTTCGTTTGGCTCTTGAGGAGTCACACAACGATGACCTTTCTAAATTACAAAGGGGTCATGATCATGCTCTTATTCTTACTCGTTTTCTCCAATCCGAAAAGTTACACTTTGGGTTGACCTTGATAGACTCAAGGAAGAGTTTGCCACACTTGACAAGGCTGACAAGGCTTTGAAGATTGTTCATTCTTCTCTGAAAGAGTCTCGTGTTCAACTCCAAGTAAAACTCATTAAGGAAATTGCCACATGTTCTCCTTTTGTATTAATTGATAATGCTCATGCTACTAACCTTTGTTGTGATCATGTGCATATTGTGGAGGAGAATGCCAAATTAAAAGAGCAACTTGAGAAAGGCCTTGTGACATGCATCCAAAGTGAAAAGAATCTTAATGACATTTTGAGTAATCAAAAGGAAGTGGTTGCAAAGGAAGGAGTTGGGTGTGCACCCAAGTCCAAGAAGAACAATAACGTCAAGAACAAGCAACCTCCCCCGCTTAAGGAAACCTTTGTTATAGCCAGGGAGGGTACTCATGAGAAGAATAAGGGAAAAACTAAGGGTGGTAATGCCAAGAAGGGCAAAATCCTCCCTCCCCACAGTGTTGGTGACTTTAACACATCTTATGTTTCATGTCGTGCTAGTGATGGAAATGTCTTTGCTAAATTTGTTGGTTCCCCTCATGAGTACATTGAATGGTCTATTTGGGTTCCTAAGATCCTTGTTACTAACCTGAAAGGACCCATTAAACAATGGGTACCTAAATACAAACATTAACCTTATGTAGGAGTTTGCTTCCGGTGGAGTGTCATGGTTGCTTGTTAGTGGAGCAACAAATCATATGACCAGAAGCAAGGACTTGGTTGTGGACGTTTATCCCGACTCATCACTGGCCACCCAAGTATCTTTTGGTTATGATGCAATTTCAAAGGTATTGGGTCTTGGCAAGGTGGTAATCTCTCCGGATCTTTCCATTGAGAATGTCATGCTTGTTGAGACCCTTGCATACAATTTACTTTCTGTTCATCAACTTGCACTCATGGGTTTCAATATGTTCTTTTGTGCTGACTCCATGGCCCTTTTGTGGAGCAAGACTATTCAAGTAGCCTTTGTTGGGCATGTCGAGAACGGTCTCTATGTGGTTATCTTTTTGGAGTGACCCAGTAAGACCGCGACTTGCCTAAAGGCTAAAGTTGATGTGGGATGGCTTTGGCATCACCGGCTAGCCCATGTGAATATGAGATCTTTGCAAAGTATCAACAAAGGGGATCACATTCTTGGACTAATAAATGTGAGTTTTGCCAAATATCGTGCTTGAAGTGCTTGTATTGAAGGAAAGCTACATGGGACAACTCACTGCCCCACGACTACCATATACTCAAAGAGGACTTTGGAGCATCTCCACATGGATCTCTTTGGTTTATGGGTATCCCAAATGTGATTCATTTGATATAATAGGGTATTCAGACTCGGATTGGGCGGGAGACCGTGTGGGGAGGAAGGCAACTTCTGGAGTTTGCCAATTCCTTGGTCGCTCTCTAGTAAGTGGGTCTTCAAAGAAACAAAACTGTGTTTCTCTCTCGTCCATCGACGCCGAGTATGTAGCTGCTGCAAGTTGTTGTGCTCGGTTACTTTGGATAGGCAAACTTTAAAGGATTATGGTGTCAATTGTGAGAAAGTTTCTCTTTATTGTGATAATGAAAGTGCAATCTTGATCTCCAACAACCCGGTTCAGCACTGCAGGATGAAGCACATTAGTATTCGTCACCATTTCATCTGGGATCATATCATGCGGGGGGAGATTGATCTCATTCATCTTAACACTAATGATCCACTTGCATATATTTTCACGAAGCCATTGAATGAAGCAAGATTTCGTGAGTTAAGGCATGAGCTAAATTTCATTGATTTGAGCAATGTGGATTGATTTTAGGCACACCCCACCATTCTCATCATATTATCTTGTTTAGATGTAGGCATGGATTTAGGGGGAGTGTTGTTCTTTCCGTGAACTCCCCCTATTATGCATAAATATATCAAATATTTCACATTAGTCATCTTAGATGACACTTGTGTTTCAAAGGAGAGTTTTGGTCATGGGCCCATGGTTAAAATCTTCGTGGTGCCGTACCATCTGACTCAAACATAGGTGGCTCGAGCCACCGCCCTCCTCTGGATGAGGTATTTGGTGTAACATGCGAGGTCACTACAAGATTTGTTTTTCTTCGAGTTTGAACTCTTTTGAATTGGAGTGCCTTCTTTTGACCTTAGAAGTGTTTGCGTGTCATCCTTCTCTCCACTGCGTAGTCACATTGGTATTGTTTTCCTGGTTTCGTAGCTGTCTTTTTGTTCGCAGGTGGTACTACATCTCTGAGGCGAGTACTACTTCTCAAGCGGTAGTACTATGGAAGGCAACGGTACTACCGCCTCGGGGAGTTCCTGGACGGCTCAAGTAGTGGGAAGGGGGAGTTCTATCTCCCACATACCCATTCAATTCCCCTCCCCTCGACTCTCTCTCTCTTTGGCAACCAAGAACACCACCGGAGGTCGGCTCCGAACCTCCCATTCCGTGCCGCCCTCCAATTTATCGTCTGGTGGGATCACTCCCCAGTCTCCCTCGTGTGATGGACTCGAGTACTTCCCTTGATCCCCTGTCTTTGTGGTGTTATGTTATGAATGTTTATCAAGGACATTACATGAGGATTCCATGTTCATTTTGCTTTTCCGTGGCATGAGAGGGACGTGTGATGGATACTAATTGCAATAGAATAGGTAGAAGTATCAAAATATTGATGTGTAGGGCTCTGGCACTGCCGCCCCGTTGTCGCGGACATTTTCTACCATCCGGGTGGTACTACTGCCCGTGCACAACCGGTACTACTGCTGCGGCAGAAGTACCGCTCCTGCACCAGCGGTACTACCGCCCGAGGTTCAGAACCCAGTTTTTTCCTGTGCATATATCTATTCTATTTTGTTTGTTTCTTTTACTTATGCAGTCCTTTTACACCTATTTTCTTGTCAATCTTCTTGTGTGTTCCAGGTAATGGTAGATCTCCTTCGGCTACTCACCGCATGAACCCTTGCCGTGGCCCCAAGTGCCCACTCACTTCTCATGAGGCAGCGGCTGATTCTAGTACTCATTCGCACAGGCAGTGTGTGAAGAAGACTATGAGCAAAAAGAAGGGTCTCAAAGAGCCTCAAGATATGACTCAAGAACAGTTTGTGGTTTTTCGTAAGTAGGATCACTATTTCTTTCCTCAGGACGAGGCTCTTGTTGTATGACTTAGAAGATGCGGGAATATCCATATTTGGAGACGAGGCCTCAATACGGATAGAGGCACATCTCGACATTTCGCAACTGCAGAAATCATTGTAGATACATTTATGAAGTGTTGAGTATATGAATTGGCTTACACTCGACACATGCTAAATTACAATTCACACAGCATTATTTCAATCATCCGTAAATAGGGTCCGGCTACGGACGAGAACAAACGACAAATATGCAATGAGTCTGTCTCGCTAGGTTAGGAGACGACCAAGGTCCTCTACTCGTCGGGGTACGTCACGTACATGCACCAACTCTCCTTATCAAACTCCCACTTGAGCTGCGACACATCGAACGCCTCTGGTTTTGTGATACCTGTTGTCGGTGCACTAGAGACTGGGGTCCTTTGTGCCCCAGACTTGTGCACAAGCACCGGCAACGCCCCTGGCGGCAGCACACGAGGAAGACTGTCAGGAAGACAAACCAAGACCCACCGAGGCCACGCCCCCACTCGGAGGGCGTAGGGTACAAAATCTCCAGATACAAAGCCCCGGCAAGCCCTCCTTGCCGAGAAGACTCACAAAGATCTGCAAGACCCCGGCAAGCCCTCCTTGCGAGGAAGACTCGCAAAGACAGGTAAGGCCCCGGCAAGCCCTCCTTGCCGGGAAGACGTTCAAGCCCCCGCAAGCCCTCCTTGCCGAGAAGACGATCAAGTCCTCCGACAAGGACGCCATGCTAGCAAGATCCTTTCGCTCACCAGGTGTCCTCCCCTGTTTCTACCACAGTCCCACCGCTCCAGCGCATCCCACATGCGCCAGTGCAAGACCCTGGTGTCGATCCACCTGGGTACGTGTCGTGGCCACGTCACTGGAGGTCAGGGGTCAGACAAGGCATTTACTGCCCCTGACACCATCGTATAAGATAAGCGATGAACCCTGTTCACTATGCAACCCGTGAGCACACTATTGGTGACCTCTTGCCTATAAAAGGAGGCCCAAGGCTCATTCTCTAGGGGTTAGACTTTTTAGGTTTTGAGACTCCCTAATCACCAGCTAATTTACTGCAGTAAATCACCCTATAGTAAGTCCCCAATACAAACTAAGCAGGAGTAGGGTTTTACGCCCCAAGAGGCCCGAACTTGGGTAAACGACCTTGCCAGTGTTGATCAAGGGACCCTTCGAGCCTCCCGTGCGCGCCGATTTCCCCGATATCTTTGGTGTGCCAGGTAGGGGAGGCATGGTTGAGAGGTTTTTTGCGGATTCGAGCTAGCTCCGCACCAGATCTTGGGAGGTTGAGTGCACCACTTCGGTTCCCTGAAGCGGGGCGCAGCGGTGGTCACTCTACTTTGCCGTGGCCTCCTAACGCCTGCGCGAGCTCCCCGCTGTGCGAGCACGGGCCAGGGAGGTGCTGACTCCAAGCTCAAGGGATTCAGGTTGATGCGCCACTCCAGGACAATGTGCTGCTATCGAGGGTGTTCCTGGGGGCTTCGGCGAGGCCTCCGGCACATACTCCAGCCAACGCACCTCCGCGGAGTGATGCATAGCCGTCGAGGATGCGCCAACAGGCCCCGAAGCCCAGGCACGCACTCCAGCGGAAACACTTTCCCCCTTGGAAGCGCCTTGTCGCTGCCGAAGATGCACTCGGGGGTTCCTCCAGCACGGCATGGCAAAAGAGGAAAAGGAGTTATACTCCGGCAACCCCCTTTCTATACGATAGTCAAGGACTATCGGCAAGAACCTTGCCGGAGGGGAAGTTGCCGGGAAAGTGTAACCTCCTTCTTTCCATGGATCCGAGGCCCTGGTAAAGGGCCCAATCGCCGCAGGAAGAAGTGCCGCGGCACAACAGATAAGTGATAGATATTCTAGATGAAATTTCAGAGTAGATAGGTTGTTTCCCTTTTGGAGATCCCAAACTTTGTTTGAGAAACTTGCGTGTAGATGGAACCTTGTCAGGGTCAGTGCACCCTGGCTCTGTTTGGAACTCGTTCAATGTCATGAATGGCCACAGAGTGCCTTCACACTGTTTCAAACCTGTTCAACACACCAAGCGGCTACGCAACACCTTATTTCGCCTCGAGCCGCGCTCGACGATCTAATGGTTGCATTGAGTGCGTCAAGGAGCCTTGCCAGTAACGACTCCTCCGACGAATTGCTAAGGACCCGTTCCTCAAAGCACTAGCGGCAGGACCAGTCACGCCGGCGAGCTTCCAGAAAATCCAAAGGGTGTATCATGCAAAAAGAAGGATTAGACACAAAGGAAAAAACATTTCATTCATCTGTTTGAGGCAAATTCAGACAAATTACATGGATGATTTTTACTACTCTAACCTATGATACTGTCTTTTGGCGAGGGACATGTTTCTCGGACAGAAGTTCAAGAAGAAAAAAGCAGGATGGCCCCCGGTGCAACCCAGGCTGGTTTCTCCTCGACCATCACTGCGCACAAGAGAACGGGGGCGGAGGACAGGACGATCGGAAGGGATGAAGAAACCGGAACCCGGAACCGCGCCTCCTCAAAGACGAGGCGTCGATGCTGGCTCCGGCAAGGTAACCCCACCGGGTGGGGGAGAGGCGTGAGCGTGCCTCCGCGGCATGGCCGGTGGTCAGTCAGAGCTCGGGGAGTTGTACACCGAGTTGACCCCCCGAGATCCTGACCTGCCAAGAGCACCACTGCCGCCGCTGTCCTCCTCGTCGCTATCGCTCGAGGAGGGACATTTGGCGCCAATCGAGCTCTCTTCGCAGCAGCCGAGACGCACACCTGAGCGCCCATAAAACTTGACGGATAACATATTATCCTCCGCTAGCTTGAAGCAGAGGACATGACCATCCTCGAGGCTGTGGGCGCGGGCGAAGGCTCTCCAGCCCCGCCCGAGCAACATGGAGCGGCATTTCGGGTACTCCACGTGCACCTGCATAGCACCGTGGGAGCAACCGTACGCCTGCAACAACAAGACAGGAGGCTTGGCAGCCTCCATCGCCCTAGAAAAAGGGCGAGGGAGGTGTAGATGGCCCCAAGGGACGCCGTGCAGTTCCACGATGAACTCCACCGTCCCATCCGAATGCCCGCCCCACAAAGGAGAAGCTGGCGCTGGGGGAGAAGACGAAGGTGCTGGAGTAGCAGTCCGCCTTCCCCGGCCACGGCCTCCACGGGGACCGCGGCCCCTCGCCCTTCCGCCACCTCTGGCGCTCAGGCCGCCAACCGCAGCTGCGGCCCCTGAAGCTCCGACAAGATCCGAATGGGATCCTCTTGCCACTTTGGCGGCCGATGGTGGCCGCCCTCGTCCCCTAGCCATATGGTTAGGGGCGAGCGCCACCTGGAACTAAAGAAGACTCCGCAGACGCAAGCCCGGGGTGCTGAATGTATTGGGAGTTGGATGGATGAGAAAAACCCCCTTGCAAACTTTCTAATTTATAGGGTGAGGCGCGGCGGCTAGCTCCCCTCACTCCAGAAACCGCCGCCGCTATCGCCCAATCACCCATGATCACGGGCGAACAGGGAACCGCCCTGCTTCACCAATGCATGCGGGGTGGCCCCTGCCACGATTGCGGCCTTTAAAGCCACGAACGCCAATTGCCTAACCGTTACTGAGCATGCCTCACGCGTGGCAGTAATGCTTCGGGAGGTGGGGAGGCCACTATGCACACACTTCTCCACCTCACGCGCGCGATGCGTGACGTGGGGAAAGTGCCTTTTCACAAACGGCTCCAAAGATACGGAATACATGTCATGGAAGCCCGTGCACCACTTTGGGCCTGGCCCAGCAACGCCTCGCGCGCATGAGTGGCCCAGGCCCGGGGGCTCCTGCCAGTGCACTAGAGAGTGGGGTCCCTTGTGCCCCAAGCTTGTGCACGGGCACCGGCAACACCCGTGGCGGCAGCACACGAGGAAGACTAGCAGGAAGACAAACCAAGACCCACCGAGGCCACGCCCCCTCTCCGAGGGCGTAGAGTACAAAAGCTCCGGATACAAGGCCCCGACAAGCCCTCCTTGCTGGGAAGATTTGCAAGGGCCCGACAAGCCCTCCTTGCCGAGAAGACTCCCAAAGATCCGCAAGACCCCGGCAAGACCTCCTTGCCAGGAAGACTCGCAAAGACTGGTAAGGCCCTGGCAAGCCCTCCTTGTTGGGGAACGTTGCACGGGAAACAAAATTTTTCCTACACACACGAAGACCTATCATGGTGATGTTCATCCACGAGAGGGAGATCGGCTCCACATACCCTTGTAGATTGCTAAGCGGGAAGCACTAAGAAACGCGGTTGCTGTACTAGTACAACTTCGGGATTCAAATCACCATCGTCCCACGATCCGTCTCGATCTAGCACCAAACAGATGACACCTCCGAGTTCACCACACGTACAACTCGATGAAGATCCCCGCCTTCTTGATACAGCAAGAGAGACGGGGAAGTAGATGAGTTCTCCGACAGCGTGATGGCGCACGGGTGATGGTGATGATCTATTCCTACAGGGCTCTGCCCGAGCTCCGCAGAAAACTGATCTAGAGCAAGAACTACGAGGTATAGGTTAGAGTTGCACGTGGCAAAGTTGTGTCTCAAAAACCCTAAAACCTCTAGTATATATAGGAGGAGTGGAGGGGATAGCCTTGGGGCTCAAGGGATCCCCTAGGGCACCGGCCGAAGTGGAGAGGAGGACTCCAACTCGAATTCGGTTTGGGGAAGGAGGAGTCCTCCCCTTCCTTCCCAACTCCCTCTATTTTTCTTTTCTCTTTGGTTTTTCTTCCTAGCCGACATGGCCCTCTTGGGCTGGCCTCACCAGCCCACTAAGGGCTGGTGCGCCACCCCTGGGCCACTAGGCTCACTCCCGGGTGGGTGGGCCCCTCCCGGTGAAGACCCGGAACCTATTGGTCACTCCCGGTACACTGCCGGTAATGCCCGAAATCTTTCCGGAGACCAAATGAAACCATCATATATATCAATCTTTGTTTGCGCACCATTCTTGAAACCCTCGCGACGTCCGTGATCCCATCCGGGAATCCGTACAACCTTCGTTCACCAACACCTATAACTCAACTATACTGAAACGTCATCGAACCTTAAGTGTGCAGACCCTGCGGGTTCCAGAACTATGCAGACATGACCTGAGACACTCCCTGATAAATATCCAATAGCAGGACCTGGACGTCCATATTGGATCCTACATATTCTACGAAGATCTTATCGGTTGAACCTCTGTGCGAAGGATTCATATAATCCCATATATCATTCCCTTTGTCCTTCGGTATGTTACTTGCCCGAGATTTGATCGTCGGTATCCTATACCTATTTCAATCTCGATACCGGCAAGTCTCTTTACTCGTTCTGTAATACAAGATCCCGTGACTAACTCTTGAGTCACATTGCTTGCAAGGCTTATATGTGATGTTGTATTACCGAGTGGGCCCCGAGATACCCCTCCGTCACACGGAGTGACAAATCTCAGTCTTGATCCATGCTAACTCAACGGACACCTTCGGATATACCTAAAGAGCACCTTTATAGTCACCCAGTAACATTGCGACGTTTGATACACATAAGGTATTCCTCCGGTGTCAGTGAGTTACATGATCTCATGGTCATATGAATGAATACTTGACACATAGAAAAGAATAGCAACAAAATGACCTGATCACATGCTACGTTTATAATTTGGGCCTTGTCCATCACATCATTCTCCTAATGGTGTGATCGAGTCATCAAGTGACAACACTTGCATATGGTCAGAAAACCTTAACCATCCTTGATCAACTGGCTAGCCAACTAGAGGCTTACCAGGGACATTGTTTTGTCTATATATCCACATATGTATCTATGCTTTCACATTCAATACAATTATAGCATGGATAATAAACGATTATCTTGAAACAGGAAATATAATAATAACTATTTTATCATTGCCTCTAGGGCATATTTCCAACAGTCTCCCACTTGTACTAGAGTCAACAATCTAGTCTCACATCGCTATGTGATTTACATTGGAATGAATCTAAAATCCATACAGTTCTGGTGTTCATCATGCTTCGCTTGTGGAAGATGTTTAGTCAGCGGATCTGCAACATTCGGATCCATGTGCACTTTGCATATATTTACGTCCTCTCCTTCGACATAGTCGCGAATGAGGTTGAAGCGTCGTTTGATGTGTCTGGTCTTCTTGTAAAACCTTGGTTCCTTTGCTAGAGCAATGGCACTAGTGTTGTCACATAACAAAGTTATTGGATTTAGTGCGCTCGGCACAACTCCAAGGTTCGTCATAAACTGCTTCATCCACACACCCTCCATAGCTGCCTCCGAGGCAGCCATGTACTCCGATTCACATGTAGAATCTGCTACAACGCTTTGCTTGGAACTGCACCAGCTTACCTCACCCCCATTAATAATAAATGCGTATCCGGTTTGAGACTTAGAGTCATCCGGATCAGTGTCAAAGCTTGCATCAACGTAACCCTTTACGACGAGCTCTTCGTCACCTCCATAAACGAGAAACATTTCCTTAGTCCTTCTCAGGTACTTAAGAATATTCTTGACCGCCATCCAGTGATCCACTCCTGGATTACTTTGCAACCTGCCTTCCATACTTATGGCCAGGCCGACGTCCGGTCTTGTGCACAGCATAGCATACATGATAGACCCTATGGCTGAAGTATAGGGGACAGTACTCATCTTTTTTCTATCTTTCGAAGATACTGGACACTGAGTCTTACTCAACGTTATACCTTGTAACACTTGAAAGAACCCCTTCTTGAACTGCTCCATTTTGAACTTCTTCAAAACTTTATCAAGGTATGGGCTCTGTGAAAGTCCTATTAGGCGCCTTGATCTATCCCTACAGATCTTAATGCCTAATATGTAAGCAGCTTTTCCTAGGTCTTTCATTGAAAAACATTTGTTCAAGTAATCTTTTACACTCTCTAAAAACTCCACATTGTTTCCAATCAGCAATATGTCATCCACATATAATATTAGAAACGCTACAGAGCTCCCACTCAATTTCTTGTAAATACAAGATTCTCCAACAACTTGTATAAACCCAAATGCTTTGATCACGTCATCAAAGCGCTTATTCCAACTCCGAGATCCTTGCAACAGTCCATAAATGGATCGCTGGAGCTTGCATACTTTGTTAGCATTCTTTGGATCGACAAAACCTTCGGGTTTCATTTGATACAACTCTTCCTTAAGAAAACCATTAAGGAACGTCGTTTTGACATCCATCTGCCAGATTTCATAATCGAAAAATGCAGCTATTTCTAACATGATTCGAATGGACTTAAGCATCGCTACGGGTGACAACGTCTCATCGTAGTCAACTCCTTGAACTTGTGAAAAACCCTTTGCCACAAGTCGAGCTTTATAAATGGTCACATTACCGTCCGCGTTCGTCTTCTTCTTAAAGATCCATTTGTTCTAAATAGCCTTGCGTCCTTCAGGTAATACTTCCATAGTCCACACTTTGTTTTCATACATAGATCCTATCTCGGAATTCATGGCTTCCAGCAATTTGTTGGAATCCGTGCCCACCATTGCTTCTTCATAATTCGTAGGTTCATTGTTGTCTAGCAACATTTAGATAAGAGAGGATTACCGTACCACTCAGGAGCAGTACGTGATCTTGTCGACCTGCAAGGTCCGATAGCGACTTGATCCGAAGCTTCATGATCATCATCATTAGCTTCCTCCTCAACCGGTGTTGCCTCGACAGAGATTTCTCTCTGCCCTACACCACCATCTAGAGGGAGCAGAGGTTCCACAACCTCATCAAGTTCTATATTCCTCCCACTCAATTCTTTTGAGAGAAACTCCTTCTCAAGAAAAGCTCCATTCTTAGCAACAAACACTTTGCCTTCGAATCTGAGATAGAAGGTGTACCCAACTGTCTCTTTTGGGTAACCTATGAAGACGCACTTTTCCGCTTTGGGTTCCAGCTTTTCAGGCTGAAGCTTTTTGACATAAGCATCACATCCCCAAACTTTAAGAAACGACAATTTTGGCCTCTTGCCATGCCATAGCTCATATGGTATCGTCTCAACGGATTTTGAAGGTTGCCCTATTTAAATTGAATGCAGCTGTCTCTAATGCATAACCCGAAAATGATAACGGGAAATCGGTAAGAGACATCATAGATCGCACCATATGTAACAAAGTACGATTACGACATTCGGACACACCATTACGCTGTGGTGTTCCAGGCGGTGTCTACTGTGAAACAATTCCACATTGTCTTAAGTGAGAACCAAACTCGAAACTCAGATATCCACCCCCTCGATCAAATCGTAGGAACTTGATCTTCTTGTTACGATGATTTTCAACTGTACTCTGAAATTGCTTGAACTTTTCAAACGTTTCAGACTTGTGCTTCATTAAGTAGACATAGCCATACCTACTCAAATCATTAGTGAAGGTGAGAAAATAACGATATCCGCCGCGCGTCTCCACACTCATAGGACCGCACACATCAGTATGTATGATCTCCAACTAGTCACTTGCACGCTCCATTGTTTTGGAGAACGGAGTCTTAGTCATCTTGCCCATGAGGCATGGTTCGCACGTGTCAAGTGATTCAAAATCAAGTGACTCCAAAATCCCATCAGCATGGAGTTTCTTCATGCGCTTTACACCAATATGATCTAAGCGGCAGTGCCACAAAAACGTGGCGCTATCATTGTTAACTCTACATCTTTTGGTCTCAATGTTATGTATATGTGTGTCATCACAATCAAGATTCAATACGAACAAATCCCTCACATTGGGTGCATGAACATAAAAGATATTACTCATAAAAATAAATAAATAAAATTATTCTGTGACTTAAATGAGTAACCGTCTCGCAATAAACAAGATCCATATATAATGTTCATGCTTAACGCAGGCACTAAATAACAATTATTTAAGTTCATAACTAATCCTGATGGCAACGGAAGTGAGACTGTGCCGACGGCGATTGCATCAACCTTGGAACCATTTCCCACGTGCATCGTCACTTCATTCTTCGCCAGCCTTCGGTTATTCCACAGTCCCTGCTTCGAGTTGCAAATATGAGCAAAAAAACCGGTATCAAATACCCCGGCACTACTACGAGAGTTTGTTAGGTATACATTAATAATATGTATATCACATATACCTGGTTTGGCGTTGGTCGCCTTCTTATGAGCCAAATATTGGGGCAGTTGCGCTTCCAGTGACCCATCCCCTTGCAATAATAGCACTCTATTTCCGGCTTAGGTCCAACCTTGGGTTTCTTCGTCGGATTGGCAACGGTCTTACCGCTCTTCTTGGAGTTACCCTTCTTGTCTTTGCCGTTTCTCTTGAAACCAGTGGTCTTATTGACCATCAACACTTGATTCTCTTTCCGGAGTTCTGACTTTGTGACTTTCAGCATCGCGAATAACTCACCGGGTGACTTGTTCATCCCTTGCATGTTATAGTTCAACACAAAGCTCATGTAGCTAGGTGGCAGTGATTGAAGAATTCTGTCAGTGATAGCTTCTTGCGGGAGTTCAATCCCCAGTTCAGCTAGACGGTTTGAGTACCCAGAAATTTTGAGCACATGTTCACTGATAGACAAATTCTCCTCCATCTTGCAAGCATGGAATTTATCGGAGGTCTCATACCTCTCGATCCGGGCGTTCTTCTGAAAGATAAACTTCAACTCCTAGAACATCTCATATGCTCCATGACGTTCAAAGCGTCGTCGAAGTCCTGGTTCCAAGACATACAAGACTGCACATTGAACTACTGAGTAGTCCTCCTTACGTGATTGCCAAGCGTTCAAAACACCTTGGTCAGACGTCACGGGTGGTTCATCTCCTAGCGCAGCATCAAGGACATGAATCTTTTTCCCAGCTTGTAGGATGAGCCTAAGACTACGAGCCCAGTCTACAAAGTGGCTACCATCATCTTTCAGCTTAGCTTTCACTAGGAATGTACTAAAATTCAGGGTCGTTACTGCGCGAGCCATTGATCTACACCATAAAATATTGCAAAATTGACTTAGACTATGTTCAAGATAGTTAGAGTTTAACTAATCAAATTACTAATAAACTCCCACTCAAATAGACATCCCTCTAGTTACTTGAGTGTGGAATGATCCAAATTCACTAACTCAAATCCGATCATCACGTGAGTTGAGCGTAGTTTTAGTGGTAAACATCTCTATGCTAATCATATCAACTATATGATTCATGCTTGACCTTTCGGTGTCTCGTGTTCCGAGGCCATGTCTGCACATGCTAGGCTCGTCAAGTTTAACCCGAGTGTTCCGCGTGTGCAACTGTTTTGCACCCGTTGTATGTGAAGGTTGAGTCTATCACACCCGATCATCACGTGGTGTCTCGGAATGACGAACTATCGCAACGGTGCACAGTCGGGGAGAATACAATTTTATCTTGAAATTTAGTGAGGGATCACCTTATCATGCTACCGTCGTTCTAAGCAAGATAAGGTGCATAAAAGGATTAACATCACATGCAATTCATAGGTGACATGATATGGCCATTATCTTGGGCTTCTTGATATCCATCACCAAAGCACTGGCTTGATCTTCATCGTCACTGGCGCCACACCATGATCTCCATAATCGTGCCACCATCGTGGTTGTCGTGCTATCTATGCTATTACTACTAAATCTACAACCTAGCAATATAGTAAACGCATCTGCAAACACAAACGTTAGTTTAAAGACAACCATATGGCTCCTGCCGGTTGCCGTAGCATCGACGTGCAAGTCGATATTAACTATTACAACATGATCATCTCATACATCCAATATATCACATCATGCCTTTGGCCATATCACATCACAAGCATACCCTGCAAAAACAAGTTAGACGTCCTCTAATTTGTTGTTGCATGTTTTACATGGCTGCTATGGCTATCTAGTATGATCGCATCGTACTTACGCACAAACCACAACGGATATGTGCAAATTTCTATTTAATATTTCTCAAAGGACCGCCTCCGTCAAATCCAATTCAATTAAAGTTGAAGAAATAGGCACCGCCAGTCATCTTTATGCAACAAGTTGCATGTTAGTCGATGAAACCGGTCTCTCGTAAGGGTACGAGTAATGTTGGTCCGGGCCGCTTCAATCAAACAATACCGCCGAATCGATAAAATACTAAGGAGGGAAGCAAATCGAACATCAACACCCACAAAAACTTTTGTGTTCTACTCGAGATTACATCTACGCATGAACCTAGCTCATGATGCCACTGTTGGGGAACGTTGCATGGGAAACAAAAAATTTCCTACGCACACGAAGACCTATCATGGTGATGTTCATCTATGAGAGGGAGATTGAACCCACATACCCTTGTAGATCACTAAGAGGGAAGCATTAAGAAACGCGGTTGATGTAGTGGTACAGCTTCGTGATTCAAATCACTGTCGTCCCACGATCCGTCCCGATCTAGCACCAAACGGACGACACCTCCGCGTTCAGCACACGTACAGCTCGATGACGATATCCGCCTTCTTGATCCAGCAAGAGAGACGGGGAAGTAGATGAGTGACCTGGCAGCGTAACGGAGCACCGGTGATGGTGATGATCTATTCCTGCAGGGCTCCACTCGAGCTCCGCAGAAAACCGATCTCGAGGAAGAACTACGAGGTATAGGTTTGAGTTGCACGTGGCAAAGTTGTGTCTCAAAAACCCTAAAACCACTAGTATATATACGACGAGGGGAGGGGCAAGCCTTGGGGCTCAAGGGAGCCCCTTGGGCGCTGGTCGAAGTGGAGAGGAGGACTCCAACTCCAATTCGGTTTGGGGAAGGAGGAGTTCTACTCTTCCTTCCCTCCTCCCTCTTTTTTCTTTTCTCTTTGATTTTGCTTCCTTGCCGACATGGCCCTCTTGGGATGGCCTCACCAGCCCACTAAGTGCTGGTGCGCCACCCCTGGGCCACTATGATTATCCCGGGTGGGTGGGCCCCTCCCGGTGAAGACTCGCAACCCATTCGTCACTCCCGGTACATTGCCGGTAATGCCTGAAATCTTTCTGGACACCAAATGAAACCATGCTATATATCAATCTTTGTTTTTAGACCATTCCGGAAACCCTCGTGACGTACGTGATCTCATTCAGGACTTCGAGCAACCTTCGGTCACCAACACCTATAACTCAACTATACCGAAACGTCATCGACCTTAGCTGTGCACACCCTGCGGGTTCAAGAACTATGCAGACATGACCTAAGACACTCCCTGGTCAATATCCAATAGCGGGACATGGATGTCCATATTGGATCCTACATATTCTACGAAGATCTTATTGGTTGAACCTCTGTGCGAAGGATTCATATAATCCCGTATATCATTCCCTTTGTCCTTCGGTATGTTACTTGCCCGAGATTTGATCGTCGGTATCCTATACCTATTTCAATCTCGTTACCGGAAAATCTATTTACTCGTTCCGTAATACAAGATCCCGTGACTAAAACTTGAGTCACATTGCTTGCAAGGCTTATATGTGATGTTGTATTACCGAGTGGGCCCCAGATACCTCTCCGTCACACGGAGTGACAAATCCCAGTCTTGATCCATGCTAACTCAACGGACACCTTTGGAGATACCTGTAGAGCACCTTTATAGTCACCCAGTAACATTGCGACGTTTGATAAACACAAGGTATTCCTCCGGTGTCAGTGAGTTACATGATCTCATGGTCATAGGAATGAATACTTGACACGCAGAAAATAATAGCAACAAAATGACACGATCACATGCTACGTTTATAATTTGGGTCTTGTCCATCACATCATTCTCCTAATGATGTGATCTAGTCATGAAGTGACAACACTCGCATATGGTCAGAAAACTTAACCATCCTCGATCAACTGGCTAGTCAACTAGAGTCTTACTAGGGACATTCTTTTGTCTATATATCAACACATGTATTTACGCCTTCATTCAATACAATTTTATCTTGAAACAGGAAATATAATAATAACTATTTAATCATTGCCTCTAGGGCATATTTCCAACACTCCTTGTCGGGAAGATGTTCAAGCCCCCGGCAAGCCCTCCTTGCCGGGAAGATGATCAAGTCCCCCGACAAGGATGCCAGGCCAGCAAGCTCCTTTCGCTTGCCAGGTGTCCTCCCCTGTTTCTACCACAGTCCCATCGCTCCCGAGCATCCCACATGCGTCAGCGCAAGACCCAGTTGTCGATCCACCTGGGTACGTGTCGCAGCCACCTCGTCCCAGGTCAGGGGTTAGACAAGGCATTTACTGCCCCTGACACCATCGTAGAAGATAAGCGATGAACCCTGTTCACTATGTAACCCTTGCGCACACTGTTGGTGACCCCTTGCCTATAAAAGGAGGCCCCAAGCTCATTCTCTAGGGGTTAGAATTTTTGGGATTTGAGACTCCCTAATCACCAGGTAACTTACTGTAGCAAATCACCCTACAGTAAGCCCCCAATACAAACTAAGTAGGAGTAGGGTTTTACGCCAAGCGGCCCGAACCTGGGTAAACGACCTTGCCGGTGTTGATTGCTAGCTCCGCTCTCGGCGCCACCTCTCTCCCTCCGCGGAACGATCAAGGGACCCTTCGAGCTTCCCATAGGTGCCGATTTCCCCGACAACCTTGCGACCATGATATTGGGACAGATCAAGTTATTTTGGTAAGGCATGGTAAAGTGGTGAGGTTGCTGTAGCACTAAGCATATTTGGTGGCTAACTAACGAGAACATAATTTAATGTGGAGTGGTCTACGCATAACGGTCGCGATCTAGCATGATCAAGAAGTGGTCCTGAACAACTACTTACGTCAGTCATCACACCACCGTGTCCTCAGCTGGAGTCGAAACTCACGAGAAGAGACAGTCATGGTAACGCACATAGTTGGCATATGTGAACTAAGTTTACTTCAAGTTTTCTATAAGTGGATGTTAAACAAATTTCCTAGTTGCCACATAACCATGGGCATAGTTTTTCTAAAGATATTAACCTTGTAGGGGTGCTCCAACTAGTCCATCACAAACTATCACACGCTGCTCTGGAGAGAAAACCTCAACTTCGAGATAGCCCGAAGTATCACCTATATCCCAGTGCACAAGACATTCACAGAGAGTAAAACAACTGCAACAAGATCGCCCGATAGGCGAGATCCTAATAGGAGCCACGCTTATCTCTTTCTCAGGGTACTACTAGATGGGCAAGATATCGGGTTGGCTAAAACCCCGGGCGACCAGTGGGCGCCGGGCATCGCGCGGTTTGGACCAACACTCATGAGGAGCACTGGCCCGGGTTGTTGATTAAGATTCATGGGGTAGATATTCCCTATGCATTTTTATTATGTTGTTTAACAAATTTAATACCAACGTTGGGCCTTGATGGAAGAGTCTTAACTCAAAACGAATTATCAAGGGGCTTGCCATAACAACCCCATGCGTGTTAGGCGTGCTCAATATGGAACATAACACCGGTATCCTGAACTAGGGCGGAAAAAGCGGAACAAAACACCGAGAAAAAGGCCAAGACTTCCTCCTTCACTAGGTATATATGTGCATTAAATTAAATAGCAGTAATAAGATGATATTCCAAAATATCCATGTGACCACATGGATCAACCTACACATGCAACTAGCAATGCCATATGATGGATTGAGCAAGCGTTAACTTAGCCAAACAATGTTTTGCTAGGATGTGGAGGGTTTGAGGCTTTGCATGGAAATTTTTGGAGGACTGATATTAAGGTGGTAGGCAGCGATAAATATCAACGGAAATGAGACAACTAAGTATAACAAAATTAGAAACGATATCAAGGTCACAATCATCTTGCGTGGCACTTCTTCTGAGGGATAAATCTCTTGCTCTTTAGGAACATTCTCAATGGGATCCTCGTACTCATTCTCAGCACCCAATGCTACCCAAAAGAAAATACAACATCCACTGGACACACATCCACGACATGATTCTCAACATATGATGCATTAATATGATGTGAATGAAGCATGTCAATGCTACACTAGTCATCTTTCTCATGCAATTATTTATTTATTACCATTCTGGACAGAACCTCAATATTAATTATTTGGGCATGCATGAACATGGAACAAATTAATGAATCATGAGAAAATGATACAAATGCATATAAAGAACGTTGCAAGCCGAGTTACGGCTCTCTCGGAACTCACAAAACAAGATACAAAAGGTAAATATGATAAAACATATTTTGAGAGTTGCTATGGGCAATTAATTGGCATTCCAAGTATTCCACTTGATTGGACACACAATTCTAGGTGAAATAGATGTAAAGTTCATGCAAAACAAAGGATAACAACTCACTCAAAGCACAAAACAATGAACAATCTGTCCACAAACAACAACATACCACTTTGTTCATATGTAAACTAACAGCTACAACCACCTATCAAGTTCTACCAAGACATGGATATGAAGCTATCAAAGAGTAAAATAACCCCTAACTAACGGAAACATGGATATGTTCATGAATCAATAGAAATCAATCTCATAACATGGCAAAAGTTATAACACATTAGGACTTAGAGAAAATATCATTTTTACACTAGCAGTTTTAACATGATGGCATGTTGACAACAATAAAACTCTACTCTATAGAAACTTTCATGTCATGAAATTTAAAAGGGTGATAAAGGAAAACAACTAATACAATTCACTCCCACTAAGCAAGACCTAAAGCTACACAGAATCAATGATACCACCTTCCAACATGGCACAACGATATAAACAAATTCTCAAACTTAGTCAAATTTCACAAGGTGAATACACAACAGTTTACATCAGCATGGCATGTTTGACAAGAAGAATAGCTAAGATGGAAGACCTATTTTGCAAAGTAATGGCACCATATTAGAGAGGGCAACATGCTCTTTAATTCACACCAAAGTACAAACACGAAGAACTCATGGATGCTTGGCAATCATCATGGCAACACAGCTACTTGAAATAGTTTCCACACAAAAATTTCAACACATGGCAAATTTCAACACAACCTAAAAACAGTAATATTGAGATGACATGTTCATAGCAAGAAAACCAAAAATAAACAAAGTTTGCATGGAAAATAAAAATACCAGGACCTATTACTCCCTCAACACTACAACTTGCATCTAAACAAGTTTGACAAAGGGTGCAAGGATTGATCCACACAAAAATGATAAAATGGCATCTTAGCAGAAAATAGCATCCGCCCAAACTTGCTCAAAATGCAAAACTAATGCCAAAATTGGATTCCTTGTATTTTTTCTACACCAAATTCACATATCATAAGGCTATGTTACTGTAAAACAATCACTCACAAAGCACAAACGAAAATCACATGTCTAGTTATAACATGGGTATATGCCAAATTTGGCATATTCCACTGCTACGCAGACAAACAAAACATCACACAATAAAATAAAACAGTGGGGGTGTGGTCCCACTGGCAGTGACTCCACGACCCCCGTGAGGTTGACATGTGTGTCCAGCAGCCCACTATGAGCCTCTCACGAGCACATACAGGGAAAAGCCCAAAAGGAGGCCGAGGGGGATCATACCCATGACCTCCTGGGCTATGGCTTGGTTTCTGCACAGAAGGGGGATCCTTGACTTTGAACACACAAAAAGGAGCTAGCTTGTCCGAGGGAATTGCGGTGGCGCGGACGGCTACTCCGGGAACAATCATTGGAGAGGAATGGTTGTGGAGCTACGGGATCGGGCGACGTGTATAATTCTGGCACTAGCATGCGATGAGGGGTGCCCTAAAGAGGTTCTCGTGCTCGTGCTCTATCTTGGCCATGGCGGACACCGGCGACGCGCTACAGACGCATATGACAAGAAAGCATGGGGGGAGCGGTGCTTCACCTCGAGGCTTAACGCAGAAGTGACGACAAAGGGTAAGAAGAGGTTCGAGCTATCAGAGAAGGAGGATATAGTGGCGGCAACGTCGCAGATGGTGCACTCTGGCCACGCGGAAGAAGAAGAAGAAGCCGGTGATGGAGAGATGATCAACTCCTCCTAGCTCTGGAAACGGACTGAGGAAGACAGCAGGGAGTTGCTCGCTATCCTGGACGGAGGGAAGGGAGGCGACTGAGGGGTGGACGAAGCCGACGACGGCAACACTTCCCCTGCAACTCTAGACCTTGCACTTCTCTCGCTGGATCTCACCTGACAGAGTTGGGGAAGAGGGAGGAGAGAGTGGTAGCACGAGGGGGAGAGGGGGAGGAACCCTAGGCGATGCGCTGCGGCTTTATAGGAGGGGCACACACGGCCTCGATGTTGGTGAAGCTCACGGCGTGAGTAGCTGTGTCCTCTATGCGTGTGAAGACAACAATGCTGTTACAAAGGAGCAGGTGGTCGTGAGTCGTTGGCTGGACAACGGGAGTTGCTCGGCTGCTCCTACGGTGTGCTCCGTTGGGCGTGCGGGGGAGACAAGGCCCGGTGCTGTCTCTCTCTCTCTCTGAGGAAAACAAAACTCTAGATTTTAATTAAAAACATAAAAAGAAAAATCAATACACAAACTAGAGTAAGGTCTTGATAAAAATAAAATATGTTTTGCACCCCCAAAAATAGGCCCTATTCAATAAATTTGATTCGACAATTTTAGAGACAACAAATAATGTACTTATTTTAACCATTTGAAATTATTTGCAGGTTTCATAATTAGAGGAAAAATATTAATAGTTGAAAGTAGATCCTAAATTAACAATAGAATATTTGTAGCATTTGCAACATTTTTAGCAAGGTGTTGCGCAATGCAACATTTCACCATATCACAAGATTTGAATTAAAGAGAGATGTGGTTTATTTCAAAGCATTTGAATGGAGGGTTTTTAACACATGACCAACACTCTTGCAAGCACATCACGACAACATCACACAAGCAACAAGGAGCAATAATTAAAATGCATGACATGATGACATGATGCTATGATGCAAATGGAAGTTATGAAGCAAACTTGATTAATTCAAACTCATGAGGCACAACATGGAAGGTTCACACTTGGAAATGTTACAAAGGGGTTTGGAAATTGCACTTGGGCTGTTACAACTCTCCCACACCACAAGAGGATCTCACACAGATATCTAGGATTGAAAGAAATCAGGATATCCGAAACGGAGCAGGTCCTCACGTTCCCAAGTGGCTTCTTTATCAGAATGGTGCGATGACTTAAACTTGAGGTATTTGATATACTTGTTGCAAGTCTTGCGCTCGGCCTCTTCAAGAATAGCAACTGGATTCTCATGATAAGAAAGGTCTGCTTGGAGATCGATGTATTGGAAGTCAACGGTGCGCTCAGGAGTCTTGAAACACTTCCGGAGCTGAGATACATGAAAGACATCATGCACATTGCAGAAATTGGGTGGAAGCTCTTGTTGATAAGAAAAGTCACATCTTTTGCCAACAATCTTGAAAGGACCCACAAAGCGGGGAGAAAGCTTTCCTTTGTTTCCAAATTGTCGAGTACCCTTCATGGGAGATGCCCGATGATAGACAAAATCATTGATCTGGCATGCCAAGTCATGATGTTTGCTATCATAGTGACTCTTCTGACGGGACTTAGCAGCTTTGATATTATCCCGAATGACATGGCACATTTCTTCTTCTTCAGTGACCATGTCATTCGCATGAATTTGACGCGCACCAGTTTCAGACCAATCTAGTGGGGTACGACACTTCCTCCTAAAGAGAATCTCGAATGAGGCCTTGCGTGAACTTGCTTGAAAACTATTGTTGTAGGAGAATTCAGCAAACGGGAGACAGTTTTCCCACTTCATGCCGAAAGAGATAACACACGCCCTGAGCATGTCTTCAATAATTTGATTGACTCTCTCCACTTGACCACTAGTCTGAGGATGGACTGAAACGGACCTTGGTGACCACTGCAGTTTGGAAGGAATCCGAGAACTTGGAAGTATAGATGCTTACTCGATATGAAGAAATAAGCTTAGGAACACCATTCAAAGTAACTACCCTTGAAGTGTACAACTTTGCCAGCTGAGCTGTCGAGATAGATTCTTAGACCAGAAGGAAGTGGGATACTATAGTTACCTTGGCGTTGACCACAAAGATGGCCTTTTTGCCCCTCTTGGACTTAGGAAACCCAGTGACAAAACCCATCTCAACGTGATCGAATTTCCACTCGGGTATAGGGCAGGATGAAGAAGACCTTCTGGACGTTGATGTTCCGCCTTCACTCTGTGACACAGATCACACTCGTTCAAAAACCGATCAATCTCACATTTCATGCGAGTCAACCAGAAGGTTTGCTTAAGATCCCGATACATCTTAGAACTACCTGGATGTATCAAGAGGAGTGAATCGTGGGCTCCATCCATGATGACTCCTCGAACAATAAAGTGTCTTTGTCATCAACATGGAAGCACTTAGGCCTTACAATGATATTTTCCGAGCCTATCTTCACTTTCTTCGCCTTAGCATCCAGAAGTTGATCTTGAGGGACATGGTATTCCAAGTTAGGAGAAATCTGAAGGTTGGCAAGAAATCTTTGAGGAACTACTTCAAGGTTGAGCTTCCTAAAAGAGTCACAAAGATTAGGCTGGAATGATTTGAGAAGGATATTATTGTAGTAACCCTTTATTCTCAAAGCATCTGCAATCACAATTGCTTTGCCTAGACTATAGTCAATGCTTGGATCGTAATCTTGGATCATCTCCATCCAAGGATTGAGATTCAGTTGAGTGAAGATATATTTCGTACTCTTGTGGTCGGTGTAGATTTCAACCTGTCTTCCCAACAAGAGGTGTCTCCAAGTCACCACAACATGGACAACGGCCGCCAACTCAATATCGTGAGTGGGGTAGTTTTTCTCAGTTGTCTTCAACTAACGAGAGGTATAAGCTACCACTTTCTTGTCTTGCAAAAGAACACCACATGAACTTTGCAATGAAGCATCACAGAAAACTTGGAATGGCTTGAAATCATGAGGAGGAGTTAGAACTGGAGCTGAGCTGAGCTTCTCCTTGAGTGTTTATTGAAAGTCAAATCACACTCTGTAGTCCATACATATTTTATGCTCTTATAAAGAAGGTTGGATGTAGTCTTAGAAACCTTGGAGAAGTTCTCAATGAATCTTATGCAATTGCATGCATGCCCGAGAAAGCTTTGAAGCTACTTGACATTCTAGGGAGGCTCCCACTTCACAATGGCTTGAAGCTTTTCAGGATTCACCTTGATGCCCTCAGTAGAGATGATGTGCCCAAGGCACACCAATTCATTGAGCCAAAATTCACATTTTGTGAACTTAGCATAGAACTTACGCTCTCTTAGGTTATCGAGCACAAGCTGGAGATGTTCTGCATGTTCTTCCTCCCTCTCTTAGAATACTAGAATGTCATTAAGATACACCAAGACAAACTCATTCTTTAAGGGAGATAAGCCATAATTCATCATGCGCGATAAAGTAGGAGAAGTATTGGCGAGATCAAAAGACATCACTGTCTAGTCATAAGAGCCAAAGCTTGTCCTGAAAGCAGTCTTAGGAATACCTTCTTCACGAATGTGTATTTGATGATAGCTCATCCGAAGATCAAGCTTGGAGAAAACCTTGGCCCCTTTCAATTTCTCAAACAAGTCACTATTGCTGGGAACTGGATACTTGTTTCTGACTGTCTTCTTATTTAATGGACGATAATCGACACAAAGTCGGTCCATGCCATCTTTGTTCTTGAAAAAAAGAACACCACAACCCCAAGGAGAATAAGTTGATCTGACGAAGCCGAGACATTCTTGTTCATCTAGCTTCTTCTTCAACTCTGTTAGCTCTTCGGGACCAAGTTTATAAGGACGCTTGCAAACCGGTTCAGTTTCAGGCTCAAGTTCAATCACAAACTCTACTGATTGGTGAGGAGGCATTCCTGGCAATTCTTCTGTAAAACATCTTCATACACACACACAACAGGAACTTGAGAAATGGCTGAGATTTGACCCTTCTCAATGAGAGAAAACAAACATATCGTGTCTTTGCGAGTAGCGAAAATGATCACGTCCTCAGAAGGGTGAGTCAATTTGACTTATTTGGCTTCACAATCGACATAAGCGTTGTTCATCGCGAGAAATACCATGCCAAGAATAAGATCAATATCAAAATTGCCAAGAACAATTGGAGACACTAGAATAGAATAACTGCCCATCTTCACAGAGACATCTAGAACTACCATCTTAGCATGCATAAATATTGCCGGGGAAACCACTAACAAAGGTCTAGGCAACTCCTCATTTTGCAGATGATGCTTGGTTGCAAAAGACTTAGATATGAGTGAATGCGATGCACCGGTGTCAAATAAGACCTTTACAGGAAAAGAATTAACAAATAGATTACCCATTATCACATTTCAGGAATTTTCTACTTCACCTGCACTAACCATCTTCACTCTTGCTATCTTGGGGTATGCTTCACCATTGCATTGCTTGGGGGCCTGATTGGAGGAGGAGGCAGAAGAATCCACCAGTGGGTACACTTGTTGGAGTAGTGTCCCTTCTAACCACACTTGTGACAAGTCAGCTCTGACAGCGGGCGGAAGTGAGATAGAGGAGCTCCTGACTTAGGCGGCGGAGACTTCTGTTAGAAACCTAGGTTGGGTGGGTGGGAATATCCACGATCACCGTTCTGCTCGAAATGCTGAGAAGGACGAGGCGGAGGAGGAACCCAAAACTTTTGCTGGTTTGGTATAATCTGAGCTGAGGACAAAGACTAACGAGAGTCTCTGAAGTGCTTTCTTGAATTCTCGACCCTGAGCAAAGCTGAATAAGTCGTGAGAGCGAAGTTGTTGAACTGATCAAACTGAGGAGGGTCGTGTAGGCAAGAGAAAGCTGAAAATCTTCCTTGAGACCACCTCTGAATTGGTAGATCTTTCTCTTCTCATCTAGAACATCCTGCTTTGCATAACAGGCCTAGTTCTAAAATTCAGTGTTATACTGATAAGCAGACGACCTTCCTTGCTTCAGAATCCTGAACTTCTCACACATTCCCTCAACAAAGCTTGTCGGATTATGATGAGCTCTAAAATAACGACAAAAGTCATCCCAACTGATCAAACAGTCACCTCTCGAATCCTTGAGTTGATGCCACCATTCTGTTGCGTGACCCTTGAGCTGGTAAGTAGCAAATGTGACATAGTACTTAGGCTTGACATTGCTGTACTTATAATGCTTACTCATGTCATGTAGCCAATCGTCTGCATCAAACGAGTGGCCAAAATAGGTGAAGGACTTGGGCTGATTTGCCAGGAATTGATTGAGAGAAGCAAACTGCTGCTGGTTGTTGAAATTCCCTTGCTGGCCTTGGTTCCTTTCTTGCATCATTTGAAGCAACATCTCATTATTTGCATTGGTTGCAGCCATGAAATCTTGGCATGCCTCCAGAGGAGGAGGAGGGGGTGGCGGAGGGTCTACCGCCTCTCCACCACGACCCGGATTCTAGCGAGTTGCTGGAGCCATCGTGGAGATGAACATGAATATTAGACCACAGATGAAAGATGAAGCTAATAAGCTGAATCAAGGGCTTGAAATATTGCAACATGAAGTCTTAGCAATTTGCATTCATACTAGAATTAGTAAGAACGCTTCCATAAAAATTAGTGACGACATCATACGATTCAAAAGGCACTTGAAATTGTCAAGTTGGAGCTAGAATTGCTTGGAAGAAATGTATATCCCAACATACATCTGATGAAAGAATTTTATAGGTGACTACATGAACTCCTACCTGAGATTTTCCGAAAACATTCTTGGTTATGCAATCAGGTTGTAGTTCTGGGAACCTACTCAGTGTAGTCAGGGTTGGTGTCAAAACAGGAAGATCTCGGGTAGGGGGTCCCGAACTGTGGACCTTGGTTCTATGGGTTGTAGGAAGAAGGGGGAGATAGCGGTTTACCCAGGTTGAGGCCCTCCTATGGAGGTAACACCCTATGTCCTGCTTGATTGTACTGATGAAGATGATTACAAATTGATCTACCTCGAGATCGTATATGCTAAACCCTAGATGATTCACCCTCTTGTACATGGATAGGGGTCTCTGGTTTGTATAGACACGAGGGTCCCTAGGGTTTACAAGTTACCGACTATAGTCAGAGATAGATGTGCCGACCTTGTCCTCCTAAGCTTGAAGTACACACCAATATTCGGAATATTCCTTCCAGAGTAGAGGTCATCATAAGACCCGATCTTCAATAGTACGGCCCAATGGGCCAACCCGACATTGACTAACCGGCTGCCCGAGGACCCCAGAATCCTGGACTCCCTCAGTCAGCTACACCTTTCCCGCAACTATCAACACATACCCGAGAAGTTCCACAAATTCATCTACCTAGGCCTTCGAAACAACAATGATACCAAACCCGGTAGATCATCCGAGCTATCTCCACGAGTACTGGGGAAAGTCATGGCACTATTTGCCACCAAGCAAAGTATATCTGCTTTTTGATGTCCGCATCCTGAGATACTAAGGAAGTTGGATGATAACGATTTGTCAAAACCCTCTTGGAGCTCAACTCCCGGAAGAAATTAATTCACATAGGAGGAAGCAAGTCAGAATTCCGTCACATCGGCATCATATAGATTCCAAAATACCCAAGTGATCCTTAATTTTTTTTGAGCAAGAAGAGGAGTAGAAATAAAATTGCTAAGTCGTCAACCTCATCAGATTAGGGAAGATGAGTGAAAATAATCCTACTCTTCTATATAACTAGACTCAAAATAGTTTTTCACTAGACTCGACTTGGCCAAGTTCGCTAAAGCGAAGGCTCCAATGGCCGTATGGCTTTGATTACCTACTTGTAACATCAAAGATGTGAAATTTCCATATTTGTGGACGAGTCCTCAATATGGATAGAGGCGCATCTCGGCGTTTCACAAGTACAGAAATCATTGCAGATACATTTATGAGGAGATGAGTATATGGATTGACTTACAGTCGCCGCATGCTAAATTAGAAATCACACAACATTATTTCAAACATCCATAAGAAAGGTTCCGGCTATGGACGAAAACAAACGAGAAATTTGCAATGAGTCTATGTTTCTAGCCCAGGTGACAACCAAGGTCCTCTACTCGTTGGGGTACGTCAGGTACATGCGCCTTCTCCCCTCATCAAACTCCCACTGGAGCTGCGAAGCATCGAACGCCTCTGGATCCGCGGTATGTGTACCTATGGTGTTGTACTAATCTATGAGCCACGAGGTGTAGGCATAAAAACCGACAGATCTCGGGTAGGGGATCCCAAACAATAGACTTGGAATCCATGGGTTGCACGAGAGAAGGGGAGATAGTGCTTACCTAGGTTTGGGCCCTCTCGAGGAGGTAAAACCCTACGTCCTTCTTGATTATATTGATGGGGAACGATGGTTACAGAGTTGATCTACCTTGAGATTGTGTGAGTTAAAACCCTAGATGAGATTACGTCCTTCTACGCATAAGAAGCTCTGATTTATATACACACCAGGGCTCCAATGGTTCCATTTTACCAACCGTAGTCGGGGATAGACCGGCCGAATTGGTCCTCCTAACTTGGAGTGCATGCATAGTCTCCAGAGCTTCCATCTTGATTATGAAGCTGCCAGATTATCCGGTCTTCAATGATGCAGCCCATATGGTTGGCCCTTAAGGGATAACTCGAGTATACGAGGACCCTTAATCCGGAACTCCCTTAGTAGCCCCCAAACTGTCCTTCAACGCCACTATATACGGTCTTTGACAGTCGTACACTTAGACTAATCGTCTTGCACGACAAGTTCCTCTTATATTCGGCTGGTGTCGTGGGTATAAGTCTGATAGTAGATGTGTAGGGTACGAAAGGATGGGCAGAGCCTTAGCTACGGCGAGGTTGTATGAGTTCAGGCCCCTCTACGGTGGAGGTAAAAGCCCTACGTCTTAGTGCTCTTGGGAGCTTTTTGTCGAGTGGAATATGGATTACAGTGAATTGCTAACCCCTGCACCAGTGGGGAAGGGCGGCTTATATAGAGTGGGCTACCCTTCACAACGGTTCGGTGCACAGGGGTGGAGTAGTGGTGAATAACTGCATACGTTACAGGTAACGTATGTCTTAAATGCTAATAAAGGTATATGGAAACGTATGACCGTTGCCCTCCAAGGGGGGTTACGATGTACAGAGTGGAATACAGTCGGTAAGCTTGATACGCTCCGAATTCTCATCTCCGACTAGATGATGGAAGAATCGTCACCGACTGGATGATGGGAAGTCCTTAATTCAGTTGGAACTGATAAAGGGCCTTGTCGTTTATGAAGGGTAGTGCTTGGGTAGGCCCCACAGGGCAGGCCTATGACCCTACCCTAGGACTATAACCCCATCATTAGTCCCTGAATGGATTGGGGTTCGAAAGACGAAGCGATGCTTGGAGTACGGATCCGACTGGTACGGATGCGACTTTGGCGTTGTTTGCCTCGATCCATTTTATCTTCTTGACTAGTGATCCGAGTGGATCTATTTGTCAAACGAACCATTAGGGACCGAGTGCTTCCGTGGTATCTTTTGACGTGACGAGTCAGCTAACAGCGGCGGATTTTCCGGGATCCTCAAATTTTGGTTGCCGCGCGCTCGGCGGGGGTGACGACATCGTAATCGAGTAGTATGTGCCGCCTCGATTTCCGCGCCTTCATCTCCTCCACTAATATCGCAGCGACCAGTCGGGGGATAAGATTTCGGGGCCACCTGCTAGTGACGCAGTCGGAACCTTATTTAAACCTCTACAGCGAGGGTTTTTCGTTGCACTCGCCTGATAGCTCGCACTTGCCCCGCTTCTCTCGCCACCTCTTGCATATCTCAAGCTCTTTCCTTCTCCTTCTCCCCCGCGAGTCTGCGGCCTCCACCATGACAAAGGGGCAGACGAGCAAGCTCGAGGCGCGGAAGAAGAAGGGGAAGGCGGCGGCTCCTCCTCAGCGGCGGCAGCGAGCACTACCGGTGGGTTGGATCCAGGGGGATTTCCTCCCCTCCACGATGACGGAGGAGGACATGCTGGAGCTGGTGGAGCACGGAATGATCAAGCACAAGACGTGGAGGTTGCGGGCGGATGGCGAGACTGCGCCGACGCCCCAGGAGGTGGAGCGCGTCTTGTTGCTCAGTCACGTGCACCGAGGCTTCTCTCTGCCTCCTCATCCCTTCTTCAGAGGTATACTGAACCACTTCGGGGCGCAGCTCCACCATTTTCCTCCCAATGCAATAGCCCATCTCTGTGCCTTCGTCGTGTTGTGCGAGTGCTTTATCGGCTGTCTTCCCCATTGGGGGCTTTCTCTGCCAGATCTCAAACCATCAAAGGCTGAGCCAGTCGGATGACAAAACTCACCTCCTCCAGCTCTGCGGAGGCTTAGGCTTCCAAAAGAAAAGTAAAAGTAGCTATCCCACTCTTCAGTTGTCTGAATCCATTAGGAACTGGCAGTCGACTTGGTTTTCCTGCTAGGACGTTGCTAGCCCGAATGCCACCATTAGACTACCACCCTTTAGCTTAGACCGACCGGCTCTGCCTAGGCAGCTCGCGCTCACGAAGATGGAGAAGATCTAGATCCAGCCTCTCGTCGATGCACTTGTAGAGGTCGTCCGAAAGGGAGTCACTGGCCTAGATTTGCTGGAGGTTTTTCTGGGTCAGCATATCCAGCCTCTGCAAGCTCGACACCACACCATGTGGCACTACACGGGGCCTGAGGACTCCACTCGGACTAACCCCGAGTGCGTGACCGGGGAGCTGGTGGCGTCATGGGTCCTCAACATTGCAGGCGCCTGCGATAATCCCAGAGGAGCCCGGCGAATGAAGCCCTTCCGCGCGGACAACCCTCCTCCGAATGAGGTGAGTATAACTTGTCGAGTGCACCCAATTGTCTTAGATTTATCGCTTTTTCTTGTATTACTGTCTGACGTCTGATGTTGTCGACTGTATCTCGTCCAGGCGTGGACCAACTGGTTTTCTCCTGTCTCGAACGGGAATCCGGCCAAGGAGGAGGAAGGTAGCCAGGAGGGCAGCGTGGAGAGCGTCGAGTACGTCTCCGACAGTCGGGAGACGAAGGAGGAGTCCAAAGAAGAAGAGGGGGAAGATGAGGAGCACAACTCGCCACACCCACCTCCAAAGCCTCGAACCAAACGCCGCCACGAACCCGTGGCCCCGTCGGCTCCTCCAGCGGCCTCGAGTGACCCGCGAGCCGCTCCTGTGGTTCCCAGTGCCTTGCCAGCTGCTCCCGTGGTTCCGAGAGCTTGGAGCACAAAGAGGACCAGGGACTCTGCTGCTGAGCCCGCAGGCCAGCCCCCTAAGGTGGCCAAACCGAGTGGATCCAAGCCTCGGAAGGCTTTGCCGCGGATGAGGATCGCCGTTCCCGTCGCCTCAGCGTAAGTGCATTGTTCTTCCATCTTTTTCCAGTATTTGATTGAACTCATGCTTATCAGTCGAATGAATTTAACTTGACAGAGCTACCACCTCCACCACTTCTGTGCCACGCGAGGAAGATGATCCCATGGATACGGACAATGTTGTCACGTCCCAGCAAGGTACGTCGTGGCGACTCCGAGAGCTTACATTATTGATTCGCGAATTCCCCTTTTTTTGTGGTCTCACGTAGTTTGGTCGGGCTTCCTTCGGAGGTGATCCATGTGGAGGACGACGACCAGAAGAGGTCTGAGCAAGCTGCGGAGCCTGTCCTTGAGGCTGTTCCGTCTGTTACTACCCCCGCCATGGACGCACCGCCAACCGAGACGATGCCGTCGATTGAAATGGCGCTTATCGCTGCTGAACCAACTGGAGCAGGACTTGGGATGCCCAAGGAATCTCTTGTGGTGCTAGGTCCGTCGACTGTCCAGTACGATGCTCGGCGCCTCCCGGAGGATCAGGTGGGAGCTGCCAAGGAGGCCATGGTGCAGGCGGAGTTGATGGCGGGTGATGCCAAGAGAGCGTACGACTCCATCGCGTCTGTGTACAAGCGAAGCTTGGAACTCCGGGACGATATCCGAGTAAGTGGGCTAGTAAGTATTTGCTTTCCTCTTGTAACCCACTGGGTGTTTAAGCCAGATACTCGGATACAGAATGATTAGTTTGCGATGGGTTCACTCTTAATGAACCCAATGGGTGTAGTCCCCGAGACTTCTGTCGAGTGCTTGCACCGGCAGTTATCTTTATATAAATTTTGTTTTAACTTGATGAGATCAAAACTAATCTGTTCGAATGTTACCGGTGGGGGCATTCCGAGTGCACCTACTGGATTAGTCCTCGAGAGTAATTTTACTTAGGTCGGGTAGTAGTAGCCTCATAGGCTTGTTTTTTGTTATGTATCTCAATAAGGCGGACCTGTTTGAGCGTCATGCCAGTGGGGTCACTCTTAGTGAACCCACTGGGTGTAGTCCCCGAGACCGCTATCGACTGCTTGCGTCGGCAGGGGTCTGAAGTACTTCGAGTTTATATTGTTGTCCTTGTTGAATTCGTCTGATCGTTTCTTCGCGCTGACTTGCAGAAGACTTCTGAGATGGGATCAATGTACGAAACTCTGAGAGCTGAAAAGATTCAGTTTGCTGCGGAACTGGATGCGGCAATGCTTGCGTTGGCTGGTATGAAGGGTGTTCTGGCTGAACGAGAGAAGTCGTTGGAGGAGTCCCGTGTGGCAAACAAGGCATTGGTGGCCGAAGTGGAGAAAATGGGGAAACAAAGAACTGAACTGATGGGACAGATGCAGGTGCTGAACAGGCGGTGCATAGCACAGGAGAAGTATGTCAGTGACTGGGCAAGGCAGATGATTGCGCTTCTCGGTGGTAAGTTCTGTTTTTCCGAGTGTTTGTTGACTGTGTAGTTCATTCTGCGTTTACTTGCTGCTTGTCTTGTCTTTGCAGATTTTTGTATGGACGCTGAGGCTGAAGCAGCTGACGTGGAGCGGTCGGTTATTCCGAACGTTCCACTCGGCGACGACGCCAATCGAGATATGCTCCGAGCGCACATTCACCTGGGTAAATTGGGACCTTTCATCGGTCGATAGAGAGAGGTCGTCGGCCGAATCGACAAGGAGCTATGGCCCGAAGACGAGTCTCGGCAAGAGATGGAAGGTTTGATGACTCAGCTGGAGGAGGTCCCGAACCGAGTGAAGGTGTGGAAGAAGTCTGCGGCTCGCTGTGGTGCGGACGTGGCGATGTCGCTGGTCCGAGTGCACTGCAAGGAGGTTCGCGAAGAGAAGCTAAAGGCGTTGGAGGTCGCAAACACCAAGAAGCTTCGATTCAAACATTTCATGGAGACCTTCCTTGAGAGCGCCACTTGCATCGCAGACGGGATCGACCTCGACACTTTCGTGGAGCCTGCGAGTCCCAGTGCCAGTCCTGATGACTCTTGAGAAAACTTTTACCTCGGTATGCCGAGTGTTAGCTGTATGAAACTTTGGCCACTGCTGTTGGCCATCATATTTGTGGTTCGGTGTGGATAAGCTTGATCTACACCGAACCAACTATCTTTAGAAAAACTTCGAATTTGAATCTAATCTTTTGCTCTTCCTTTGCCAAAGAGTTGTTGACACGATTTTGGCTCGTGGTTTTTGTTTGGCGTTTCTTGGTGAAGCCAATGGCAAACATGCGGAGCATGTAATTGTTAGTTGTCTTGACATCTGCATGAGCCTCACTGAGGGTCTGCTCGGTATCCGAGTGGATCTGTAGGATACACTCGAAGGCAATTGTGTACTTAGGCGATTCCTGATCGCGGCTATGTCTTCGAGTGGGACTGTAAGGTCGTACTCGGAGCGAGTTGTTACTCATGTAATTGTTAGTTGTCTTGACATCTACATGAGCCTCAATGAAGTTCTGCTACTCATGTAATTGTCAGTTGTCTTGACATCTACATGAGCCTCAATGAGGTTCTGCTACTCATGTAATTGTCAGTTGTCTTGACATCTACATGAGCTTCAATGTGGGTCTGCTAAGTCTCCGAGTGTGCACACTCGGAGAAAGTTTGTACTCAGGCGATTCTTGATCGCAGCTAAGTCCCCAAGTGCGACGTTTAGTGCACACTCGGAGAAATTTTGTACTTAGGCGATTCTTGATCGCAGCTAAGTCCCCAAGTGCGACGTTTAGTGCACACTCGGAGAAAGTTTGTACTTAGGCGATTCTTGATCGCAGCTAAGTCCCCTAGTGCGACGTTTAGTGCACACTCGGAGAAAGTTTGTACTTAGGTGATTCTTGATCGCAGCTAAGTCCCTGAGTGCGACGTTTAGTGCACACTCGGAGAAAGTTTGTACTTAGGCGATTCTTGATCGCAGCTAAGTCCCCGAGTGAGACGTTTAGTGCACACTTGGAGAAAGTTTGTACTTACGCGGTTCTTGATCGCAGCTAAGTCCCCGAGTGCGACGTTTAGTGCACACTCGGAGAAAGTTTGTACTTAGGCGATTCTGGATAGCAGCTAAGTTTTTTTTTGAGACCGGAGTCTGCGACCGCGGAAGAATTTCGAATCTGCAAAAACTCAATCTGCTTTGTATTACTTCAACGATACTTGTTCTTTACATTGCTTCAGTCGACGGTCACGTGTAGAAGCGCTTCAGGAGATCTCCGTTCCATGCTCGCGGCTCGTCCGTTTCCCTATCGAGGTTGTAGAGTCGATATGCTCCGTTGTTCAGCACCTTGGAGATGATGAAGGGTCCTTCCCAGGCGGGAGCCAACTTGTGAGGTCTTTGCTGATTCACTCGGAGCACCAGGTCGCCTGCTTGGAATGTACGACTCCTAACGTGTCGCGTGTGAAAGCGCCGCAGATCTTGTTGATAAATGGTTGAGTGAGTCAGTGCCATCTCGCACTCCTCCTCTAGAAGATCCACTTCGTCTTGCCTTGCTTGCTCTGCTTCAGCTTCGGAGAAGAGTACAACTCGTGGAGCGTTGTGAAGCAAGTCACTTGGAAGGACTGCCTGTGCTCCGTAAACGAGGAAGAACGGGGATCACCCTGTAGATCTATTTGGGGTTGTGCGGAGACCCCAAAGCATCGAAGGCAGCTCGGTGACCCATGTGCCGGCGGCATGCCCCACTTCTTGCAGGAGTCGAGGCTTCAAACCTTGAAGAATAAGTCCATTCGCCCGCTCTGCTTGCCCGTTTGTTTGGGGATGCGCCACACATGCAAAATCCACTCGGATACCTTGGCCTGTACAGAAACCTTTGAATCTGTCCGAGTCAAAGTTTGTTCCATTGTCAGAGATTATGCTGTGAGGTACCCCGAATCTAAAGATGATGTCCGTGACAAACTTGATGGCCGTAAGGGCATCGAGCTTTTTGATGGGCTTGGCTTCAATCCACTTTGTGAACTTGTTGACTGCCACCAACAGATGTGTGAATCCCCCTTGGCCTGTCCTGAATGGACCGACTGTATCTAATCCCCATACCGCAAACGGCCAAACAAGAGGGATTGTCTTCAACGCAGATGTTGGTTTGTGGGACTTGTTAGAGTAGAATTGACAGCCTTCACATCGGTCGACCATATCCTTCGCCATTTCATTTGCCTGCAGCCAAAAGAAGCCAGCTCTAAATGCTTTGGCGATGATTGCCCTTGAAGAGGCGTGATGACCGCAGGTTCCCAAGTGAATTTCTTCCAGGATTAACTGTCCCTCCTCAGGAGAGATGCATCATTGAATGACGCCTGAAACGCTTTCTTTGTACAACTGGCCATCAATGACAGTGAACGACTTTGACCTGCGGACGATCTATCTTGCTTGGACTTCGTCTTCTGGTAATTCTTGCCTCAAGATGTATGCAATAAACGACATAGTCCAATCGGGGATGATAGCAAGAACGTCCATGATCAAATCAACCACGGCAGGGACTTCGACTTCAGTCGGATCTGTCGAGCTCTTTGGTTGTACTGGTTCGTCTGTGAAAGGATCTTCTTTAACTGAGGGAAGGTGAAGGTGCTCGAGGCAGACGTCACTCGGGACTGGTCTCCGAGTGGATCCGAGTTTTGCCAACTCATCAGCTGCTTGGTTTTTCAGTCGCGGAACATGGTGGAGTTCCAGACCTTCAAACTTTTTCTCGAGCTTCCTCACTGCATTGCAGTATGTGGTCATGGTGGGGTTCCTGACGTCCCACTCCTTCATCACTTGATTGACTACCAAATCCGAATCGCCATAGACCACCAGGCGACGGACGCCGAGTGAGATGGCCATGCGCAGTCCATAAAGGAGAGCTTTATACTCGGCCTCGTTGTTGGAGGAATCAAAGTGTATCTGCAACACATACTTGAGTTTGTCACCCTTTGGCGATATGATCACAACGCCAGCACCGGAGCCATTCAACATCTTGGACCCATCGAAGAACATTGTCCAATGAGCCGAGTAGATGTGGGTCGGTTGCTGTTGTTCTACCCATTCTGCTATGAAGTCAGCCAGAGCTTGAGACTTTATAGCTTTCTTGGCCTCGAACTTGATGTCGCAGTATAACATCTCCATTGCCCACTTCGCCACTCGGCCTGATGCATCCCGATTGTGTAGGATTTCCGACAACGGGGCATCAGAAACGACGGACACCGAGTGGTCTTGAAAATAATGAGCCACCTTCTTCGCAGTCATGTATATCCCGTAGATAAGTCTTCGATAATGGGGATACCTCTGCTTGGAAGGAGTCAGGACTTCGGAGACATAATACACTGGCCGCTGAACCTTGTATGCTTTGCCTTCTTCTTCCCGTTCGACTGTGAGAACAGTGCTAACGACTTGATTTGTAGCCGTGATGTACAGAGGAAGGGGTTCTTTACTGAGCGGAGCAGTAAGAACCGGCTGGGTGGAAAGTAGGACTTTGAGGTCGTCGAATGCGATTTGGGCTTCGTCTGTCCACTCGAAAGTATCTGATTTCTTCATGCGTCGGTACAGAGGAAGTGCCTTCTCGCCGAGTCGACTGATAAACCTGCTCAAAGCCGCTAGGCAACCTGTGAGTCTTTGAACATCGTGTATTCTGACCGGCTGCTCCATTCAGACGATGGTCCCGATCTTTTCGGGGATGACATCGATCCGTCGTTCGGAAACGAAGAAACCGAGTAACTTTCCGCTGGGAACGCCGAATGAACACTTGGCTGGATTGAGCTTGATATCATACCTACGAAGGTTGGCGAATGTTTCTGCCAAGTCAGTCAGTAGGTCGGAACCTTTGTGTGACTTGACTACGATATCATCCATATACGCCTCCACATTCCGACCGATCTGGTCGAGGAGGCATTTTTGGATCATGCGCATAAAGGTTGCTCCTGCATTCTTCAAACCAAATGGCATAGTGATGTAGCAGAAGCACCCGAATGGGGTGATGAAAGATGTTTTTAATTCATCGGGGCCATACAGATGGATTTGATGATAGCCCGAGTAGGCATCAAGGAATGACAACCGCTCGCAACCTGCACTCGAATTGACAATTTGATCGATGCGGGGGAGCGGAAAATGGTCTTCGGGTAGACCTTATTGAGATGCTTGAAGTCGATGCACATTCGGAGCGACTTGTCTTTCTTGGGCACCATGACGACATTGGCGAGCCACTCGGAGTGGTGCACCTCGCGAATGAAGTTGGCTGCCAAAAGTTTAGCCACCTCTTCTCCGATTGCCTTCCTCTTGTGCGCGGTGGACCAATGCAGGCGTTCTCGGACAGGCCGAGCGACGGGATCCACATGCAGTCGGTGCTCAGCCAACTCCCTGGGTACACCTGGCATGTCAGCGGCCTTCCATGCGAAGATATCCCAGTTCTCACGGAGGAATTGGGTGAGCTCGGCTTCCTATTTAGGATCGAGGGAGGTGGAGATGTTCGTCGGGGCAGCGGTGTCGTCCGTCGGGTGGATGCTGACCTTCTTCGTCTCTCCCGCCGACTGGAACGCTGACTCCGAAGCTGGCTTCTTCGAACGCATCAAGTCAGCGGGGTCGACTGTTTTCTTGTACTCGTCAAGCTCGAGGACATCCATCTGCTGATCGGCGATCCTCGATCGCTGCTGCAGACACTCCTCAGCCCGCTGCCGATTGCCTGTGATAGTGATCACACCTTTTGGGCCTGGCATCTTCAGCTTCAGGTACACGTAACATGGATGGGCCATGAAACGCGCATACGCCGGGCGGCCCAGAATTGCGTGGTACGCACTCTGGAAGTCCACCACCTCGAACGTCAGCTTTTCCTTGCGGGAGTTCTTGTCGGAGCCGAAGACGACGTCCAACGCAATCTGGCCGAGTGACTTGGCCTTCCGTCCAGGGACGACTCCATGGAACTGCATGCTGCTCTCGCTAAGTTTGGACATCGGAATGCCCATCCCCTTGAGAGTGTCAGCGTACATGATGTTCAAGCCACTACCGCCGTCCATGAGGACTTTGCGCAGTCGGACTCCTTCCACCACCGAGTCGACGACCAGAGCCTGCCTCCCTGTGGTGGGTACGTGTGCTGGATGATCCGACTGGTCAAAGGTGATCACAGTCTGAGACCATTTGAGGAACGTGGGGTTGGTCGGCGTGGCCACGTTCACCTCCCTGTTCACCAGCTTCAGTCGACTCTTGCTCTCAATGTCAGCAAAAATCATCAGTGTTGCATGGACTTGGGGGAACGGATCCTCCTTGTCCTCCTCATCCTGTTCATTGTCCTTTTCACTCGGCTACCCTTCGCCGAACCCCTGGATCAGGAGGCGACATTGCCGAGTGGTATGCTTCGGATATATGGCGTTGCCCTCTTCATCCATCTTCGTGTGAATTGGACATGGCTGGTCCAGGATGGTGTTTCCGAATTGCTTCTTCTTGGGGGTGAACTGAGCCTTCCCTTTGCCCTTGAACTTGGCATTGGTAACGGCTGCGGCCTCTTCCTGCGGAGTGGATGGAGCTTTCTGCTTCTGCTTCCGAGTGCCGTTCCCATCTCCATCGGCGACTGCTTTGTCCTTGCCGCTATGAATGCGGTCCTCTTCTTCGCCATTTGCATAGCGTGCCGCTATCTCCATCATCTTACTCATGGAGATGTCGCCTGTTCGACCGAACTTCGGGTACAAATCTCTATACCGCACGCCTGCCTTGAAGGCGCAGAGTGCTTGGTGCTCTGTGACGTTCGCCACCGTGTGGTAGAGGGTCGTCCAACGCTGAATGAAATCGCGCAGGGGCTCATTCTGCTTCTAGACACAGTGCTGGAGCTCCACGAGGCCAACAGGGCATTTGCACGTCCCTTCGAAGGTCCTGATGAAGACTCGGGCCAGATCTGCCCAGTTGTAGATGCTTGAGGGAGCCAACTGGTTTAGCCCCGCTCGTGCCGAGCCGTCGAGCATCAGAGGGAGGTGTTTCATGGCGACGTGGTCGTCTCCCCCTCCGATCTGGACTGCCAGTCGGTAGTCGTCCAGCCATGTTTCTGGCTTGGATTCTCCTGTGAACTTGCTGATCCCCGTCGCCAATCGGAATTTGGGAGGGATGTCAGCCGAACGGATGGCTTGACTGAAGCACTCGGGGCTAGATACGATGGTCCTGCTTCCACTCGGACGGTCCATATCGTGACCACCGCGGTGGGCTCGGCCCCTATCGACCCTCCTCTGGGCGATATGCCCTCTCGCGTCGGGCCTTGGATCATAAGTGTCACCGACTGAATGCCGATCATCATGATGTCGGGGCCCATAGGGCCCACCCCGTGGAGGGGTGCGTGAGTGGCGACGATCTTCGGGATTCATGGAACGGCTGCCTCCCCTATGTCGCTGATGAGAACCGGGGCTGTGAACGGACCGATGCGTGTTCGCGTGAACAGAACTATTGTGAATCCTGTTGTGCGACTGGGAGACCGCTGAATTTTGCTGCTGCGCCGTGTGCAGTAAGGCACGGATTTGCTCGATCCCTCTGCCAGCCTCTGAATCAGTCGGCTGGAGAGAATCGGCTATCTTGGCGGCGGCAGCCAGGTTGAGGACGGGTGTGCGGTACACCTCCACGTTGCTCCGCCGAGTGTGCCGACTGGCAGAATGGCGGGGCTGACGGCGAGCGCCGGATGTTTTACCGACCTCGTGCTCGTTCCGGCCAGTTTGGCGGGGACTTTCATGGGAGTTGGCCATGTGCACTTCAGCTGGAGGCCCGCGACCCAAGTACTCGGAAGGAAACTCATTCGGAACTGAGTCCGAGCGTTGGGACGGCGGCGCAACCACAACCGACTCTAGGACAACCACTTGTGAGGATGCATTCTGGCGCGCCTGGGTGTGTTGCACCCAACTCTCGAGCCGTGGACCGCGTAACCGCTTGCTGCGGCGCGCGATGGCGGCGTATGTCGACACCGGAGCCGACTGCTGGAGAAGAAGAATACCGCGGGCGCCGGCATGGAAGTGCGTAGCCCCGCGACTGTGGAGCGTCTCGACGTCGAGAGGAGCATCCCGAAGCCATGCCGAATCATCGACGATGAAGGAGAGAGCGCCGAAGAGGATCTCGTGACCCATGCTCAGATCTCCACCGGATGACATGATGAAAAGATGTAGTCGCAAACTCGCCGGAAGTCGCTTAGACGCCTGCCCCACGGTGGGCGCCAACTGTCGTGGGTATAAGTGTGATAGTAGATGTGTAGGGTACGAAAGGATGGGCAGGGCCTTAGCTACGGCGAGGTTGTATGAGTTCAGGCCCCTCTACGGTGGAGGTAAAAGCCCTACGTCTCAGTGCTCTTGGGAGCTTGTTGTCGAGTGGAATATGGATTACAGTGAATTGCTAACCCCTGCACCAGTGAGGAAGGGCGGCTTATATAGAGTGGGCTACCCTTCACAACGGTTCGGTGCACAGGGGTGGAGTAGTGGTGAATAACTGCATACGTTACAGGTAACATATGTCTTAAATGCTAATAAAGGTATATGGAAACGTATGACCGTTGCCTTCCAAGGGGGGTTACGATGTACAGAGTGGAATACAGTCGCTAAGCTTGATACGCTCCGAATGCTCATCTCCGACTGGATGATCGAAGAATCGTCACCGACTGGATGTTGGGAAGTCCTTAATTCAGTCGGAACTGATAAAGGGCCTTTTCCTTTATGAAGGGTAGTCCTTGGGTAGGCCCCACAGGGCAGGCCTATGACCCTACCCTAGGACTATAACCCCATCAGCTGGTATTTATTTAGTCGCTCCAATGACATAGCGTTCACAAAATTGGCGTCGTTAAATCTAAAGGCTTCAAACGCCCAGAGATGAACAATCCCTTACCTGACCATTCTTCTGACGAAAAGTCGTGATAACGAATAATGAGAAAAACTCGAATCTCGGCCCATGACCACTTTCCTCGGGGCATGTTTAATAAACAAAATGTCCCGCATTTAAGGAGTTTCGAATTAGTGACACGGGCCAACCCACACACGTTCAACAACGTGATCGTTTCGGGAAGTGGCGGAGCTTGTGGCGTAGTAAGCAGAAACCCTTGGCTTCATGACCTCCATTAAAAAGGGAAAAAGATCCAAAGCCCACCACAGGCATTGCAAACTCTACGCCTCTCCTTCCAAGCTCGAGCGGCCAGATCCATTCCATCTCCCACCGTTTCCAGCCATCCTTCTTTCCAATTTCAGTAGTGGCTCACTCGGGCTCTCAGGGCAAGTCGGAAATCTCCTGTGTCTCTGAAGTGGATATCCAGGAGTTGAAGCACTATGGCTCTATTGCGGCCGACATCGCCCACCAAGCACTGGAAAAGGGCGAGGTGGTACCTCCACCAAAGCCCAGGGAGCGGGTGGTGTTCATCCCCCACTTCCTCCGGGGACTGGGCTTGCCCCTTCGCCCCTTCTTCAGGGGTTTGATGTTTTATTATGGGTTATACTTGCATGAACTTCCCCCGAATTCCATTATGCACGTCTCCACACTACTAGGAAAAGGGCTATAGATGATATAGATACTAATGGCGCACCACACAAGCAGTGCGCCAGTACTATATAGTAGTGGCGCACCATGTGAGGTGTGCCATTAGTGTGATGGACACTAATGGCGCACCACACACTCGGTGCGCCATTACTATATATATATATATTTTTTTGCAAAACTACTAATGGCGCACCAGTAGCTGGTGCGCCATTAGTAACCAGGGTTACTAATGGCGCATCTGTTAGTAGTGCGCCACTACTATAAATTTGTTTTGGTTTCTTTTTTTGCAAACTACTAATGGCGCACCACAGCTAATGCGCCATTAGTAACCAGTGTTACTAATGGCGCATCTGTTGGTGGTGCGCCATTAGTAGTTTTGCAAAAAAAAATAGTAATGACTCTCGACCGACCAAGACCCGACCCCCTCACGCCGACGCAGCTAGTCGTCCCTCTCCTCTCTTCTCGCCGCCCGCCCCGACCCCTTCCCCTCCGCTATGGTTCCCCGCTCCGCCGCGCCGCCCCGCCCCGCTAGTGTTCCTCGCACCGCCGTCGTCCCCGCGGCGTCGTGCCCCTCCCAAACCTAAGGCCTCTCCTCTCCCACTACACCCTCATCGCGGCGTCGCGCCCCTCCCGAACCAGAGGCCTCTCCTCTCCCACTACACCCTCTCCGCCCCATTCCGCACCGCCGTCCCTCCCGCACCCGCGCCCTACGCCGCCGCGGACGCGGCCGCGCACCCCGGACGCCTCGCCCGCCCCCACAGCGTGCCGCTGCTCCCCTCCTCGTCCTCATGGACGCTCTCGCGCTCCGCCACACCGTTCACCACCGCCACCGCCTTCCGCTGGAAGCTCCACAGGGCTCGCGCCATTGCCGGCGGCGGTGCGCAGTCTTTGGCCGACGCGGTGCGGTGGGAGCCCAAGCGGGTCTACGGAGGCAAGGCCGCGGGTGCGGGTGGAGGTGAGAAGTTTCTGAATCTGCCCAATTTGGTGTCGATCGGGCGCATGGCGTCAGGGCCGCTCATGGGATGGTGAGTTCTTACATTCAGGTGTCACTATGTTGTCGAATCGGATGCATTAATATAGGAGCTTAAGTTTGATGTTGGGCTTCGTCCATCAAAATGCTACTACTGCTCTGGTGTTTACTTTGTACTGCATTCAGTACTCAGCGTGTTAATATAGGTACTTTGCTAACACTGTTTGTTGTATTCTGTTCACTGTCACTGGTTTCAGTTATTTACAAGTGCTGTGATTCTTGTTGCAGGGAAAGATAGGCTGTGGCTGAAGTTGCCAGTGGATCGTTCTAAGTTTGTTCCCGTAGCATTAAAGGTACGAATACTACACTAGCCATTGAAATTAGTTTGTCTGAACCTGGTGACAAGATATATGTAGTTCATTGAATTGATGATATGTCCCTAAAATCTTTGTGCGGGAAGGATTCAAGTACCACCACGCGGAGGAGGCCTACTTGATACTGACATACTAGATCCCTGACAAGCCGTCTCTGCTCCCAGCGAACGCTTCTCATCAGGTCGACGTGGGGGGCTTCATGATCAATGATCAAATGGAGGTAGCTCTCGTGCGCACAGTGCTAGTAATGGTTTCGGCCTGAAGGGATAATTGCTGAAGAAGTTCGTGTGTCTAATGGAATTTCCCTGAACACCCCGACAAGTCCTAGTGGTGCAAGAGAAGTACTGCGACTGGGTGTTGGACGGTGTGTGGAAACTTCCCATGGGGTTCATTCAGGAGGTAAGGACGCACCGAAGGTCATGGGCGATGCAACCGTACCGTAGTACGTGATGCGTGTCGCTGGTACTGAAGCAATTGTTGTTCCTTTTGCAGTCAGAAGAAATATGCATGGGAGCCATTAGAGAGGTCTAGGAAGAAACAGGGGTAAGCAAAATTGTTTTCCTCTTGCAGTCCGTCTTCTTAGACTATCTTGCAAGGATTAGTTCTGAATGTGTTGCTCTTGTGGTGTGATATGTGCAGGTTGACACAAGTGCTCAGAGCCGCAAGTTCTAAACCTGAAGGTTTGTGTTGCATCTGTTTCTTTTAGGGCAAGAGGACTACAGTAGGCTGAGCTGCTGAGCTACAGAGGAGCCTGGACCAGATCCTGTCGTAGCTCTACTACCACAAGGTCATCGGCGTCGCACACTTCCTCCTCTTCGTCGAGGGCAAGGCCGCCAAGCCCACTGTCGTCGGCGTCCTCGAGTCCATCCCTGTGCGTTCCTCGCCTCATCATATTTCCAAAAATTCACTAGTACCAATCTGACTCTGCTTGTTTGTTCTGAGTCTGTGTCTCTCTGTCTCTGTTTACTAGGAACTGCTGCATTTGATATCCTTTTGGGGAAAGGCTACAATGGACCCTCCAAATATTCTCTGCTTACTGCACATTTCATTTTTGTAGAGATTATGCCTGAAGCACCCGGTGTCTGAATTATCTCAAGCTGATCTTCAGAACGATGAGGACCAGGCCTATAGGAAGATTATGCCTGAACCATTTGTCGTTTCTCCTTTGGCCCCGTCTATTCTTGTCCCATCTCTTTGCTACACACTTTTTTAGATTGCAAGTTTCTGCATGTACTAGTGCTGGCTATTCTAAGGAAATTGCTTGTTCGCATTGTTAGATAACGCTAGTTGGTACTTTTACCCAAACTGAATGTTTCTGAACTTTTTCTGTGGTTGTGCTCAATTTATCCCATGACTGTAAAAAAAAAGTGTAGCACGCCGAAGCACCGTAAGAGGATGTGATAAGAAAATTGTTCAGTTGTTTTCTTCTCGTACAATTTATGCCCATTTTCTTCTATTTATCTTGTGATAATGTGACTTGGAAAGTATAAATGATATCATTTCCTTTTAATTCAACATTCAAGTCATCCTTCCTTGCAGATAACGGAAATCTCCGTAGGTCAAGCACTATGCCGGGGGTGATCAAGGATACTAAGATAACTACTGAAACTCCGGGGCCATCAAATCTAGAAAGGTCAAAAACTTAGAGGCGCAAACAAAGTAACCCAACTGATGATCCTGCTAAACAGTTATTGCATGATAAGATTTCCATAAGGAAAAAGGTGTGTATACCTGGCCCTCTTATCTTCCTTGGTATGATGAAATGTAGCTTCTTCTTGACGCAGTCCATGTGCTGGTTATGTAAATGTAGGAGGTATTGAATTGTTAATTATGTTAGCTTCTGTATGAACATTGTCATTAATATGTTTGGGAGATATTTTTTATATGTAATTACATCTCTATAGAAGTTGGAGCTGATGAAATTGCAAGTGCTTTAGTGGGTTGGAACAACGTAGTATATACAAATTTGTAAGTTTTGACATACTGCAGTGCATTGCATGGAAGCTTGAAACATGGCCAGATTTACTAATTTGTGTCTGGTGCTGGATTTTTCTCTCTTCTAATCTTCTGCAAATTTAACTTCACACAACTCAAAATTTTAAATCGAATAGCTACTGTGAAGGATGATGGAACTGTGGTTGTTAATGTACTGAGTACAGTAGAAGCGACTCCAATTGACGTTGGAGCAGTGGATGGCTATGAGGATGTTGTAGTTGAAGAATCATTTTGTAGTCAGCCGCTCATCTCTTAACTAGCATCAGTGATTCAAGGCCTAGGGGTGTTCCACGATGGGCAACCTTGTCAGTTCAGTCTAGTGTAAGATTTATATATCTGGAAACAACACAGACCTTGACTCACAGTTTGCAAACATGTCTTTACAACACAAGGATATATTGTTAACTATGATATCATGATAATCTTTTGATTGAATGTTTTTAAAACGCATACGATACTTTAACAACTTGATCTGGTTCCACTTTCTTGACAAATTTGTGCAAAATGTTTTCAGGTACTCAACTTATTGATACACATGGACATGATGACTCTCTAGCGTTTATGGACCAACCAACCTGTAATCATGGACCTTATTGTATTGTAGACCATTTGGTGTTTCGAGTGTTTTGGAGCTTGCACTTTGTGCTTGTAGATACAAACTTGTGTCTTCTGAACCATCTGAAGTCTCTCATAGTAACCAATAGTCCTTATCTTTTTGTGACTTGTGTGTTCTAGATGATTGTTAAGATGGTCAAAACTATGCTTCCTCTAGGTTAATTTGTTTGTCAACTTGCGTTCAATGTATGTGCATGTTTATAAACATATTTTCATTGTGGTGTAATATGTGTTTATCGTGAACCTTCTTGTGGGTGTGAGGATAATAATTGAATATTTTTAGAGCTGGTAGTATAACCTATGGCGCATCATGAGCTATACTAATGTCACACCTGGGAGGCATACTAATGACGCACCTCGGAGGCATACTAATGGCGCACCTCGGAGGCATACTAATGGCGCACCTCGGAGGCATATTAATGGCACACCTGGGAGGCATACTAATGGCGCACCTGGGAGGCATACTAATGGCGCACCTGGGAGGGATACTAATGGCGCACCTGGGAGGCATACTAATGGCGCACCATGAGCTATACTAATGGCGCACTGCCTGGTGCGCCATTAGTATACCAGATACTAATGGCGCACTTGTGGTGCGCCATTAGTAAAAAAATCTAATGGCGTGATGCTAGTGGTGCACCTATAGTGCGCCATTAGTAGCCAAAATCGGTGCGCCATTAGCAAGCCTATTCCTAGTAGTGCCACCTTCATCACCGTTTGCGAGGCCTTCCTGCAGGTTCATCTGCACTTCGGCAGTTGGCTCAAGTCTTCAATGTCAAGCTGAAGTCGATCAGCAGCCAGCATGCCTTCTGTATCGGGGCTGTGATAAGCAAGATCTACCACGTGTCGTGGCCGGAGGGCACCCTGATTGACACCATCAAGGGCTGGAAGAAGGATTGGTTCTACATCAGAGAGCCACGTGAAGCAAACTGGGCTATGCCCAACGAGTTTAGATACGGACCCCGGGTGAGACTAACCTCATGGGTCAAGAAGGGTCTGGACTAGGGCTTAGCTTCAGATGTGAAGGTGCTGCAAAAAACATCAAGCACATGGTGGCGACAAACATCCAGCTGACCAACGTAGTCCAGGTCATGCTCCATAGCCACATCCTTCCCTGCAAACACCGGGATAAACCAATGTGGTCTTAACAGCCTAGTGACCCCTGGGTGGTGCAGGAGTTCTATCGCACCACCCATGAAAGCTCGTGGTGGATACTACTCAAACCGCCATAAGAGTGGCCGATCGAGGACGAAGACACTGGCTTGGATGCCGATACTCCCCCTTTGGAGGTACGTCCGAGCTCTTATACTTACTCGATGTCGTCCTTTTATTGAACACCTTACTATCCCTCCTTCCTTGCAGGATTGGTTGGCCCTAGCCGATAAAATAGATGGATCAGCTCCTCTGCCTGATGAACCCCGGTCTCCTCTATTGAATCTAATGCTGTTGGAGGTGCCGTACGTGGCGCCAGACAATAAGAAGAAGGAGACCCACGGGGGTCTTTGTTCGAGGGGTCGCCAGATACCAAGTCCAGGGACACCCATGCCTCCTCCACCCACAATGGAGAGGATGCAGAAGATGAGGAAGAGAAGGATTCTCTTAAGGTGAGGAAGAGGGAGGCGCCAGAGGGGGCCGAGGAGGGGCTACCTCCTCGGGCTCCAAAGAGACCTCGCAAGAGCAAGGTCGCCCTTCTCGGCTCTGGCCTAAACTCTGATGAAGAGATCGGAACCTTCAAGGCAATCTCTCGCCAAACCCCTAGTGTCAAGCCCCCAGGCCGAAGGTATGGAATCCAATTATTAAATGAATGGAATTACACCGGGTTTTTACCAATAAGGAGAAAGGAGTTGTTTCCTGTCACAACCCTATCCGACATCTTCTGACAAACCAAGTGTCACAGGAGGGCTTGCTGCCTGCCGAGCTAGGGGAGAGTGGGAATGCGTGCCACAATACCCCTCCCCGGGCCTCAAATGAGCCGTCCGAGGTGATGTCCCATCTGGACCCACCGACCACTACCGACGTGGTGATGGACGAGGTGGGTACAACGCCTTCGAAGATCGGGAGGTCCCGACCGAAGTTGATAAACCAGCCTCAAAAGAGCAGGAGGTCCTGGCTGGTGTTGATACACTGGCCATTGAAGAATAGGAGATTCTTTCCGAGGTCCATACCTCGGTCGTTGGGACCCAGGGGGTTGATTCCTTCTCCGCAAGTGGAGAATGGAACCAAATTCCCTCCGAGCTTTGCGCGAAGAAAGCTTCCGGGAAGCCTGACGCTCAGGTATCTTCGGTGCCGCTTCCCACGCGGCCCCTAGCACATCGGACTACGACCGGGTGGCCGGCCAGGTTGGAGGGCGCCTTGACCGGCTCCTCCATTGTCAAAGAACATCGCACTCTTATGGTTGCAGTTTTACAAAGTATTCAATCCGTTAACAATGGACTGAGCGAAGCCTTCAATGGCTTGCTAGGGAGTTTTAATGTAAGTCGTGTAATGTTTTAAGTTTTTTTATAAGATTTTATATGCCTTTATGGGTATAACAGCACCAGAGCCAGTGGTAAGTTTGACAAGCTTATCCATGGCTCAAAATTAACTCCTAGGCATAAAAACTAATCCTGAGATTCTAACGACTTGCTGGAATAAATCCGATCAAAGTCCAAATAATGGTGAAGTGTCATGAGACGGGGAGTAGACGGATGGCGACTCCCACCTCCCACCTCCCTCTCCGGCGACTCCATGGCGATATGGCCTTCTAGCCGGTGGATACCTATTCCACTCCGGCCAACATCACAAGTGCACTCTCTCGACCACGCTGGTGTGTTTTTATGGCTTGCAAGGGTGGCTCCACATTGGATCTAGATTTTTCCCATGGGGCTTCTTTTGCGGATGAAGTGTTTTATCACTATGGACTCCCGCTACATCCTCTCCCTCGACGTCGGCCGTTCATCATGGTGGTCTCGTTTGGTTGCCATGCATTCAGGCTTTTGGAGGATTCAGTTGCGGCGGCCCTAGAGGCGGCCATTGGTGGTTCTGCTGTGGAGCTTATGGTCTCAAAAGTCACTGATTCGGTCTTCTCTTTCATGGTTTCCTCGAAGCAAGTTGGCTTTCATATTCTTGACCTACGTTCTTTTAAGTGCTCCAGTTTCAAGTGTTTTTTCATCTTTGGGGCAATGGTGGACCTAATTGGCATCATGAATTCTCTCTTTGGAAGAAACAATGCGATGCAGAATGGATTTTGGTTAGTCCTTGTAAGAGACGGGCTTCTTTAGGTCTGATGGCAATGCATTCCAGACCTAGGAAATCATGTTTTAAATCGAGTTCTTCGGTTCGCAAGAAGTTGTCTTTTGCAACCCTTCAGCAATACGAGGTTTGCAGAGGGTATTGCTGCCCTGTCACTAATGATGAGCTTACTAAGCTACAGGATGCTGGATATGCATTGCCTCCTCGTGAGCATGTTATTATCAGTGCCCCGCCATCGACGGAGCTCCGGTGGACGTCGGCGATGCCCCACATCTCGTTTGGTACGGTCAATCCATCGGGTTTCCATTCCGTAATTCCTGGCAGTTCAAATTCAAATTGTGATATTACCGGGATTCTAACGGCTGATGCGGGATATCCCTCCGGGTTAGACGGGTCTACGGATCCATTTGAAACCCCTCCAATTGATTTACCTAGTGCACCTGAGCCTTTATTCTCCACTGGGCTACAGAGTTTCAATGATACTGCTAGCCTGCCCTCGTTGCAGGAGGCCCAGCGACAGTTCGATGAGTTTATTAATGAGATGGTGGAAGAAATTTTATCATGCTCAAACTGTTCTGAACGTGGCCACTTCGCTTCGGCCTGCCCGAACTCGCTCATGTTGATCTGCTCCTCTTGCAGCATTGTGGGCCATACGAAATCTAGCTGCGATGCTTTTAGGCATGATAATTGTCTCACTTGGAAACGCAAGAGCCCCACCACCTACCCAGCCGCCGATATCTCGGGAACTGCTGTTGTTTTTGGGGAAACCGCGAAGCTTACCGAGCAGTTCCTCCCTCTCACATCGCCCTCATCACCTCCATCATCTCCCAGAACGCCATCGGAGCCACCACCATCGACACCTGACCCTCCTGCTTCTCTGCCGGACATGGCCAACTTTGAGCTTGATCCTACTCGCTTTCTGCCGGCGGGAAACCACATCATCGACGGCGGCCCTGACAGATTGCCACGGTCCTTCATCACGCCGATGATGCCCATTGCCCGCCGCTTCGAGCAATACGTTATTGCTGAAGTCATGCCTGCTCCGCCGATGGATCTGATTGCTGAGGTACGGCAACAAGTCATTGAGCTCTTGACTGATAGGGGTTTTCATGTACGTTCGGCTCAACCATGGATTGAGGGGGTGTGTATATTAGAGCTCCGTGATGCGGGTGAAAGCTTCGCCGCAGTCCAGATGGTTCCTCAGGCATTGTGGAACAACTCTTTTGTTTGGTGTATGCGTCACAACGCCGGAGTTGGTTTTAGGGGAGATGTTGTCTTTCGTCAAGGCTGTCTGATGTTCTTGGGGGTCCCCCTGGATTACCGCAACACAAATGATCTTCATGCGGCAGTCAATACCTTCAGAGAATTCCATCATTGGGTGAGTGATGACCCTTTTCTTGCACTCTCGATCATATTTGCCTCTTTCCCTGATGACATCCTGGTTCCTCGAAGCGTTACTTTCTCAGAATATGCTGCGTGGGGGGGGGGGTGCGTGGGTTTCTTGGACTGCTCCGGTGTTTATTCTGGGGGCTGGTTTTGCTGAACAAGTGCCAAATGATGAGGATCACATGCCTTTGGATGGCAACCCCCACCCCCTCCCTGGACAGTTGATCAATGACAACCTGATGTTTGCTCTCCTGCCGTTCCCTGCACTTGGGTGGAATGTTGTACCAGTACCGCCACCACCGCTGCCGCCAATGCCGGAGGCGCCTGCTGATGATGGCGGTTGGGGGTGGTAGCCTGAAGCCCCTGCAGATGAGCCAGCTGCCCCAGTGTAGGATCAAGTATCGATGGTAATCGATCAACCCTCCTCCTCTGACTCTGTTCAGGAGGTTTTCTTTGTTCCACCAGAGAATATGGTGGCTCCTACGGCTGCAGAAGGTGCTGGTCCAGAGGCCCACAACGCTGACATTGCACATGAGGGGTTTGTTGCACAGCCTGCTGATCCTCAAGACCAGCATGAGGAAGGTTTTGGGGCTGCTGAGGATGCTGCAATTGAAGAATCCCAGGAGGAGATCAACCCCTTGGCGATTGTCCCCTACCAATAGCCTCCGGTATGTTCTGACACTCTGATTGTTGGTGCAGCACGCGTCATGTTTGGGCCTGTTCTTCCCCCCGCTCTGGCATGGGCTCATGATTTTGACAGGCTTAAGGGGGAAATCTCATCCCTGCATGTTCCTCACCACCTGCATTTGCCTCCAATACTGCCAATTTTTTTGCCCAAGCGATCCTGGTCCTTCGCTTTTGATGAGGTGCAGGCTGAACCTGTCATCATCAACTTGGATGACACCCTTGCGGTTCCCTCCAACTCCCCTGCTGCACCGACAGGTGGTGAGGTGTTTGCCTCCCCTGCTGCTCCAAAGAGGGCTGCTCGCAAGAAGGCGACTCCAATAGTTGACTCCTCGGTGCGTCGATGTACCAGGAGTTCAATTAAGAGAGATGGTTTTAAGGCTATGTTGCAGGAGTTGCTACTGCCGATGCCCAAGAAGAGGAAGCCTCGGGCCAAGCAATTGGAGGACCCGGTGGATCAAGCGCATCAAGATGAAGCTCTCCCACCTGCAACTCCTGTCCAGGTGATCCAGGCTGTTGGCCAAAGACTTGGCATCAACCCCGACAAGCTGACTTGTGATCCTCTTATGGAGGATCCGGCGAGCTCCAAGCCTACATCCTCTGATGATTGAACAAGTGTTATTAATGTATCTATTTTCCTGTTTTTCTGAGACATGTTACGGGCTCTTTTGCTTGATGTGCTACTTTGCTCGATCTTGGCTGCGGGAGTTGCTATGCAACTCTCCTTTTGATACTGTATTACTTTTCCATGGATAGTCGTTCTACTAGAAATTGGCATGTCCTCTGCTGGAATGTGTGGGGCTTGAATTCAGACTCACGGCAACGAGCTGTGCGCAACAAAATTGACGAGAGCCTTGCAACAGTTGTCTATCTGCAAGAAACTAAAATGCAAAATATCGACTTCTGGTTTGTCAGAAAATGTTGTCCGAAACGATTTGATCAGTTTTCTTATACCCCCTCGAGGGGTGCTTCGGGTGGCCTGATTACTCTCTAGAATTCCTGAGTGTTGTCTGGTACTCTGGTAATAGTGCAGCCATTTGGGGTGATTGTGTCCTTCATCTCTAACCACACTTCTGAATCCTGGACTCTTGTCAATGTTTATGGCCCTTGTTAGGGTGAGCCAAGGGACCAATTTGTCAGCTGGTTATATCAGCTCTAAATACCAGTAAATGGATAACTGGTTGCTGGTTGGGGACTTTAATTTCATTCGTTCTCCTACCAACAGAAACCTACCAGGAGATGATGTCAATGATATGTTCATTTTCAATGAGATTATTGGGCCCCTTGGCCTCTTGGAACTGCCTCTCAAGGGAAGATCTTTTACCTGATCCAACATGCAAGACTCTCCACTACTTGAACAACTTGATTGGTTCTTCACTTTTGCTAATTGGATATCTTCCTATCCATTGACCCAAGTAACTCCTCTAGCTAAGTCTGCTTCTGACCATGTTCCATGTGTGGTCTCAGTTAACACAACCATTCCCAAAAGTAACCTTTTTAGGTTTGAAAACTACTGGGTAGAAATGGAGGGTTTCCTGGAATGTGTTGCAAACTCATGGAATGTTCCTTCCAGAAAGGGACATATATCTTCTATCATCATGGACAAGTTCAAGCATCTAAGACAAGCTCTTAGGAAATGGAAAACCAGCCTGTCCAAACTCAAAGCTGTTATTGACAAATGCAATAAGGTAATACTCTGTCTTGATGATCTGGAGGAGCTCAGATCACTATACAGACCAGAAGCAAACTTCAGGATAATTGTTAAATTACACTTGGAGCACTTGTTACATTTGCAGTTTCTGTACTGGAAAAATAGAGCCACAATCGGACATATTAAAGTGGGGAGGAGAACACAATTTTTTTCCATGCCATGGCCACTGAGAGATATAGGAAAAACTCCATCTCATCTCTCTCCTTGCCTGATGGTTCAGTCATCACTGAACATGAACAGATTGCTGCTTGCTTCTGGTCTTCCTTCAAAGATAGGATGGGCACCTCACATGGCATCAATTTAGTTTTTGATCTCCAGGCTCTCATCCAAAAAGTGGAAGGACTATCAATTCTGACTGAACATTTTTCCAAAGAGGAACTGGACATAACTATCAAAGAAATGCCCATTAACAAAGCCCCTGTCCCTGATGGTTTTAATGGACTCTTTTTCAAAAAGTGTTGGCACCTCATCTCCCCTGAGTTCTACCAACTTGCTGCTGCATTTCATGCTGGATCAGCCCAGCTGGAAAACATGAACTCCTGTTATATCACCCTTGTGCCAAAGAAGAGATCTCCTCAGCAAGTGGGTGATTTCAGGCCTATCTCCCTCACTGGTATGGGTTCAAATTTCTGTCCAAAATGATTGCTAATAGACTTCAGCTATAGATTATGAAATGCATTCATAGGAACCAGTATGGCTTTACTAAGTCTAGGACCTTTCAGGACTGTGTGGGTTGGACACTTGAATACTTGCATCAATGTCATCAGTCTAAAAAGCCTATTGTCATACTAAAGCTAGATTTTGAAAAGGCTTTTGACTCTATAGAACATGAGTTTATTCTTCAGATCCTGCAGCACAAAGGCTTTCCTGTCGAGTGGCTTCTTTGGGTTCAACAGCTGCTTAGCATTGGGGCTTCCTCCATCCTTGTTAATGGAGTTCCTGGTAAAAAAATCATGTGTAGAAGAGGGGTCAGGCAGGGGGACCCTTTGTCCCCTCTACTCTTTGCAATAGCTGCAGATTTTCTCCAGACCTTGGTTAACAAGTTGTTACATGATGGTTTGCTGCAACTCCCAATTCCTTCTCATGACAAGGATTTTCCAATTGTCCAATATGTTGATGATACTCTTATCATCATGCATGCTGATAAATCACAACTTTTGGAGCTCAAGGCAATGTTGTTGCTCTTCTCACAGTCCACAGGTCTTCATGTGAATTACCACAAATCTGCCCTGCTACGAGTAAACATTGATCAACATCATATTCACCTCCTGGCTGAAGCAATAGGTTGTAAGACCGGAACTCTTCCTTTCACCTATCTTGGACTACCTGTTGGTACAGCTAAACCTAGAATCATTGACCTCATGCCCTTGGTGGACAGTATGGAGAGGAAGCTTTCTGCCAGCTCCTCTTTTCTAGCTAAAGGGGGAAGGCTTCAATATCGCAACTCTGCTTTGTCTTATGTTCCACTGTTCTTTCTATGGAGTCTGGATATCCCCCCTGGAATACTTAAGCAGTTGGAAAGGATTCAGAGGCAATGTCCGTGGAGGAAAAATGGTCAGGATCATGCCCCTTCTCTTGCAGCATGGGACCTGGCGTGCAGGCCTAAGATGAAGGGGGGTCTGGGCATTATGAATTTGGCTATTCAGAATGAAGCTCTCTTCCTCAAGCATGTAGATAAATTTCTTAAGAAAGCTGATGTTCCTTGGGTGAAGCTAATCCGGGATACTTACTACCATAATACTGTCCCTCAGGGGACTTCTCTCTATGGCTCTTTCTGGTGGAAGGACATTTGCAAAAACATGGACAACTTCAGAGTTGTTTCCTATGTTGTGCCCAACAGAGGTGACACATGCTTGTTCTGGTCTCATCCCTGGGTTGTAGATGGTTCTATCACCCCTCTGGCACAAAGGTTTCAAAGATTATTCTCTTTTGATGTGGACTATTTTTGTACTGCTGAGGAAGTCTTCCAAGCTGCACACACTGACGGCATGATCAATCTCTTTCATCTACCGCTATCAGATAGAGCTCATCAGGAGTTTCAAACACTCAGCTGTCTAGTCCAAAACCTACATAGAGACCCAAACACCAAAGATATTTGGCTTTGGGGTCCTGATAGTAAATCTTACTCTGCTAAGAAATACTACAACCATGTCCACAAGTCTATTGTCCCTAATCCTCTACTCTGCTGGATTTGGAAGAGCTGTTGTACCATTAAAATAAAGATGTTTTCCTGGATGCTTATTATGGACAGACTCAATACACAGGACATGCTTGAACACAGGCATTGTAAAGTCTCTGAATCCCACCTCTGTGTTCTCTATCATGCTCAGGTCAAGGAGGACAGGGACCACCTGTTCTTCAGCTGCTCTTTTAGCAACAGGATATGGACCTATCTACAGATCTCATGGCAGGGATCTGACATGTACACTACCACTCTTGCAGCAAGGAAGGACTTTGCCCACCCTTTTTTCTCAGAGAGAATCTTCACTGCATGCTGGAACATTTGGACTGTCAGGAATGCCAAGGATTTTAGGAATGAGCAACCTAGCTTCAGGAGATGGAGGTCTGGTTTTATTTATGATTTGTCCCTCCTAGCTTACAGAATTAAACCTAGGCTGAGGGAGGCCCTCTTGAAATGGATTTCCTTTTTACCTCCTTGAGGTTTGTAATATCTACCCCACCCCTATACATTCTTTTCCCCTGACTGTACTTATTGTAAATATTGATCAATAAAACTAAGAGCAGTGGGGTGTTTCCCTATAGTAGCCGGTCAAAAAAATCCGATTAAAGTGTCTTGCATGCTGATAACTCAGAGTCGTTAAAATTCTAATGATGTCGTGCATGATTCATCCTCACCTGCTAATGCCAACGATGTGGAGACAACCGAGCTGAACCAGAAACATAAGGTTTCTGACGATGAACTCAGCCGTGTGAATGTCTGGCTTAATAAAAAACAGGGTAAATTTCAAGCGGTTCTTGTAAAAAGTTTTACTGCCCTTTAGTAAAGAAGGAATGTCCTAATTTTTAATATCTAACCCCGTGATATTGTATTGCTGAGAAGCCTAGGACAAAGAGTTCGAAAAACTCAAGGCCGAACTAGAGCAGGCCAAGAAGGTGGCCGCTGCTCACAAGGTGGCGGCCGAACAAGTAGATGCCGAGGTGAGCTCCCTCAAGGTTGAAAGTAGCAAGCATGAGGCCAGGGTGGCAGAGGTTCAACGGGAGCTACACGAAGCCATCTCTAACTGCGAGGCTTTGGAGCAGAAGTCTCGGGAGCATATGACTGAGCTCTCCAAGTTGTCTGCCGAGCTCAATAGAGCGGGTGGACCGAGGTTCTTTGAAGAAGAGGCGCACTTGTCCAAGAACATGGCAAATGGTAAGACATACTTATTGGAACGTGACGTTGGTGGAAATAGGTATGCATTTCTTATGCGGATGTGGCGTTCCTCAGGCGCCTTCACGGACCTCCCGAGGAGTGTGGCGGAAGCAACCAAGCACTACTCGGCCCATGACGGGGATGTTGAGCGAAGGCATTTTTGGGCTCATTTTCATACTCCCCAGCCCAACCATAGTCTAAGCTATCAAATGAAACAGCTCATGGAGCTGCATAGGATGGCAGAGCTAGCCATGAAGGATCTGTGTATCCAGCTATGGCCTACCGTACCTCTGCCGAGCACCTACTTTGGCTTAGTGCGGAAGTTGGTTTATGTCGTGCCCATGATCGAGGTACTGAAGCGTTCCATCTGCATAGAAGGAGCTCGGATGGCCATTGCAAGGACCCTAGTGCATTATCCGGCAATGAAGCCCCTGACGATGGACACTGCACCTCCATTTGTCGGGAAGGAGCATAGACGCTCGAGCTGTATTTTCCCTCCTCGACGGAGGGTTCTCGGGTTATAGAAGCCCAAATCTCGAAAGATGTCTGCTACCTCTCGAAAGGTGTCCTTGAATTTGGCTTGGGATGCCTTGGGCATCCACAAGCTTGAGCTCTTTCCACTATTTATCCCTTTGTCCATGAGAACATCACCCAAAACTTGAAAACTTCACAACACAAAACATAAACAGAAACTCGTGATATCATTAGCATAAGAAAACAAACTACCACCTCTTGAGTTACTGTAGCAAACTGAATTTCTATTTATATTGGTGTTAGGTTACTGTATTCCCACTTTTGCATGGCTAATACCCCCTGATACTATCCATCGTTTCATCAAAACAAGCAACCAACACAACAAAAACAGAATCTTTCCAAAACAGACCAGTCTGTAGCAATCTGTATACTTTGTATACTTCTGGTATCTCAACAATTCTGCAAAATTACGACAGTTTGGGAAAATGGCATATCAACCAGCATAAAAAAGAATCAACTCAAAAGATCTTTCTGGATAAAAATGAAAAATAATATCGGGAGCACAAAGTTTCTGTCTTTTTCAGCACGATCAAACAACCATCACCAAAACTAGTCATAAAGGTTTTACTTGGCTCAAACACAAAAAGAAACACAAAAACACAATCATAACAGAATTATGATGGTGTGGACACAACAAAACAGAAAGCAAAAAATCAAATATAAATTCATTGGGTTGCCTCCCAACAAGCGCTATTGTTTAACGCCCTTAGCTAGTCATTGATAATTCAATGATGCTCACGCAAAAGACAAGAATTGAAGCACAACGAGAGCATCATAAAGCATGTGAAAATCACATCTAAGTCTAACATACTTCCTATGCATAGGAATTTTATAGGAAAACAAATTGTCAAGACAACCAATAGTTACCATATGCAAGGAAGAAGAAAGAGACAGTATCAATCTCAACACCACGAGTGGTGATTTACTGGTATGCAAGTTTCTACCATAATATTTTCCTCTCTCATAATAATTACATGTGGGATCATATTAAAATTCAACCATATAGCTATCACAAAGGATACTCTTTTCATGATCGACATGCATGCAAAGTTGACGCTCTTCAAAAATAGTGGGATTATCATCAACTAAAGTCATGACTTCTCCAAACCCACTTTCAATAATATTGCAAATGTCATATTCATCATGAGGTTTAAACAAATTTTCAAGATCATAAGAAAAATCATTACCAAATTCATTATCATTGCAACGAGTAGAGGACATAGAAAAACTAGCATCCCCAAGCTTAGGGTTTTGCATATTTTTAGCATGATTGTCATTAATATAATTTATAATGAAACCATTGCAATCATGATTTTCATCCAAGGAGCCCTCGTGAATCACTTCATAAATTTCTTCATCACAATTTTCAGATTCACGCATCTCAAGCAAAACTTCATAAAGATAGTCAAGTGCACTCAACTCACTAGCAATTGGATCAATATAATTGGATCTCTTAAACAGATTAGCAAGTGGATGAGGATCCATATCAATAGATTTTCAGGAAGCGAAGATTCAAGCATATTGAAGGCACATAGCACACAAGCAAAGGAAAGGCAAACGAAAAAGGAAAATATTTTTGTAAATTCTTGTTTTTCAGAAGTGGGGGAGAGGAAAACGAGAGGCAAATAAGTAAATGCAAGAGATGAGTTTGCGACAGTTACTTGGATAAGCTTCACTTAGAATAGTCCCCGGTGCCAGAAATTGACAAGTTGAAGGAAGACTATTCTTGACTTGATACTCCCCGGCAACGGCGCCAGAAATTCTTCTTGCTACCTCTTGATCTTGCGTTGGTTTTTCCCTTGAAGAGGAAAGGGTGATGCAGCACAGTAGCAGTAAGTATTTCACTCAATTTGAGAACTAAGGTATCAATCTAGTAGGAGAATCAAGCCAAGTGTCCAGAGTACCTGCGCAAACACAAACGAGCCTGCACCCAACGCTTTAAAGGGGTTGTCAATCCCTTCAAGATTGATTGCAAAGTGACATCTGAAGGCGGAAAGTGCAACGAAGTAAAAGTGTAAGGCTGAAAATATGATGTGAAGTAGACCTGGGGGCCATAGTGTTCACTAGAGGCTTCTCTCAAGATAGAAAATATTATGGTGGGTGAACAAATTACTGTCGAGCAATTGATAGAACCGCACAAATCATGACGATATCTAAGGCAATGATCATACATATAGGCATCACGTCCGAGACAAGTAGACCGATACTTTCTGCATCTACTACTATTACTCCACACATCGACCGCTATCCAGCATGCATCTAGTGTATTGAGTTCATGACGAACAGAGTAACGCCTTAAGCAAGATGACATGATGTAGAGGGATAAACTCAAACCAATGATGTAAACCCCTTCTGTCACTGGGTGAGGTCACCGCACGGTATGAACCCAAAACCAAGCACTTCTCCCATTGCGAGAAACATAGATGAAGTTGGCCAAACAAAACCCACAACTGGAAGAGAATTACAAGGATATGAAATCATGCATATAAGAGATCAGAAGAAACTCAAATAAGATTCATAGATAATCTGATCATAAATCCACAATTCATCGGATCTCGACAAACACACCGCAAAAGAAGATTACATCGGATAGATCTCCATGAAGATCATGGAGAACTTTGTATTGAATATCCAAGAGAGAGAAGAAGCCATCTAGCTACTAGCTATGGACCCGAAGGTCTATGGTGAACTACTCACGCATCATCGGAGAGGCAATGGTGTTGATGAAGAAGCCCTCCGCATCCGAATCCCCCTCTCGCAGGGCACCAGAACATGCCCCAGATGGGATCTTGCAGAGATAGAAGCTTGCGGAGGCGGAAAAGTATTTTCGTAGATCTCTCTATTGGTTTTTGATTTTTCGGAGATTTATAGGCGGAAGAAGTAGGGCAGACGAGCCACAGAGGGCCCACAAGCCTGCTAGGCGCCCCCCTGGCCGCGCCTAGGGGGCTTGTGGCCTCCCCTGGTGGCCTCTTCCTTGGTTCTCACGCCCCCTGCGTATCTTCTGTTCCGGAAAAAATCTTTTTGGAAGTTTTATTCCGTTGGGAATCCGTTTAATATTCTCCTCCGAAAAGGGTCAAAAACACGGAAAAAACAGGAACTCACACTTGGCACTGAGTTAATAAGTTAGTCCCAAAAAAGATATAAAAGGCATGCAAAACATCCAAAGTTTGACAAGATAATAGCATGGAACCATCAAAAATTATAGATACGTTGGAGACGTATCAATGTACTCTTTGAGTGATTGTACTATCATGTACCTCCGAGCAGTTTATATTTATAATGCTTAGTATTTATTCTTGTGTATTTTGACCCCTGTCGTGTGGCCGTTTTAATCTGAAAGTTACCATTTGTCAGCTTCAGCCCCCAGGTAGAGACTACTCGTGGTTGTTTCATCGTCCGTACTATTATCCTTAGCCGATGAATTGGTGCCCGAAGGTGGTAGTGTGCAACGGAAATGAGGCAATCAGACATACGACTTTATCACTTTCACTTAACCTTAGGAGTTTAAATTTGGGGGATGATTGGAAGCCCCCATGTTTTTGGTGGTAGTCCAGTAAGCCCAATTTCAAAATAGCTACCATACTGTCCGCAAAGGTGTAAACCCTCCGTGTAACACAGAATAACCTCAAAAATCTTTTGTCTTTGAGCTCGGGTTGCAGACCAGTTCTCGCTTATTATGACGGTCAGTTTTTGGCTTTCTCCACTAAGGTATTTTTAGCTAGACTAGCCGAAAATACAATCACAATGTTTCTTTGTTTACCCCTTAGACAAACTAGCGGAACGTAAGGAGGTAAGCACATGAGTAGGGCAACCCAACTTTAGACCCAAGACATAATTTGGAACCGATGCATATAATGCAAAACCCGAGAAACCGGATACTTAAGAAGAAATGACGGCATGGTGTTGGGGTGGTGCTTACCATCCCAGCCCCCGGTCTACTGGTCGATAAGACTTTAGCATGTGTAAAAAGTAATTTTGACCTGTCAGCGCTGATAAGTGTGGAATATGTGCATACAAAAATACTTGAAATAATGTGTATGGTGAATTTTTATAACTTATGGCACCAAGGCAGCTGTTATAGGTAACTATAGACAAAGGTTTTTAAAGCACCTTTTTCCGAGCGGCCTTCCATGTGCGGCTTGACGTCCGCCTTATTTTCAGTTGTACTATATGTATTACCCTTGTTAGGGGTGGGGGCACTATCCTTTATAGGAAGTTGCTCTCACCATGCGGACCTTGAGTAGAGGGTCTTCAGAAGCTGCTGATGAAACGGAGAAGCTTGTCGCTTGGGGTTCGTCATGATACCCTATCTTTTGTTTGTAGAGGTGTTTTGGACCATGGCTTGGTTGAACCGATCACATAATCCCTGGCGGGAGGCTCCTGTGGCTGCCCGTGGAATTTTAAGGACGAAATTGTGTCTATGAGGGACATACCTTGAAGGTGTTCGAGCCGTACCATGGGAGGCGTATGCCTATTTACTCTGAGCCTAAGAAGTCTCCGGAAGATAAGATTGAGCTCAGGCTCGCTTGCCCTCCTTCCGCACCTTCATTGCCGACTTGTGGCTTGAAGTTTCGTTGTCATGTTGGCACTAATCTGCTAGTGCGGCCGTGTGATCCTCAGTCCAAAGAGAACACTCTGTATTGCCGTTGATAGTGATGACTCCCTTGGGTTCAGATATTTTGAGCTTCATGTAGGTGTAGTGGGGCACAACGTTAAAGCAGGCGAAAGCTGGGCGACCTAGCAGTGTGTGGTATCCACTATGAAAGGGAACAATATGAAGATCAAGTCTTCACTTTGGAAGTTGTTGGGCGAGCCGAACAGAACCTCAAGTGTTATCGTAGCCGAGCAACGGGCTTCGACGCTTGGAATCACCCCTTTAAAGGTAGTGTGACTTGGTTTGATTCATCATGGGTCTATGCCCATCTTTTTCACTATATCTGAACATATCAGAGTAAGGCTGCTTCTTCCGTCCACGGGGACTCTAGTGAGGTGGTATCCATCTACGATGGGATCAAGGACGAGGGCAGCCGACCCTCCATGACGGATGCTGGTCGGATGATCCCTGTGGTTGAACGTGATCGGGCAGGCCGACCATGGATTATATTTTGGTGCTACGGGCTCTACGACCTACACCTCCCGAAGGGCACGCTTCCTCTCCTTTTTGGGTATATGGGTGACATAGATCATGTTCACGGTTTTGACCTTAGGAGGGAACTATTTTTAGCCCACAATGTTCAGGCCGTGGGGCTCCTTGTCGTCTTCAGTTCATGTGCCCCTGTAGTTCATCGATGGCCAGTTTGGCAGCCTGTTTGAAAACCCAAAAATTACGGTTGGTGTGGGTGGCGGGCGCTGTGGATCTGGCATGGCCGCTCCATGATTTTATCACATGGAGTCGGTCCGTTCCTATTCCCGTTGAAGGGTTTCTTCTGCTGTCCAGGTTTTGAACTACAGAATCCAGCATTTAGTGCTATGTCATTGGCAGCACCATTACGGTGGCGGCGTTTGCTGTTATTTTTTCTCAGCTTGTCGTTTCCTTCCCAAAATTCAGAGGTTCCAAGGTCGTCCACATTGTGACTGTGCCGAGCTAGCCAATTATCATCGCCCGTGCAAAAGCGGGTCATGAGGGAAGTATGGGCGGACATTGTTCTCGGCCTATCCTGGCCGAGTTCTCTCGACAACCATTCGTCTCAGATGTTGTGCCTAAAAGAAGCTATTGCTTCGGCATCCGGACAGTCCACGATTTGATTCTTCTTCGTGAGGAACCGGTTCCAGAATTCTCTGGCCGATTCTCCTAGCTTTCTCACGACGTTTCTTAGGTCGGACGAATCCGGTGGCTGAACATATGTTCCCTGAAAGTTGGATAAGAAAGCCTCCTCGAGGTCTACCTAGCTTCCAATGGAGTCTTCAGGTAGATTGTTTAGCTAGTAACATGCCGGTCCTTTGAGTTTTAGTGTCAAGTATTTATGGCATGGAGATCGTCTCCTCTAGCCATATGGATGTGGATAAGGAAATCTTCTATCCACACAAAGGGGTTTGTTGTCCTGTCATATTGTTCAATGTTTACGGGTTTAAAATCTTACAGGAATTGGTGCTGCATGACCTCATCTGTGAAACACAATGGGCGAGCGGCGCCTCTGATCCGGGCTATGCTGTGCTGGAGATCGACTCCGGGTTCAGCACGGTACGGTTTCGGACCTGTGCTTTTGTAAGTGACTCAAGGTGGCTCGTTGTACCATTGAGTGGGGGAGTACCTCCTTGATCCGTAGATGGATCTGTTGCAGCCTGATCTAACATATTGTGGGTCAGGCCTATCCCAAGGGTGCACATGTTCTTTGCCTATTATGCGGGGAGGTTCAGGTCTATACTCATTCTCTCCGGCCGCTCTGTCACGCCCTCGAGGTGGACGATCAGGTTGCTCGTATTCCGTGTGCCGGTGGGACACGTGTTCGGGGGCTCGTCATCAAAGTGGGGGAGAAAGCGTCGGCGCGGGTAGGTTTTCTTTTGGTCTCGCCACTCCATGTTGTACCCATCTTCAGATGCCAGGATTTTGGTCCACTTGTTGTTAATGGTATCCTGTTCGTCCTGGAGTTATCGTTGCTTTGCTTTTAAGCTATGAGGGTTAGCTATAAGCCGCTGCCAGAATAGCTCCTGGCCTATCGGGTCTTCGCCTTCGAGGCCGTCTTCGTCGTCGACTGAGGGGAAGTAGTCGTCGTGATCCAAATTGTAGAGGTCGTCGGAGTCGGCATTGGCCGGTTCCTCTAGTTGTTGCTCGGGATCTTGGGGGTTGCCGTGGTCTTCTGGGTCATGTTTTCTTGTGTAGCTTGTGCGTAGCCCCTTTCCTTATTTGCCTTGGCACGCTTATGTGGCTTCCGGTGCTTTGAGCGCTCCTCCACGGGCTTGTCACCCTTTTGCTTGGGTGAGACATCGCCTGTGTCAGGGGTGTTACTACAATGTAAATATTGTAGGTAGACGTTGCGCTCACTGGCCGATGTTTATGGGGGTGGGGTGGTAGGCCTCATCATCCATGTCCTCGAGCTCTTTGGAGGCATAGGCCAATGCGTCAGTTAAGTCTTATTCAGTGGCGATCAAGTGGGTGGTGGGTGGGCCATAAAGCACCTTTTATAAATGAAAGTTCGAGTAAGTATAAGAGCGTCAAACCGGCAGATCTCGGGTAGGGGGTCCCAAACTGTGGACCTTAGATCAACGGGTAGTAGGAAAGTGGGGCAGATAGTGTTTACCCAGGTCCGGGCACTCTTGAGGAGGTAAAACCCTACGTCCTGCTTGATTATATTGATGTGGATGATGATTACAGTGTCTACCTCGAGATCCTGTATACTAAACCCTAGGTGAATCAACCTGTCTACATGGACGAGGATCCCCGATTTATATAGTCACCAGGGGATCTAGGGTTACATACAACCGATCTAATCTACGTTACTTGGATGTCACGCCGGCCTTTGGTGCTTTCCTCCTTTGGTACGAGACGACCGCACAGTCCGGCCTCCAATTAGTACGACCCATAAGGCCGAGCTCTTCATAGTAAACCGACTACATGAGGACCCCTTAATCCCGGACTCCATGAGTAGCCCTCGAACTAGCCTTCAATGTCGATGTGCAGGGTCTTCGGATGATCGTGCCTAGAGTGTTCAGTTTACAAGGCAAGTTCCCCTACTTCCTTTGATCAGGAAATGATGATTTTATCCTTGGCCGACTCACGGTTACCGAAGCATCATGGGCCCCACAACTTTTAACTCTCCACAAAGATTAATAACTATTCTCGGTTCTCACGTGCCTTTGTAAAGTTAAGCACTTTTGGCAATCCCTGATGTAACCGTTCCCTATAGCAAGAGGGGATAACACCCTTTGTAAACAGATCAAAATCTGTTCTGAGGCTCCATCGCCTCCGAGCCTCTCCAAGAAACCCTAGAGCTCTTAACACTTCCGAAGTCATGGCAGGTTCCTCCTCAAGCCCCTTGGGCACCTTCCGGGGGACTGGGCCAGTTGCTCCATTTCTGTTTTCTGCCTGCATGAGCTTGAAACTCACGGGTATCTTCCCCAATCGTACCTCGCGCCCACTCACGCTGGTGTGAGCTCCATTGATGGCAAAGCCTTTGCGGAAAACTTCCCCTCCCCTCAAAGGGGAGAACATGTTTGCTTCATTTCCTTCCAACTGCGAGGGGTGGGATTCCCCATTCACCCTTTCCTAAAGGGATTATTGGAGTTTTATGGGCTATAGCTCCACAATCTCACCCCCAGCTCCATCCTTCACATCTCAGGCTTCGTAGCTTTATGTGAGATGTTCTTGGGTTGCGAGCCACACTTCAATCTATGGAGAAAGTACTTCTGCATCATTCCCTGCACTACATGAACTACAATTGATGAAGTGGGAGGAGCCGAAGTATGGCGCATAGCCACCATAGGATACCCGATTGGGACGCCGAAGAAGGAGCTCGACGAATGGCCGTCAGAGTAGTTTTATATTGAGGACGTTCCGCTATTCGAACCTATTTGGAGAGGCCTTCCTGAATATTTCGTGGCTCCTTTAAAGAAGCAATTTAGCTAACGGCCGAAGAGCTCTTCCCAAGAGGAGAGATCTGAAGTGAAGCGCCTATCCTCCAAGGTCAGGGTACTCACTCACAGCGGGCTAACTATCATGAACGTGATGGCCGCGGTGATTACCCGGTGGGTCGAACCGCTCCAACAACGCACACATCCTTTGTGGTGCTACAGTGGGACGAGTAATTCTACACAGTCCATACGACAGTTACCAGACAACTAGAAGGGCTTGGCAACCATTCTGACCAAGGACGGCTATTCGGCATACAACCCAATCGAATGGGTAAGCGTGTTCATATTCACAGTCTGGGCATCCATGCCCATAATCGTTGTTCTATAACTCCTACCCCTTCTTTGTATCCCGGGAAGCGCTGGAACGAGACAGTAAACTATCCCGTACCCCAGCCCGAGGACTTTGCCCATGACGATGACCGCCGGTATCATGAAGACCCCGAGCTTTTGATTATCTTTGAGGACGTGGTGTTTTATCAAGAGAACGTTGACGAGAGGAAGGTGGCCCTTATAGCCGACAACCCGAGGTCCCTTCCATCTTAGGGGAGGAAGAGAAAAATGGCTGCCAGACAAGGGGCCGTGCCTAGGGGTTGTCGGAGCGCACGTCAAACCACTTCTCGGACTAAACCGGGTGGGTTTTGTCAAGCGAGGATAGAATTCCCGAACAAGAGGTGGTGTAAGAAACCACATCAGCTGCCCCTTCGGCAAAAAGGTATACAAATCGATTTTTATCCCTTACGATAGCAACTGTCCTCCTACACGTTGATGACCCTTGGTTGACCAATTTAGGAGATGCGCGCAACCTTCCACGTTTGTGACTCTTGGGTAGTCAACCAATCCCAAGAGCGTTGGCTGACACCGGAGTCTCGAACACGGGGCTCCTCCCATAGGGTTTGGACAGCCTATCGGTAACTAACTTCGAATACGAGAGTGCAATGAATCATTGGAAACACAAGGAGTCACTACATCATCCTATATTTTCCGAGCAAGAGTTTAATGCTCTCAACTCGGCAGATGCATATCCGGGAGCCACGCAAGCCGGCCTTAAAGAAGTGGCCAGACAAATGTCTTCCCATCTCCACGTGGGTCACCGACATCACTATATCTGAACAAAAGTTCGGACCCAGTATCCCCCGAGCCATAATCTGGGAGGGACGGATGAATTAAGGATCTAATTAATGACCTTTCAATCTATAGGCTTTAAAGCAGGAAAATGAAAGATTATCCAAAGATTTTCAACTAAGCCAGGCCAATTTAGCTAGTAGGGCCGAGCTGGAAGATGTGAATAAATTCACCAGAGAAGCCCATGGTAAGGAAACTTATTTGTGAAATTCTAAATGGTCGGTTTTTAAAATAGCCAAGAAATTTGCTATAGTAGGTGAATCAATAGGCCAAATGCAAAAGGACCTAGATGCATGTTGAGAGTCTGAATGGTATGCCGAATCACAGCTTGAAGCTGGTCAACGTGTATTGAATAGATGCCGCGAGGAAAACAACAATCTCAAAGAAGATAATAAAAAACAAGTTGAGCGAGTTGTGTGTTTGAAAACTCAGTTGGCGCAAACTCGAGAAGAGAATCATAAATTAAAAGGCGGCCTGTTCTGTAAGTAAAGCTCTGACTGTAACTGATCAAGGTTTTATCGGGTTCATCATGAAAATGTGTTCTTCTTTTTGATGAGGTGTCCTAACTAGGCATCCCGAAGAGGAGGCCAATTCCTTTGGGGGACCTGTTGAAGGAATTGTCCATTGTGCATGAGCGGGCTTGGAAGGCTATGCGGAGTATGGGTCCGAGCTCTATGAACAAACCAAAACCTTCCGCAAGGGATGGCCAAGCTTGTCGAGCATTTTAAAGGAGCCTGAAGTCCCTTTGAAATGCGGAAGACTTTGGCCTACTGAGAAGTAGCTCTGGAGGCATGGGCTATGGTGAAGACCTGTTTTGCCCGTCTAGATCCCAAGCACATGGCCGGGGTTGGACCAGCGTGGCCAGATGGGAATTAAATTCCTCTACACCTGGTGTATGATCAAATGATGCCCGCCACACGCCTCTTGCAGGAGGACTGCACATTAGATGTTATAATAGATCAACTGGACCAATCGCCAAGCGTGTGATCATATGTAATATTTGTGTGTTAAGGCACTTCCCTCCATGTTTTGAAAATTCTATCCTTAATTGGTCATCCGCTTGTACCTCCCCTGTTATCTACTGGGCATTGTTTTTTCCTTGTTATCCTATGAAATTAGGAATACATTTCTGATAACCAGGCAATCCGGACATGTGGTACTGACAGACAAAGATTTTACAACGGGATTATGTTATATTATGATGAGACGTAAGAAGCATCTTCGTGAAAAAATAGTTCCTTGATGGGTTCCTTTTTGCCGGTTGCTACAAAGTTTGTAGTTGGTGTAGCCGTTTTCTCCGTGCAACACAAACAACCGTTTTATGACATAAATTGCCGAGTAGATGGGCATCGTGCTAGCTGACCAGGTTGTATCTCAAGAAACGCTAGCTTTTGGCTTTACACATCTGAGGTATGTATTCGGGCAAACTGGTCGTAACAATCACAGCAGTGCTCCCTTTACCCTCTAGCAGAACATATTGGGAATGTAGAGAGTAAGCACACGAACGAGACAACCTAGCATTGCAAAAATATTAAGTCCAGTTAATGCACAAAATGGCAGGAATCGATGTTTTAAGTCAAGGTGTATATATAGTCAAGTATGTATGAGAAATACATTGAACGACTTCTTGAGGAAGCCCCCCAGGTGCTACTGGATCATTCCGTTTAACACGGAGACTTTGATAAATGCTCGAGGACGTTCGATTAAGCCAAACATGCCTCGGGAACAACTAATAAGCCCTACAAAGAAAATATAGAAATTTTGGCGAAACGGAAAAAAAGAAGTGACGGAAAAAGGGTGATGACATTGGTCTAGCCGTAAAAACGCCGAAGACGAGCTGCATTCCACGGGTTCGGCTCGAGGCAGTTGTGCTCGGAGTTTCACAGATGATAAGCTCCTCCTGTTAAGATTTCATCAATGTTAAAAGGGCCCTCCCACTTTGGGTGAAGTTTATGCTTCTGCTTCTCGGGGAGTCGTAGGAAGAGTTCTCCCATGTTGTATGCCTTCGCCCGAACTTCCCTCCTCTGATATCACCATGCTTGGTATTGATATAAAGAGAATCGGGTGAGAGCTATGTCGCGCCCGCCTTCCAGCATGTCTAAATCGTCTGGCCAATCTAACTTGACCTCTTTTTCCTCGTACATACGCACCCGAGGTGCGTTGTGTATAATGTCATAGGGGAGGACTGCTTCATCCCGTACAACATAAAAGAGGGGGTGTACCATGTGGAACGATTTGGTATGGTGCGCAAGCCCCATAGTACGGAGTGAAGCTCCTCCAACCATTGGAAATCAGATTCTTGAAAGGAGCGGACCAACCGGGTATTAATACGTCTCATAATGAGCCCATTGGCTCTTTCGACGTGTGAGTTAGTCTGTGGGTGGTATATGGAGGCATAATCGAGCTTGATGCCCAAGTTTGCACACCAGTCTTTGACCTCCATGGCAGTGAAATTGGATCCATTGTGTGTTATTATGCTATGCGGGACACCATAACAGTGTACGACACCGGAGATGGATTCGATTACTAGCTTAGTTTGGCAGAGCTTACCGGCTTTTCTTTAATCCATTTGGTGAATTTGTCAACCGTAACCAGGAGGTATTTCCTTTTCTTAGTCCACCATTTAAGTGGGCCTACCATATCCAGAACCTAGACCGCAAAGTGCCATTTGATCAGAATTGTCCGAAGAGCTGTTGGCGGCATGTGGCTTTGATTTGCAAAGAGTTGACACCCCGTGCTATGCTGAACGATTGCATGGACATCCTCTCGGGCCGTTGGCCAGAAGAAACCAGCTCGTAAAGCCTTGCCGACCAAGGCCCAGGCTGCTTTGTGGTGACCACCCATACAAACGTGTACTTTGGCCAAAATCTGCCTTATCTCCTCCTTGGATATGCACCGCTGGAGTACTCATGTGGTGCTATTTTTATATAACTTGCCCTCATGGACATTGTTGGCCTTTGATCAGAGCATGATACGTCACGCCTCGGCCTGGTCCTCTGGGAATTCCTTGTGTAGTAGATAAGAAAGGAAGGGTTCGGTCCATGGCGCGATTATGGCCATGACCTCGTGGGCCAAGGGCGTTTCTTCAATTAAAGTTCTGCTAATGACTTGATCGTCTTGCTTGTCCGTTGGGGCTACCACCTCCTCTTCACCGTCGGCTCCTATGCAACCCATTTCGTCCTCCCATACTACAGATGGCTTGAACAGCCGTTCGAGAAATATGTTTCTCGGGACGGGGTCGTGCTTTGTGCCTAAGCGGGCGAGAATGTGTGTTGCTTGGTTATTGTCTCTTAAGACATGGAGGAACTCTAACCCCTCAAATCGTGCTGATATTTTGAGGACGACATTTTTATAAGCCGCCATATTTGGATTTTTTGCGTAAAATTCACCGATGATTTGTGAGGTTAGAGTCTCCTCGTACCTCGAGCCATTGTATGCTCATTGAGGCTGCCATCGAAGACCGTGTAATAGCGCTTCCTATTCTGCCGTGTAGTTTGAGTCAGCATACATGATCTGTAGCGCGTACTAAAATTTATCCCTGGTAGGGGATGTGAGAATCACTCCAGCCCCCAGACTGGTGAGTGTTTTGGACCCGTCAAAATACATGGTCCAATGAGCATAAGTGCTATACTCTCTAGGAAGTTCCGCCTCGGTCCATTCAACATTGAAGTCATACAAGACCTAAGATTTGATGGCACGTCGTGGTTTGTAGGTGATCTCGAATGGTAGGAGCTCGATGGCCCATTTGTCTATTCGACCAGTGGCATCCTTATTGTTGATGATATCATTCAACGGAATTTTTGAAGTCACAGTGACGGCACATTCCTGGAAATAGTGTCAAAGCTTCCGTGATGTCATACACACTGTGTAGAGGATCTTTTGGTAATGCGGGTACCTAGTTTTGCATGGGGTCAGCACTTCGGATACATAATAGACCGGCCTTTTAATTCGTACTTGTTGGCCCTAAGCCTCCCGTTCTACGACGAGTACCGTGCTAACGACTTAATTGCTGGCTGAGATGTATAGCAACATCAGCTCCCCTCTGAAGGGTGCTGCTAGTATGGGGTTGCTCGCTAATATCGCCTTGATGTCCTCCAAAGCCGTTGTGGCCTCGTCAGTGCACTTCAAGTCTTTGGTTTTCTTCAGCAACCTATAGAGCAGGAGCGACTTCTCGCCTAGGCGAGATATAAATCGGCTTATGGTCACCATGCAGCCTACCAACTTTTGGACATGTTGTAGCTCTGTTGGTATCGTGAGCTGTGACAATGCTCGTATTTTGGCCGGATTGGCTTCAATTCCTCTTTGTGACACAATGAATCCGAGGAGCTTGCCAGCTGGGACTCCGAAGACACATTTACCCGGATTAAGCCAAATATCGCATGCCCGTATGTCGGCAAAGGTCTCCCTGAGGTCGTCCACCCGCTGGTTGACGTGTCTAGTCTAAATGACCACATCATCCACATATGCCTCTGCAGTTTTGCCGATTTGTTTCCCCAAGCATGTTTGTATCAGCGCTGGCAAGTGGCGCTCGCGTTTTTTAAACCAAACGACATTGTGTTAAAGAAGAATGTCCTATAGGTTGTCACAAAAGCGGTTGCTGCCTCATCGGATTCCTTCATCTTGATCTGATGGTATCCAGAATAGGCATCAAGGAAAGACAAGGAATCATGTACGGCTGTGGCATCGATAATTTGGTCTATTCGGGGCAACAAAAAAGGATCCTTAGGACAGGCTTTGTTTAGGTCCTTAAAATTGACACATAGCTGCCAAGATTTGTCCTTCTTTGGTACCATGACGAGGTTTGCAAACGTATCGGGGTGTTTAATGTCCCTGATAAACTCGGCTTCCAATAGCTTGGCAAGCTCCTCACCCATAAATTGACACTTAGGTTTAGAAAATCGATGCAAGGCCTGTTTGACAGGTTTGAAGCCGGTGATTATTTTCAGGCTATGCTCCGCTAGCCCCCGAGGGATTCCCCGCATGTCTGAGGGGTGCGAGGAAAATATGTCCCAATTTTCACGCGAAAAGGCGCATAGTTCTTCATCTATTTTGGGCTCTAATTGCGCCCCGATAGATGCTGTTTTATTGGAGTCCGTTGGGTGTACCTGGAATTTGACGATCTCGTCTGCACGTTTGAAGGATGTGGACTTGGGCCGCTTACCGAGGATCATGTCATCTTTGTCCACCACGACACGTAGTTCCAGGAGTTCCTCTGTGGCAAGGGTCTCACCTAGAACCTCCAGGGCGAGGGATGCCATTTTTTCCCTGGCTCAGAGGGCTCTTTTTGGGTTACTGATTACCGTGATCACTCCATTTGGCCCTGGCATTTTGAGTTTCATGTACCCATAGTGAGGTATGACCTGGAATCGTGTGAATAGAGCATGGTAACCGCTGTGGAACGGGATGATATGAAAAAGGACCTTGTCGGATCGGTAGTTACCGGGTGTACCGAATACTACGTCGTGTGTTACTCGTCCAGTGTAGCGGGCTTCCCTCCTAGGGACAATACCCCAGAAGGTGGTTGTGCTTAGCTCGAATCGAGATCGGTCGAATGCATTTTTTCAATTGTGTCCTCATAGATGAGGTTGAGGCTGTTGCCTCCGTCCATTAGTACTTTGTTGAGTCTAAAGTCGTCGACTATGGGGTTTAGGGCTAAGGCGGCAGGTACCCGGCCTGTGCTAGTCATCGGCTCGTCGCCTTGGTCGTAGGTGATAGGTGTGTTCGACCATGGGTTTGCCGCTACTACATGGTGGATTTGATGGAGCTCCCGAAAGGCTCTCTTTATCTGATTTTTTAAGGTGAACGTCTCGTAGATCGTTAAGATTTCTATGGACTTGTCCGGTTGTGCTACTGGCCGACGCTCCACGGGTGTTGCCTTGAGGATGCTTTCCCCGCTTTTTGCGACCCGCTTGACGACCCAACATGCTTTAAGGCTATGGGTTGAGCTTGAATTAGGCAGGGTAGAATGGATGGCGCATGGCCTGTCCTGTAGCTCATCGAGGACCAACGTCGCCCTCGTCCGTGTTCTCTTCGTTGAGTATCCGGACGTGACCGACCCCTTGAGTTGGGGTGCGCGTCTTGTCCGGATTTGTCTAGTTTGTTCGGCAAGGCTAGGATCGTTGGACATTTGTTGTATTTGCCAAGTGCTTTCCATGGTGCAGTATTTGAGAAATAGGCTTGACAACTCGGTGAGGGTTTGAACCCGACGACCGGAGAGGGCACTAAGGACACCCTCATCATGGCAATGATGCTGGAAAGTGCGAATGGGTTCCTACTCGTCGCAACCCTCTGTCCTATTGCTGAGGAGAAATCTGGCCCAAAAGTGATGTACTGATTCTCCTGGCTGTTGCGTGACTTCAAGCGGGGCAGAAGGACTATACTCTTTTGCGTTATGCTCGAGTTGGGTGCTAGGTGGGAAAAGATGTTGAATTCCATGATTTGCGGGCAAGGGACCTTGGTGGTCGCATTCCAGCCAAGGTCGCGCACTGGACGTGCCTATGGCCTCAAAACATTGTGTAGGCGATATAGGTTTTCCAGACTATGGGGTAAGTCCAGATGATCATTGATCGGGATGAAACCATCCTGAAATCTGGTGACTGGTGCGGGGAGCCGGCAATCGGGCACTCACAATCTTGATCTATTGTGTGATTGGTGGGGTGTAAATTTCCCTATCGTCAGCTCTAAGCCCGATCTGATTGTAGAGTGTAGTTTGTCTGTGGCCGAGTAGTTTGTGTAGGACCGAGATGTCGGCGGAGCTCGCACCTCCTATGAGTTTGGGATTAACTCGTGTCGCTATTGCCATGTGGTTCTCAAGGTTGCTTCCAGAGTGTTCTCGGATGAGACAAGCTCAGGCGTGTTTACAAGGTCAGGCTCTAGGGTCGGGGTGGGGACGCAGGTCGTTCGAGTGGCGAGATCTGTAGTTTCTAATGCCGAAGTATTGGGAACCGCGGGATCCTGGAGAGGAGCTAAGAGTCTTTGTAATGCAAGATCTCCCCGGGGGTCAGTGGTGAACTCTAGGTTCCCGAACCTGACTACCTGACCGAGGGTGAAGTTCTCGACCTGGCCGAGATGCCCGGCTGGATTGGGGTGCAGAACAAAGACATCCCTGTTGATAATCTCCTTGCTGATGACTAGGCGTGCCATCGATCTTTCCGACAATCCAATCAGTGGAACTCTCAATGAAAGCAGCAATGTCAGGGTCAAAACTAGCAGATCTCGTGTAGGGGGTCCCGAACTGTGGACCTTAGATCGATGGGTAGCAGGAAAGAGGGGGAGACAATGTTTACCCAGGTTTGAGCCCTCTTGAGGAGGTGAAATCCTACGTCCCGCTTGATTATATTGATGTGGATGATGATTACAGAGCCTACCTCAAGATCGTGTCTACTAAACACTAGGTGAATCAACATGTCTACATGGACGAGGATCCCCGGTTTATATAGTCACGAGGGGATATCTATGTTACTTGGATGTCACACCGGTCTTCGGTGATTTCCTCCTTGAGTATGAGATGACAGCACATTCCGGCCTCTAATTTGTACGACCCATAAGGCCGACCTCTTCATAGTAAGCCGACTACATGAGGACTCCATAATCCCGGACTCCCTCGGTAGCCCACGAACTACCCTTCAACGCCGATGTGCAGGGTCTTTGAATGATCGCCCATAGTGTTTGGTTTGGAAGGCGACTTCCCCTACTTCCTCCGATCAGGAAATTACGATTTTATCATCGGCCACCCTGGGTGTTGCAGAAAATTCTAAACCCTAAATTACGGCTCCGAGGTATGGTTACAATGGGGGGCACATGTAGTAGGGTTCAAGAGGAGGTCAACATCGTAAAAGTCCTCATAATCCACCTCAAAGCCGATCTTCGAACAGTGAGGGCTTTGGGTAAGTGAGATTCGAAGTGACTTGAACTGGTCGAGCGTCTCGTTTAACATCGGGAGGCCGTCTTGATCAATATTTTCGAGATTCTTGGAGTTGACCTCCGCGACTTTCGCAAGGGAAGCTAGTTTGGCAATGGTCGTTTCCTGTTGTCCGGACACAATGGTCGGTTCCGAGCTCAAGGACAACTCTCTGACGAGGAGGGGACCAAGACTGTGGTTGAATGAGGGACCTAGAGTCAAGGGATCAGGATTTTGAGTTTCATCGGCTGAGACCGTGACTTCGGCAGGGAACAAATTGCCTTGCAAGTCGGTGGAGAATTCGAAGTCTCCCGACCTTATTCGTTGATCGGGCATGAAACCTCCGATCTGGCCTAGCCAGCTCATTGAGTCTGCGTGCAGCGTGATGCTGCCGAGTGTGAGGACATGTCGGGGGCGAAGATGCGCAATTCGCTGATTCAACCGCTGATGGTCAAGCGAGCCATCGATCCTTTCAGTGATCTAACAATGGAACTCTCAATGAAAGCACCAATGTCGGCATCTAAACCGGAAGATCTCGGGTAGCGGGTTCAGAACAGTAGACATGGAATAGATGGGTTGCTGGAGAGAAGGGGAGATAGTGTTTACGCAGATTCGGCCCTCTCGAGGAGGTAAAACCCTACGTCATGCTTGATTATATTGATGGGGAATGATGGTTAAAATTTGATCTACCTCGAGATTGTATGAGCTAAAAGCCTAGATGAGATTACCTGCTTCTACGATAAGAACCTCTAGTTTATATAGACACCAAGGCTCCTAGGGTTACATGTTACCAATCTTAGTCGGGGATATACGGGCCGAACTGGTTCTACTAACTCTGAGTGCACACATAGTCTCTGAAGCTTCCTATCTTGATTATGAAGCTTTTAGATAATTCGGTCTTCAATGATGCAACCCATATGGTCTGCCCATAGGGGATAACTCGACTGCCAGAGGATCCCTTAATCCGGAACTCCCTCACAAGGACTCCGCAATCTTGCGACCATCATATCGAGACTAATCAAGTTATTTAGGTGAGGCATGGTAAAGTGGTGAGGTTGCTGCAGCACTAAGCATATTTGGCGGATAACTTACGAGAACATAAATTAAAGTGGAGTGGTCTATGCATAATTGTCGTGAGCTAGCATGATCAACAAGTCGTCTTGAACACCTACTTACGTCATTTATAATGCCACCCTGTCCTTTCCTGGAGTCAATAATCTCTAGCAGAGACAATCATGGTTATGCACACAGTTGGCATATTTTAATTAAGTTCATTTCAATTTTTCTATAACCGGATGTTAAACAAATTTCCAAGTTGCCACATAACTGCGAGCACGACTTCTCGAAAGATATTAACACTGCAAGGGTGCAACAACTAGTCCATCTAAACTGTCACAAGCTCTTCTGGGTAGGAAACCTCAACTTCAAGATATCCCAAAGTATCACCGATATCCTAGTGCAGAAGACATTCACAAAGAGTAAAACAATTCCAACAAGACCACCTTACAAGTTATATACCAATAGGAGCCGCGCACATCTCTTTCTCACGGCACTACCGGATGGGCAATATGCCAGTTTGGCAAAAACCCAGGGTGACAAGGGGGCGCCAGACATCGTCCAGTTTGGACCAACACTCATGAGGAGCACGGGCTCGGGTTGTTGATTAAGATCCACATGGTATCTATTCCGTATGAATTTTTATTAAGTTGTTTAGAAAATTTAGTACCAATGTTGGGCCTTGTCGGAAGAGTCTTAACTTAAAACAAATTATCAAGGGGGTCCCCATGACAACCCCGAGCGTGTTAGGAGCGCTCAGTATGGAACGTAACACCGGTAACCGAAACTAGGGCGGCAAAAGCGGAAAAAACATCGAGCAAAAGGCCAAGCCTTTTGCCTTCACAAGGTATATATGTGCATTAAATTAAATAGCAGTAATAATATGATATTTTAAAATATCCATATCAACACATGGATCAGCCTCCGCGTCCAACTAGCAATGCTATAAGATGGTTTCAGAAAGCGCTAATTTAGCCAAACAATGTTTTGCTTGGATGTGGGGGTTAAATGCTTTTGATGACAATTTTTGAAGGCTGGATATTCAGTTGGTAGGTAGTAATAAATAGCGATGGAAACAAGATTGCTAAGTATAACAAAATTAGAAATGATATCAAGGTCACACTTCTTCTGAAAGATAAATCTCTTGCTCTTTAGGAACGTTCTCTAAAGAATCATCATTCTCATTCTTGGCACCCGATGCTACCCAAAATAAAATACAACATCGAATCAACAAACATCCGTGACATGATTCTCAAAATATGATGCATGCATATGATGTGAATGAAGCATGGCAATGCTAGACTAGTCATCTTTCTGATGTAATTATTTAGTTATTACCATTTTGGATAGAACCTCAATATTAATTATTTGGGCAAGCATGAACATGGCAAATATTAATGCATCATGAGAAAATTATGCAAATGCATATAAAGAACATTGCAAACCGAGTTACGGATCTCCCGGAACTCACAAAACAAGATACGGAAGGCAACACTGATAAAACCGAATTTGAGAGGGGCTATGGGCAATTCCTGGGCATCCCAAGTATGCGAGTGAATTGGGCACAAAGTTCTAGGTTCAATAGACCTAAAGTTCATGCAAAACAAAGGAGCGCAACTCACTCAAAGCACAAAACAAGTCAATGAACACTCTGTCCACTAACAGCTACAACCACCTATCAAGTTCAACCAAGACATGGATATCAATCTATCAAATAGTAAAATAATCGCTGACTAACAACAACATGGATATGTTCATGGATCAATGGAAATCAAGATCATAACATGGCAAAAAATATAAGAGATTAGTACTTGGAGAAAATATCAGTTTTACACTAGCAGTTTTAAGATCAGTTTTGCACTAGCAGTTTTAACATCATAACATCATGCCATGTGGGTCCACGGGCCCACTGTGAGCCTCTCATGAACACATACATGGAAAAACCCAAAAGGGAGCCAAGGGGGATCAACCCACAACCTCTTCGGTGGCGCGCTGCACTTTGAACACATAGATACGACTTGGTTTCTGAACAGAAGGGTGATCCTCGACTTTTAAGATGCAAAAAGGAGCTGGCTTGGTGAGGTAATCACGGCGGCGCTGGCGGCTACTCCGGTGAAATTCTCAGAGAGGAACGGCTGCGGAGCTACGGGATCGGGAGACACATCCATTTTGGCACTAGTAGGTGACGAGGGGTGCTTTAACGTGGACCTCGTGCTCGCGCTCGAGCTCGACCATGGCGGATGCCGGTGACAGGCTACAGACGCATATGACAAGAAAGCGAGGGGGGCGGGCTTCACCTCGAGTATTAACACTGAAGAGGAAAATGAGGCGCGGGCCTTAGGAGAAGGAGGATCCCGTGGCAGGAAAGTTGTGGATGATGCAATCTGCCCGCGGGGAAAAAGAGGAAGAAGCCGGTGATGGAGAGACGGTTAGCTCCTCCTATCTCCAGGAACGGAACGAGGAAGATGATGGGGAGCTGCTCACCATCCTCGATGGAGCAAAGGGAGGCGGCAGAGGGGTGGACAACACCGACGACGACAGTGCTGCCCGTGCAACTCTAAACCTTGCGGTTCTCTCGCTGGATCTCATGTGACAGAGATGGGAAATAGGGATGAGAGAGCGGTGGTGCGAGGGGGAGAGGGGAGGAACCCTTAGTGCTGCGCTTTGTCTTTATATGAGGGGTGCAAACGGCCTTGATGTTCATGAGGCTCACGACGCAAGTGGCTGTCTCCTCTCTACCTCTGAAGACGACGGCGCCATCAGGTGCCAGTGAGAGGTTGGCTCGGCTGCGGGAGATGCTGGGCTACTGCTGCGCTGCGCTACGCTGGGCCTGTGGGGGAGACAAGGACCGATGCTCTCTCTCTTAGGAAAACAAAACCCTGGCATTTTAATTAAAACCGGAAAAAGAAAAACCCATAAACAGACTAGAGGAAGGTTTTGAACAAAATAAAATATGTTTTGCACTCCAAAAAATAGGTCGTATTTAATCAAAGTTGTTTGACAATTTTAGAGATGGAAAATAATGCACTTCCATTTAACCATTTGAAATTGTTTGAAGGTTTAATAATTAGTGGAAAATATAAAACACCTGAAACTAAATTCTAAATTAATAATAGAATATTTACACCATTCGCAACATTTTTAGCAAGGTGTTGGGCAATGCAACATTTAACCATATCACGAGATTTGAAATAAACGGAGATGTGGTTTATTTCAAAGCATTTGAATGGAGGATTTTTAACACATGACCAACATTCTTGCAACCACATTACCACAACATACACAAGCAACAAGGAACAATAATTAAAATGCATGGCATGATAACATGATGCTATGATGCAAATAGAAGTCATGAAGCAAACATGATTTATTCTAACTCATGAGGCACAACATGGCGGAGTCACAGATGGAAATGTTACAAAGGGGTTTGGAAGTTGTACTTGGGCTGTTACAACTCTCCCACACTACAACAGGATCTCGCCCCGAGATCTAGGATTGAAAGAACTCGGGATATTCATAACGGAGAAGGTCCTCATGTTCCCAAGTGGCTTCTTTACCGGAATGGAGCGGCCACTTAACCTTGAGGAATTAGATAAACTTGTTGCGAGTCTTGCGCTCGACCTCTTGAGGAATAGCAACTCGTTGCTCATGATAATAAAGGTTAGCTTGGACATCAATGTCTTGGAAGTCAAAAGCGGGCTTAGGAGTCTTGAAACACTTCCGGAGCTGAGATACATGAAAGATGTGATGCACATTGGAGAAATTGGGAGGATGCTCTAGTTGATAAGCAAGGTCACCTCTTTTTCCAACAATCTAAAAAGGACCAACAAAGCGGGGAGCAAACTTTCCTTTGATGCCAAATTGTTGATTACCCTTCATTGGAGATACCCGAAGATGGACAAAATCATCGATCTGGAATGCCAAGTCACGTAGTTTGCTATCATAGTTACTCTTTTGACGGGACGGAGTAGCTTTGAGATTATCCCCAATGATACAACAATGTTCTTCTACTTCGGTGATCATGTCATTCCAAAGAATTTACGCTCACCAATTTTTGACCAATTGAGCGAGGCATGGCACTTCCTGCCATAGAGAATCTCTAATGGGGCCTTTCCTGAACTTGCTTGAAAACTATTTTTGTAGGGGAATTCAACAAACGGGAGGTAGTCTTCCCACTTCATGCCGAAAGAGATAACACACGCCCTAAGCATGTCTTCAAGAGTTTGATTGACACTCTCTGCTTGACCATTAGTCTGAGGATGGAAGGCTATACTAAAATGAACCTTGTTGACCATTGCAGTTTGGAAGGAATCCCAGAACATGAAAGTAGAGATGCTTCCTCGTCCTGAAGAAATAAGCTTAGGAACACCGTTCAAAGAAACTATCCTTAAAGTGTACATCTTTGCTAGCTGAGGTGCCGAGATAGATTCTGTGACCGGAAGGAAGTGGGCAACTTTAGTGAGATTTTGATGGCCACAAATATGGCATTGTTGCCTCTCTTGGACTTTGGAAACCCAGTGACAAAATACATATCAACGTGATCAAATTTCCACTCGAGTATTGACAAGGATGAAGAAGACCTGCTGGACGTTGATGTTCCGCCTTCACTCTGTGACATACATCACACTCATTCACAAACTGAGGAATCTCACATTTCTTGCGAGTGCACCAGAAGGTTTGCTTAAGATCCTGATACATCGTAGAACTGCCTAGATGTATCGAGAGGACAAAATTGTGGGCTGCATCCATGATAACTTTTCTAAGCTCACCTTTTGGAACCACAAGACAGTCCTTGAAGAACAAAGTGTCTGTGTCATCAACATGGAAGCACTTATACTTTGGACTGCTCTTTGCCAAGCCTATATTCACTTTCATTACCATAGCATCAAGATGTTGAGCTATGCGGACTTGGTCTTCCATGGTATGAGAAATCTAAAGGTTGGCAAGAAATCCTTGAGGAACTACTTGAAGGTTGAGCTTCATGAAAGACTCACAAAGATGAGGCTGGAATGAATTGAGAATGAGATTATTGAAGTAAGCCTTTCTGTTCAAAGAAACCTCAAATCACATTTGCTTTGCTTGGAGTATAGTCAATGCTTCGATTATAATCTTGCATCATTGTCTCCGAACGAGTTTGACAAATATTGGTATTTGGTTGAGTGAAAATATATTTCAAACTCTTGTGGTCGGTGTAGACTTCAACCTATCTTCCAAACAAGGGGTGTCTCCAAGTCACCAAAGCATGGACAACTACCGCCAACTCAAGATCATGAGTGGGGTAGTTTTTCTCACTTGGCTTCAACTGACGAGTGGTATAAGCTACAACTTTCTTGTCTTGCATAATAACACCACGAAGATCTTCCAAATAAGCATCACAGAAAACTTGGAAAGGCTTGGAATCATCAGGAGGAGTTAGAACGAGAGCCGAGGTGAGCTTCCCCTTGACTATGTATTGAAATACAAATCACACTTTGTAGTCCACACATAATTTACGATCTTCTAAGGTTGGATAGTGGCTTCACAATCTTGGAGAAGTTCTCAATGGATCTTCTGCAATAGTGTGCATGCCTGAGAAATCTTCGAAGCTGCTTGACATTCTAGGGAGGCTCGGACTACACAATGGCTTGAAGCATTTTAGGATCCACCTTGATGCCCTCGAAGAGAAGATGTGCTGAAGGCACACCACTTAATTGAGACAAAATTCATATTTTGAGAACTTAGCATAGAACTTATGCTCTCTTAGCTTATCAAGCACAAGTCGAAGATATTCTGCATGTTCATCCTCTCTAAGAAGACTAGAATGTCATCAAGATACACCAAGACGAACTCCTTCTCGAAGGGAGAGAATACATTATTCATCATGAGAGAGAAGGTCGGAGAAGGATTGGCGAGACCAAAATACATCAATGTGTACTCATAAGATCCAAAGCTTGTCTTGAAAGGAGGCTTAGGAATATCTTCTTAGCGAATGCATATTTGATGATAGCCCATCCAAAGATTAAGCTTGGAGAAAACCATGGGCCTTTTCAATTGCTCAAACAATTCATTGATGTTGGGAAGTGGATATTTGTTTCTGATTGTCTTCTTATTTGATGGATGGTAGTCGACACAAAGACGACCCATGCCATCTTTCTTCTTGAAAAATAGAACGCCACAACCCCAAGGAGAAGAACTTGGTCTAATCAGACCCATACATTCTTGTTCATCTAGATGCTTCTTCAAATCTTTCACCTCTTCGGGACCAAGTTAATAAGGATGCTTGCAAACCGGTTCAGTTCCAGGCTCAAGTTCAATCACAAAATCTACTGGCCGGGGAGGAGGCATTCCAGGTAGTTCTTATGGAAAGGCATCTTCATACTCACACACACAAGAACTTGATAAATGGTTGAGATTTCACCCTTTTCATTGAGAGAAAACACACAGACCGTGTCATTGCAAGTAGCGAAAATGATCACGTCCTCAAAAGGATGAGTCAATTTGACTTCTTTGGCTTCACAATCGACCTAAGCCTTGTTCATCGCCACAAAATCCATGCCAAGAATAAGATGAATATAGGAATTGCCGAGCACAATTGGAGAGGACAGAGAAAAATAGCTACACATCTTTACAGAGACATATCGAACTACCATCTTTGCATGCATGAATAATCCCGGGGAAACCACTTACAAATTTCTAGGCAACTGCTCATGATGCACATCATGTTTGGTTGCAAAATGCTTAGATATGAGTGAATGCGATGCACTATTGTCAAATAAAACCTTTGTAGGGAAAAAATTAACCAAGAGATTACCCATTATCACATCCGAGCAATCTTCTGCTTCAGGTGCATTTACCATGTTCACTCTTGCTGACTTGGGGTTATGCTTCATCATTGCCTTACCTGGGGGCCTGAATGGAGGAGGAGGCGAAAGACGCCGCTGGTTGGTACATTTGTTGGAGTAGTGTCCCTTCTCACCACACTTGCGACAAGTCAGCTCTGACAGGGGACAAAGGTGAGGTGGAGGAGCTCCTGATTTAGGCGGCTGAGACTTCTGCTGGAAACTTTGGTTGGGTGGGTGGTAAGATCCACAACCACCATTCTGCTTGAACTGTCGAGGAGGATGAGGCGGAGGAGGAATCCAATTTTTTTTGCTACTTTGGAATAATCTGAGCTCAGTATGGAGTCGAATGAGAGGCTGTGAAGCCATTTCTTGAATTCTCGAGCCTGAGCAAAGCTGACTCAACCTTGAGAGCCAAGTGATAGAACTGATCGAACTCGGGAGGATCGTGCAGGGCAAGGGAAAGGTCCAAATTTTCCTTGAGACCACCTATGAATTGATACATCTTTTTCTTCTCATGTGGAACATCCTTCTTAGCATAATGGGCCAAGTTCTTAAAGTTTATGTTATACTAATAAATAGATGAGCTTCCTTGCTTGAAAATCCTGAACTGCTCACACATTCCCTCAACAAAGCTTGCTGGGATACGATGAGCTTTGAAATCACGACAAAAGTCATCCCAACTGATCAAACGGTCACCTCTGGAATCCTTGAGGTGCTACCACCATTCTACTACCTAACCCTTTAGCTGGAAAGTAAGCATTCTAACCTAGTCCTGAGGCTTGACATTGTTACACTCAAAATTCTTACTCATGTCACGTAGCCAATCGTCCGCATCAAATGACTAGTCACAACAAGTGAATGACTTTGGCTGTTTGCTAGGAATTTATTGAGAGAAGCCAACTATTGCTAGTTGTTGAAATTCCCTTGCTGGCCTTGGTACCTTTCTTACATCATTTGAAGCAGCATCTGTGTGTTTGCATTGGTTGCATCCATCAAAGCTTTCCACGCCTCCAGAGGGGGAGGAGGGGGTGGCGGAGGGTCTGCGTCGTCTCCATCATCACCCAGATTCTGGCAATTTGCTGGAGCCATGTTGGAGATGGACATGAATATTAGACCACATATGGAAGATGAATTTGATAAGCTAAATCCAATGAATGAAATATTGCAACACGAAGTCCTAACAATTTGCATTCAAACTAGAATTAGTAAGAACACTTCCATAAAAATTAGTGACGACATCATATGATGCGAAAGCCACATGCAATTGTCAAGTTTGAGCTAGAATTGTTCGGAAAAAATGTATATCACAACACGTATCTAATGAAAGATATTTCTAGGTGACTAAATGCATTCCCTCCTCCGAATTTTTGAAATCTTTCTTGGTTATGCAATCAGGTTGCGGACCCGGGAACCTAGCAAGTGCAATCAGCTACACCTTTCCCGCAACTATCAACACACATCCGAGAATTTCCACAAATTCATTTACCTGAGACATTCGAAACAACAACGGTACCAAACCCGGTCGATCATCTGAGCTATCTCCACCAGTACTGGGGAAAAGTCATGACACTATTTGCCACCAAGAAAAGTACACCTGCTTTAATGTCCGTGTCCTGAGATACTAAGAAAGATGAATGATAACGATGTGTCAAAAACCCCTTGGAGCTCAACTCCTCGGAAGAAATCAATTCAGCTAGGAGGCACCAAATCAGAATTCCGTCACATCGGCATCATATAGATTCCAAAATACTCGTGTGGTCATAATTTTTTGAGCGAGAAGAGGAGTAGAATTTAAATTCGTATGTCGTAAACGTCACCAGAGCAAGGAAGAGGAGTTAAAAGAATCCTACTATCCTATATAACTAGACTCAAAATAGTTTTTCACTAGACTCGAATCAGCCAAGTTCGATCAAGCAAAGGCTCCTATTGTCGTATGGCTCTCGTTACCAACTTGTAACATTAAATATGGATAGAGGCGCATCTTCGTGTTTCGCCAGTTCAGAAATCATTGCAGATACATTTATGAAGATTTGATTATATGGATTGGCTTACACTCGCCACAAGCTAAATTACTAGTCACGCAACATTATTTCAATCATCCATAAGACACGGTCCGACTACGGATGAAAACAAATGATGAAATTGCAGTGCGTCTCTCTTGCTAGCCCAGGAGACGACGAAGGTCCTCTAGTAATTTGGGTATGTCATGTATATGCGCATGCTCTCCTGATCAAACTCCTACTAGAGTTGCGAACCATCGAATGTCTCTAGATTTGCGGTACCTGTACGTGTGGTGTTGTAACAATCTGTGAGCCATAGGGAGACAGTAATCTTGAGACCATTATATCGAGACCAATGAGTTATTTGGGTAAGGCATGGTAAAGTGGTCAGGTTTCTGCAGCACTACACATGTTTGGTGGCTAACTTACAACCATGATGTGAAGCATGGCAATGCTACACTAGTCATCTTTCTCATGCAATTATTTAGTTATTATGTTTCTGGATAGAACATAAATATTAATTATTTGGGCATGCATGAACATGGCATAAATTAATGCATCATGAGAAAACGATACAGATGGATATAAATAACGTCGCAAACCGAGTTACGGATCTCTCAGAACTCAGAAAACAAGATATAAAAGGTAATGATGATAAAACGGAATTTGAGAAGGGCTATGGACAATTCCTTGCCATCCCAAGTATGCCACTGAATTGGTTACGAAATTCTATGTGAAATAGATCTTAATTTAATGCAAAACAAAGGCGCACAACTCACTCAAAGCACAAAACAATCCAACAAACAATTTGTCCACAAACAACAACATACCACTTTGTTCATATGAAAACTAACAGCTACAACCACCTATCAAGTTCAACCAAGACATGGATATCTAGCTATCAAATATTACAATAACCCCTTACTAACAGCAACATGGACATGTTCATGGATCAATGGCTATCAAGCTCACAACCTCGCAAAAATTATAACAAATTAGGACTTCGAGAAAATATCAGTTTTACACTAGTAGTTTTAACATGATGGCATGTTGACAGCAATAAAAGTCAACTATTCATAAACTTTCATGGCATTAAATTTAACAGGGTGATAGAGGGTAACAACTACTACAATTTACTCCCACTTAACATGAGCTAAAACTGCACAAAATCAATGATATCACCTTCTAAACATGATATGATGATTTAAGCACATTCCCAGACTTAGTCAAATTTCACAAGGTGTATACACAACAGTTTACATCAACATGGCATGTTTGACAGGAAGAATAGCTAAGATGCAAGACCTATTTTGCAAAGTAATGGCACCATATTACTGAGGGCAACATGCTCTTTAATTCACACCAAAGTACGAGCACAAAGAACTCATAGATGGTTGGCAATCATCATGGCAACACAAGCTACTTGAAACAGTTTCTAGACTTGGTCAAATTTCAACACAACCTAAAAATAGTACTATGGAGATGACATGTTCACACCAAGAAACCCACAAATAAACAAAGTTTTCATGGAAAATAAAAATACCAGGACCTAGAATTCCATAAACACTACAACTTTCACGTAGACAAGTTTGACAAAGGGTGCAAGGATTAATGTAGACAAAAATGACAAAATGGCATCTTACCACAAAATAGAATCCACATAAACTTGCTCAAAAGACAAAAATGATGCCACTATTCGATTCCTTGGGTTTCTACACCAAATTCATATATCATAAAGTTGTGTTACTATAAAAAACTCACAAAGCACAAACGAAAAGCACATATAGCATATTCCACTTTTGGCCAGATCCAGAATTGGACAATTTCCAAAATTGGAATATTCCTAAAATGGAGATACTAGAACAAACAAAACATCACACACACACAAAAATAGAGGGGGGGCACCAGTAGTGACTCCAGGGCCCCCATGAGGGTGACATATGGGATGAGGGCCCAACTGTCAGCCTCTCACAAGCACATAAAGGGAAAACCCAAAAGGAGGCCAACAGGGATTGAATCCACGACCTCCTGGGTGGCGCGCTGCACTTCAACCATTGGTCTACGGCTCGTTTTCTGAACAGAAGGGGGATTTCGGACTATTAACACGCAAAAAGTAGCTGACTTGGCGGAGGGAAAAGCAGCAGTGCCGACGGTTACTCCGACGAGAACTATCAGAAAGGAACAGTTGTGGAGCTACGAGATCGGGCAAGGCGTCCATTTTTGGCACTAGCAAAGCGACAAGGGGTGCACTAACGAGGCCATCTTTCTCGCGCTCGAGCTCGGCCATGGCGGACGCTTGCGAGGTGCTGCAGACGCATCTGAAAAGAAAACAAGGGAGGGGGCTTCACCTTGAGGCTTAACGCAGAAGCAACCTCGAAGGGGAAGAAGAGGCATGGGTCATTGGAGAAGGAGGATCCCACGAGGGCGACGTCATGGATGGCGCAATTTGCCTGCGGGGAAGATGAGGAACAAGCCGACGGTGGAGAGACGATCAGATCCTTATAGCTCAAGGAATAGAATGAGGAAGACGGCGGGGAGCTGCTCGCTATCCTGGACGTAGCGAAGGGAGGCGACAGAGGGGTGGACAACACCGATGAAGGTCGCGCTGCCCCTACAAGTCTGAACCTTGCGTTTCTTGTAAGTGCATCTAGTGCCCCATAGTGATTTTGGTTGTTTGAGGACTTATAGGTTAAGAGAGTAATAAGTTTGTAAGTGTACACATGCTCTATAAGTCACTGAGGAGTTTGAGTTACTCGATAAATATTGACCCCTAAAAATGTATGACTTCGGGTGGAGACTTTGGTCATTCCTTGAAGATTTTGATAACGAAGACATTGAAGATGAGGAATTTGGCGTGTCCCCAAGAAAATACTGTGAAGACTTTGAAGCTTGAAGATTTACACTGTCTGTTTCATTTTCTTTACTCTTGAGTCATAGTAACACCGTACTGTTAAAGGGGTCAAGGTAAAACTATGGAACGAATTTACTCATGATGCTCAACCCAAATCTACACCTACCAAATCCTCAAAGTGAGGAACTTGAGAGACATGGGGACTTTCAGAGTTGAAAGTTCCAACCGTTGCCGCGCCACGCGCCACCTGTCCCAAATCTTATCCACCCAACTGTCATATAATGTTGGGATGCTCCCAGACTATAAATAGCCACCCCCACGAACACTTCCTGGTTGGCTGCTCCGTTAGAAACTGACACTTTTCATTTAGAGTAACTCAGATTCCTCAAAGATTTTTAGCAAAAATCATCAAGTGAGGAAATATCCAAAATACCCAAACCCAAACCAAAACCAAAGTGATTGAGCATCACTGAAGAAGTTATTCCTATGTGGAACCGACGCTTGTTACCTTTGAGGAATATGCATCATCCAAACCGCTAGGCGTCATGGTATAGAGCTTCCAGCAGTCAATTGTGGATCGCTGGGTGACCGAGTTTGCGAGGTTTTGGAAGTTTGCCTTGAAGACTGACCACGAGTGTTGGCCGAGGACTATGTGCCCTTAGCACAAGGAGAATACGGTAGGGACTGTGTGTCCCGGGACTGTGTGTCCTTTGGTTTCAATACCAAGCCGCTCCAAACCAGACGTACAATTGTCACAACAGTTGGAACTAGGTCATCAACAACTGTCTTCATCCAGCAACTGGTTCTATTTCCTCTACTCCTTTCATTTCCTCATTTGCATGTTGAAGACTTTCATTTGTACTGTTTGAAGAATTTGTCTGAAGACTACCGCTGAACTCCTCACCTCAAATTCTTCACCTGAGTTATTCATCACCTGATTATCATGTACTCGTGACCTGTGCAAACCAATTCTCTTAATTCACGTTGAGTACTTTGCTGTATACGTTTTTGTACTTCTGTCTAAGTAATATTTCCACTGCACTCAGTTCATGAGTGAGGATTTTGCTCACTAGGAATTTCCTCAGTGATGAATTTGTAAAAATCTCCTATTCACCCCCTCTATTCACCTGTAGTAGATATAACGCACTTTCAATTGGTATCAGAGCAAGGTACTCCCTTGGTCTGTGTGATTTTGGTTTAACCACCTGGAGTTTTAGTTATGTCGACCGCAGGTATGATCAAGGTTATTACAGGTTGTCCTACCTTTGAAGGAAATTACTTCCCCTACAGGAAGACCAAGATGCAAATGCATCTTCAAGCAATTGACAACGATCTCTGGTATTTTGTGGAAAATGGCATTCCCTCCATCACTGATACTATCTCTGCCGCTGATGTGAAGAAGTTCAAGCAACTCGACTCGCAAGCAAAGAATATCATCTGTGGCCACCTGAGCAAAGGGCAATATGGAAGAATCAGTGGTCTGGGCACAGCTAAGCTTATCTGGGATAGGCTGTCCAAAGTCAATGAGGTTTTTTCAACACAGTGTGACACTCGTGTTGATGTTCTTCACAATCTCTTCAATAGTTTCAAGAGGCTTGATAATGAAAACTGGCAAGAAACCTTTGATTGCCAAACTGACATCTCAAATGAATTGCAAGATCGTAGAGCTAGAGATATCACTAACCATGAAGTTGTGAAGAAACTACAACAATCTCTTGATCCATGATTTGACACACTTGTTCTGATTAATCAAGACGAAGAGATTACAACATGCTTGATCCTGCTGATATTCTTGAGAGAGTCAATAATCATGAATTCCAACAAGAAGAAAAGAGAGACCTGTATGGACCAAGCTATTCCAGACCTCGTGCATTGAAGGCAAAGGTTGCTTCCTCATCTAAAGAAGAAGAATCTGAGTGCAGTCTTGGTGATTCTGAAGAACTTGGGCAGGAACTTGTTATGCTCGTGAGGAAATTCCAGAAGTTCACTAAGCGCGGATAGTTCGGAATGTCATCAAGAAAAGATATGAGGAATTCAGAATCTTCATCTGAGGACTACAAGAAAAGAACCTGCCACAAATGCAAGAAATCTGGTCACTACATTGCTGACTATTCTCGCGCGGTGAAGGAATGCAGAAAGAAGAAATACAAGGATGAAAGTTCTAATGACTCGAAAAAAAAAGAAATCTTCAAAGTCCTCATCCCACAAGAAGACCATATTGAGAAAGGCTCGAGCACTCATTGACAAGGAAATGGATTCTGAAGAAGAATCTAAGGAATGTGATGAAGAGGAAGGTTCTGAAGTGGAGTCAGAATCTCGTGTGGCGAGTCTTGCACTTGCTACCACATTCGTAAGCAAGTCGATCTTCAACATTGAAGAAAATTATATCTTCAACAACACTGATGAATATGATGATGACTTCGATCCAACCTATTGCTTAATGGAAAAAGGTTCAAAGGTACCAAACCACACATCCTCCTCTGAATCTAGTGACTACGAACTTACCAACATTGCCACTAAGCAACAAAGTGCTATTGAAAAGCTTCAGAACCTGCTTGACAAAAGCGATGATCTATTGAATGACGAAATGAATCATACTCAAATCCTCACTGAAGATGTTAAAAGTCTTCAGTCTAGATTTGATAGTGTTTAAGATCGTTATGGTACACTCTTGGCTGATCATGAGAAGCTTTCCTATGAATTCCTTGAAAGGAAGCTTGATCTTGAGAAGTTGAAAATGTCCCATGATGATCTTCGAATGGAAAATGATTCATTACTTGCTCAACAGATCAGTACCGCTCAGGTAGAATTCATTCCACCTTGTGTGAAATGCATTGGACGTGAAACTTCTAATTCTTTACCAAAATCCTCGAACGCTTCTATCGCTACAAATTCTTCAACTATTCATGTGGTATCAAATTCTTCACTTGAGGAAACCACAAATGCTACTAACGAAAATGCAGGATTGAAGGAATTGTATGTGACATGCATATACAAAAGTATCAAAGGGAATCAAACCCTTTGAGATGTGCTCAATAGGGAGATTCTGAACAGGAACCCGAGGAAAGAGGGCATTGCTTTCGAGAGGAAAGTGAATGTTGATGGATCATACTTGAAACCTAAGTAGTACTCCAAAACTTCATGGGTTGGTGCGAAAGGACCTCCCATTGATCCATCCACTCTAACAGGACTTGCATGTGAAATGTCCTATTCCTCTGACGAGTTATTTGACTCGAACTATAAATTGTTCAAAAATCAATCTGGGAAGTATTTCCTCGATATGTTAGAACTAACTTCAGGAATGGACCTCCCCGGAGGAAAATATGGGTTCCCAAAAGTTACTTGGAAAATATTTAGGTGAATGTCCTCATGACACCACAAGTGAAGAACCAGAACTCCAAATCAAAGCCCTTAGGTGGACCAAAGTCTTCACGAGGATCAAATTCCTCAAATGGTCATAATTATGCTCATACTCGCACTAATGCTTTTGATATGCAGGGAAACTATTATGGACATGAATATCATCAATATTCTTCAAATAATTATGTTCATTAGTCCTCTAAGAACTTCTTTGCTTATTCATTTGAGTACTCTAACCCCCCTACTGTGAAAAGAGCTGCATTAGCTTCAATGCCTCCATTCTCATATGGTGCTCACAAGATGATGAACTGTTTGCCACCCCTTTAGATGAGGGTGGTGAAGAAATCGAACTAATCACTTCTACATGTCATGTCTCCAGATGAAAGTCATCATCTGAAGAATTTGCTGGAAACCTGAGGAAATTGCTTGAGTGGACGCAAGCTAAAACATGATGATATGATCTAACATTTCATTCATCCTCAATTTTACTGTTTGTGATGAAATTCAAGTCTGAAGAAATTGATATCATATTCTTCAAATCTCAAGCATATGAGATGGTACGTTGTACTAATTCGTCTGCAGGATGTTCAACACAAGAACACAGAGTGGGTTCTTGACAGTGGATGTACAAATCACATGACTGGTAACAAAAGCTTACTAACTCCATAACCACTGAAGCAAATCACTTACGTTGATAAAGTTAAAAGCAAGGTATTGGGACTTGGTAAATTGGCAATCTCTAAGGATCGGCACATGGACAATCTCTAAGCAAATCACTGTCAATGCTTTATGATCTTGATATGATTGTCATCATTGGAAAATATAGATGTGTAGTCATCATGGAATCTGACAAATCCAAAGTCCTCGAAGGATTTAGGAGAGGAGGCTTGTATATTGTTGACTTTTCCATAGGTCCTCAACTAGCCACGTGTTTACTATAAAAAAGTTTAGAAGGTTGACTATGGTATCGACAACTTGGTCATGCAGGCATGAGGAATTTGCACACACTGGCGAAGAATAAGCATGTCACTGAAATCAAAACTGTTAAATTCCTCAAAGACCATCTCCGCGGTGCTTGTGAGTATGAAAAAATGAACAGATCCAAACACCCCTAAAAGACAAACATGACTACTGAAAGTGCGTTATATCGACTAGAGGCGGGGTGAATAGGCAATTGTTAAAATTTTATCACTAAGGAAATTCCTTGTGAGGAAAATCCCCACTGATGAACTAAGTGCAGCAGAAATAGTGCAGGATCAGAGTGCAAAAACGACTACAACAGAATGCCCCATGAAGTTTACGAGGTTCGGTTTGCACAGTTCACAAGTACAGAGTACGCAGGTGAAGATAAACTGAAGTGATGAATTTGAGGTTGAGGAAATTCAGAGAAAGTCTTCACACAAATTCTTCAAACAACACAGATGAAAGTCTTCAACATACAATTTGTGGAAATGAAAGAGTTGAAGAAATAGAACTCGTAGCTCGATGAAGACAGTTGTTGATGACCCAGTTCCAACTATTGTGATAGTCGTACGTTTGGTTTGGAGCGGCTTGGTATTAAAACCAAAGGACAAACAGTACCGAGACACACAGTCCCTACCGTATTCTCCTTGAGCTAAGGAGACACAATCCTCGCGCAACACTCGTGGTAAGTCTTCAGGGAAGACTTCCAAACCCTCACAAACTTGGCCACCCGGCGATCAACAATTGACTACTAGATGCTCTAGACCATGACTCCTTACCGTCTGAAGGATGCACAGTCCTCAAAGGTAACACGCTTCAGTTCCACACACGAACAACTTCTTCAGTGATGCTCAATCACTTGGTTTTTGGTTTGGGGTTTGGTGTTTGGGGTATTTCCTCACTTTATGATTTTCTCTCGAAGACTCTGAGGAATTTGGGTTTCTCAATATGACAAATGTAGTTCCTATGACTCAAGTGTAAAGAAAATGAAACATAAATAGTAAATCTTCACATTTCAAAGTTTTCAGAGTGTTTTCTTCACGACACACCGAATTTCTCATCTTCAATATCTTCATGAGGAATATCAATTTCTTCACAATTTCTTCGCGATCAAAGTCTTCAAGGAAGGAGCAAAGCCTTCACCTGAATACATATATTTTTAGGGGTCGATATTCATCATACAACTCAAATTCCTCAGCGACTTATAGAGCCTGTGTACACTCACAAACATATTAGTCTCTTAACCTATAAGTCTTCAAACCACCAAAATCACTAAGGGGCACTAGATGCACTTAAAATCTGTCCCTTTTTGGTGGTTGATGATAATTAGGTTAAGTTTTCAACGGGGATCATAACAAGGTATGTAAGTACTGAGTTTGTGGAATTTGAAATCAAGATACACAGAAACTCCCCCAGAAGATGTGCATATTTTGAGGATTTTTCTTTGAGCAGCAGATGCACATTGTTGATTTATATCATGGAGATCTCCCCCTGTATCTTACAATTCATGCATGCATTTCACATATGGTATGAAGAATTAGATATGCATGATGAAAAATGGTGTCTGATGAATTTCAGCATGCCTGCATTAATAAACTTTGAGGAATAAGCATGCGAGGAAAAACGTCGAAAAGAGTTAGAACACCATCGGGCTTAAGTTACAACTCATTACATCAAATATTCGGAAGAGCCAAGAGTTTGTAATTTAATAAAGTTTCTAAGCCCCATAAAGTATCCCGCTTGAAGACTAACTCTCAGATTTCTCCCCCTTTGTCATCAAGTTACGAAGAGGGACAAAATTGAGGACTAACGCCTTTGCAGAAATTCACTTCTTCGATGATGTAGAGGCGTTAGCATCCTTGGAGACAGGTTTCTTTCTTGGACCAGTTGCAGTGTCTTTTGGTTCTTCATCTGATTCAGTAGTGCGAAATGAAGAAAATGAATTGTCCTCCAAGACTAGAACTGGAATTGTCTTGAATTTCTTCTTCGGAGGCCACGAGAGTCAAAGTCTTGAGTAAATTACAATTCCTCAAGTTCCTCAGGAGTCTTCAGATGAGCCAAGGTGGCCCAAGTGCGATCAAATACCTCATGAAGATATTAGTGATTTTTCTTCACTGCTTTTTGAGTCTCATTGAGGGTTTTCACAATGGCACCAAACTGGCATTTCACCCACTTGTGATTGCAATCGAATTTTTGGTGAAGACTGAGAAGAAATTCTCTATTAGTCATCACCCTTGGAGCAGTTAGGCTTGGAGGGTCTTGGGTAGAAGTGTCATCATATGAGGAATAGGTATGAGCCTTGCGAAATTGGCCATCTAGGGGCCAATTTCATTCATCAATCGTAGACTTGCCTTTGCCTTCAAAAAGTTGAAAAGAGGAGTTGATGACTTTGATCGGCGGCAGATATCCAAGGTGATTCTGAAAATCAGCTTGACAATTGATTCCTGATTTGTTCCTGATGAATCTCATCATCCAAGGCACATAAATCTTCAACTCATATGGTGACAAAGCATTGTCTGCCAAAGTCCTCAAGAAGAAATCATGAAGATCCATAGGAATACCATGAATGACATTGAACAGGATATTCTTCATGATGCCTACGACGTCTTGTTCATTCTCATGGCCTTTGATAGGTGCGATGGCATAGGACAGGATGCTGTACACGGTTCTGGACTCATACTTCAAATCTTGCACCAGAAATCGAGTCCTTGGAGGTTGGCCCTAGGCCAAAGGCTTCATCAGGACTTCCATCAGTTTGTTGTGCAGTTCTTGTTTATCATACATTTTTACTGTGTCCTCTGAGGGGATTGATATTGGGAGAGCTCGAAGCAATTCAATAGCTGGAGCTTTGTAATGCGTATGCTGAGTCATCCAGTCCAATACCCATGTGGTGACGTCTGTTGGGTCGCCTGAGATATGAAGTATGGCATAAAATTGATGAATTATGTCCGTGTGCCCATCACTTATATCTGTGCAGAAAGGCAATAACCCAGCTTCATGAAGAACATTGAGAATTGGGACGAAGCAATGTATTTCCTCCATATCACAGTGAGGAATGTGAGTGTCAAGAAATATCTTGTTTCTTCCAAAGAGCACAGACGCATAGTAGTTAAGCTGGTTTCTTGTCCAGAACTTCCAGTGTCTGATGTGAAGCTTGTCATACGGATTATGTCCTGTGAAGTAATGACATTCATCAAAGAAAGCTTCCTTCTGAAACTTTGGCCTCTTGGAGAAGGGTTGATTTGGCTTCGGCTAAAGATTGTGCTGCTGTGCATCTTGAGGAGTTGTTTCCACTACAATGGTAGTTTCAGGATTCACCACAACTAGTGTAGTTTCAACATTTGAGGCAGAAGCATTTTCACGAGGATCAAATTCTTCAAATGGTCATAATTATGCTCATACTCGCACTAATGCTTTTGATATGCAGGGAAACTATTATGGACATGAATATCATCAATATTCTTCAAATAATTATGTTCATTAGTCCTCTAAGAACTTCTTTGCTTATTCATTTGAGTACTCTAACCCCCCTACTGTGAAAAGAACTGCATTAGCTTCAATGCCTCCATTCTCATATGGTGCTCACAAGATGATGAACTGTTTGCCACCCCTTTAGATGAGGGTGGTGAAGAAATCAAACTAATCACTTCTACATGTCATGTCTCCAGATGAAAGTCATCATCTGAAGAATTTGCTGGAAACCTGAGGAAATTGCTTGAGTGGACGCAAGCTAAAACATTATGATATGATCTAACATTTCATTCATCCTCAATTTTACTGTTTGTGATGAAATTCAAGTCTGAAGAAATTGATATCATATTCTTCAAATCTCAAGCATATGAGATGGTACGTTGTACTAATTCGTCTGCAGGATGTTCAACACAAGAACACAGAGTGGGTTCTTGACAGTGGATGTACAAATCACATGACTGGTAACAAAAGCTTACTAACTCCATAACCACTGAAGCAAATCACTTACGTTGATAAAGTTAAAAGCAAGGTATTGGGACTTGGTAAATTGGCAATCTCTAAGGATCGGCACATGGACAATCTCTAAGCAAATCACTGTCAATGCTTTATGATCTTGATATGATTGTCATCATTGGAAAATATAGATGTGTAGTCATCATGGAATCTGACAAATCCAAAGTCCTCGAAGGATTTAGGAGAGGAGGCTTGTATATTGTTGACTTTTCCATAGGTCCTCAACTAGCCACGTGTTTACTATAAAAAAGTTTAGAAGGTTGACTATGGTATCGACAAATTGGTCATGCAGGCATGAGGAATTTGCACACACTGGCGAAGAATAAGCATGTCACTGAAATCAAAACTGTTAAATTCCTCAAAGACCATCTCCGCGGTGCTTGTGAGTATGAAAAAATGAACAGATCCAAACACCCCTAAAAGACAAACATGACTACTGAAAGTGCGTTATATCGACTAGAGGCGGGGTGAATAGGCAATTTTTAAAATTTTATCACTAAGGAAATTCCTTGTGAGGAAAGTCCCCACTGATGAACTAAGTGCAGCAGAAATAGTGCAGGATCAGAGTGCAAAAACGACTACAACAGAATGCCCCATGAAGTTTACGAGGTTCGGTTTGCACAGTTCACAAGTACAGAGTACGCAGGTGAAGATAAACTGAAGTGATGAATTTGAGGTTGAGGAAATTCAGAGAAAGTCTTCACACAAATTCTTCAAACAACACAGATGAAAGTCTTCAACATACAATTTGTGGAAATGAAAGAGTTGAAGAAATAGAACTCGTAGCTCGATGAAGACAGTTGTTGATGACCCAGTTCCAACTATTGTGATAGTCGTACGTTTGGTTTGGAGCGGATTGGTATTAAAACCAAAGGACAAACAGTACCGGGACACACAGTCCCTACCGTATTCTCCTTGAGCTAAGGAGACACAATCCTCGCGCAACACTCGTGGTAAGTCTTCAGGGAAGACTTCCAAACCCTCACAAACTTGGCCACCCGGCGATCAACAATTGACTACTAGATGCTCTAGACCATGACTCCTTACCGTCTGAAGGATGCACAGTCCTCAAAGGTAACACGCTTCAGTTCCACACACGAACAACTTCTTCAGTGATGCTCAATCACTTGGTTTTTGGTTTGGGGTTTGGTGTTTGGGGTATTTCCTCACTTTATGATTTTCTCTCGAAGACTCTGAGGAATTTGGGTTTCTCAATATGACAAATGTAGTTCCTATGACTCAAGTGTAAAGAAAATGAAACATAAATAGTAAATCTTCACATTTCAAAGTTTTCAGAGTGTTTTCTTCACGACACACCGAATTTCTCATCTTCAATATCTTCATGAGGAATATCAATTTCTTCACAATTTCTTCGCGATCAAAGTCTTCAAGGAAGGAGCAAAGCCTTCACCTGAATACATATATTTGTAGGGGTCGATATTCATCATACAACTCAAATTCCTCAGCGACTTATAGAGCCTGTGTACACTCACAAACATATTAGTCTCTTAACCTATAAGTCTTCAAACCACCAAAATCACTAAGGGGCACTAGATGCACTTAAAATCTGTCCCTTTTTGGTGGTTGATGATAATTAGGTTAAGTTTTCAACGGGGATCATAACAAGGTATGTAAGTACTGAGTTTGTGGAATTTGAAATCAAGATACACAGAAACTCCCCCAGAAGATGTGCATATTTTGAGGATTTTTCTTTGAGCAGCAGATGCACATTGTTGATTAATATCATGGAGATCTCCCCTTGTATCTTACAATTCATGCATGAATTTCACATATGGTATGAAGAATTAGATATGCATGATGAAAAATGGTGTCTGATGAATTTCAGCATGCCTGCATTAATAAACTTTGAGGAATAAGCATGCGAGGAAAAACGTCGAAAAGAGTTAGAACACCATCGGGCTTAAGTTACAACTCATTACATCAAATATTCGGAAGAGCCAAGAGTTTGTAATTTAATAAAGTTTCTAAGCCCCATAAAGTATCCCGCTTGAAGACTAACTCTCAGATTTCTCCCCCTTTGTCATCAAGTTACGAAGAGGGACAAAATTGAGGACTAACGCCTTTGCAGAAATTCACTTCTTCGATGATGTAGAGGCGTTAGCATCCTTGGAGACAGGTTTCTTTCTTGGACCAGTTGCAGTGTCTTTTGGTTCTTCATCTGATTCAGTAGTGCGAAATGAAGAAAATGAATTGTCCTCCAAGACTAGAACTGGAATTGTCTTGAATTTCTTCTTCGGAGGCCACGAGAGTCAAAGTCTTGAGTAAATTACAATTCCTCAAGTTCCTCAGGAGTCTTCAGATGAGCCAAGGTGGCCCAAGTGCGATCAAATACCTCATGAAGATATTAGTGATTTTTCTTCACTGCTTTTTGAGTCTCATTGAGGGTTTTCACAATGGCACCAAACTGGCATTTCACCCACTTGTGATTGCAATCGAATTTTTGGTGAAGACTGAGAAGAAATTCTCTATTAGTCATCACCCTTGGAGCAGTTAGGCTTGGAGGGTCTTGGGTAGAAGTGTCATCATATGAGGAATAGGTATGAGCCTTGCGAAATTGGCCATCTAGGGGCCAATTTCATTCATCAATCGTAGACTTGCCTTTGCCTTCAAAAAGTTGAAAAGAGGAGTTGATGACTTTGATCGGCGGCAGATATCCAAGGTGATTCTGAAAATCAGCTTGACAATTGATTCCTGATTTGTTCCTGATGAATCTCATCATCCAAGGCACATAAATCTTCAACTCATATGGTGACAAAGCATTGTCTGCCAAAGTCCTCAAGAAGAAATCATGAAGATCCATAGGAATACCATGAATGACATTGAACAGGATATTCTTCATGATGCCTACGACGTCTTGTTCATTCTCATGGCCTTTGATAGGTGCGATGGCATAGGACAGGATGCTGTACACGGTTCTGGACTCATACTTCAAATCTTGCACCAGAAATCGAGTCCTTGGAGGTTGGCCCTAGGCCAAAGGCTTCATCAGGACTTCCATCAGTTTGTTGTGCAGTTCTTGTTTATCATACATTTTTACTGTGTCCTCTGAGGGGATTGATATTGGGAGAGCTCGAAGCAATTCAATAGCTGGAGCTTTGTAATGCGTATGCTGAGTCATCCAGTCCAATACCCATGTGGTGACGTCTGTTGGGTCGCCTGAGATATGAAGTATGGCATAAAATTGATGAATTATGTCCGTGTGCCCATCACTTATATCTGTGCAGAAAGGCAATAACCCAGCTTCATGAAGAACATTGAGAATTGGGACGAAGCAATGTATTTCCTCCATATCACAGTGAGGAATGTGAGTGTCAAGAAATATCTTGTTTCTTCCAAAGAGCACAGACGCATAGTAGTTAAGCTGGTTTCTTGTCCAGAACTTCCAGTGTCTGATGTGAAGCTTGTCATACGGATTATGTCCTGTGAAGTAATGACATTCATCAAAGAAAGCTTCCTTCTGAAACTTTGGCCTCTTGGAGAAGGGTTGATTTGGCTTCGGCTAAAGATTGTGCTGCTGTGCATCTTGAGGAGTTGTTTCCACTACAATGGTAGTTTCAGGATTCACCACAACTAGTGTAGTTTCAACATTTGAGGCAGAAGCATTTTCACGAGGATCAAATTCCTCAAATGGTCATAATTATGCTCATACTCGCACTAATGCTTTTGATATGCAGGGAAACTATTATGGACATGAATATCATCAATATTCTTCAAATAATTATGTTCATTAGTCCTCTAAGAACTTCTTTGCTTATTCATTTGAGTACTCTAACCCCCCTACTGTGAAAAGAACTGCATTAGCTTCAATGCCTCCATTCTCATATGGTGCTCACAAGATGATGAACTGTTTGCCACCCCTTTAGATGAGGGTGGTGAAGAAATCGAACTAATCACTTCTACATGTCATGTCTCCAGATGAAAGTCATCATCTGAAGAATTTGCTGGAAACCTGAGGAAATTGCTTGAGTGGACGCAAGCTAAAACATTATGATATGATCTAACATTTCATTCATCCTCAATTTTACGGTTTGTGATGAAATTCAAGTCTGAAGAAATTGATATCATATTCTTCAAATCTCAAGCATATGAGATGGTACGTTGTACTAATTCGTCTGCAGGATGTTCAACACAAGAACACAGAGTGGGTTCTTGACAGTGGATGTACAAATCACATGACTGGTAACAAAAGCTTACTAACTCCATAACCACTGAAGCAAATCACTTACGTTGATAAAGTTAAAAGCAAGGTATTGGGACTTGGTAAATTGGCAATCTCTAAGGATCGGCACATGGACAATCTCTAAGCAAATCACTGTCAATGCTTTATGATCTTGATATGATTGTCATCATTGGAAAATATAGATGTGTAGTCATCATGGAATCTGACAAATCCAAAGTCCTCGAAGGATTTAGGAGAGGAGGCTTGTATATTGTTGACTTTTCCATAGGTCCTCAACTAGCCACGTGTTTACTATAAAAAAGTTTAGAAGGTTGACTATGGTATCGACAACTTGGTCATGCAGGCATGAGGAATTTGCACACACTGGCGAAGAATAAGCATGTCACTGAAATCAAAACTGTTAAATTCCTCAAAGACCATCTCCGCGGTGCTTGTGAGTATGAAAAAATGAACAGATCCAAACACCCCTAAAAGACAAACATGACTACTGAAAGTGTGTTATATCGACTAGAGGCGGGGTGAATAGGCAATTTTTAAAATTTTATCACTAAGGAAATTCCTTGTGAGGAAAGTCCCCACTGATGAACTAAGTGCAGCAGAAATAGTGTAGGATCAGAGTGCAAAAACGACTACAACAGAATGCCCCATGAAGTTTACGAGGTTCGGTTTGCACAGTCCACAAGTACAGAGTACGCAGGTGAAGATAAACTGAAGTATGAATTTGAGGTTGAGGAAATTCAGAGAAAGTCTTCACACAAATTCTTCAAACAACACAGATGAAAGTCTTCAACATACAATTTGTGGAAATGAAAGAGTTGAAGAAATAGAACTCGTAGCTCGATGAAGAAAGTTGTTGATGATCCAGTTCCAACTATTGTGATAGTCGTACGTTTGGTTTGGAGCGGCTTGGTATTAAAACCAAAGGACAAACAGTACCGGGACACACAGTCCCTACCGTATTCTCCTTGAGCTAAGGAGACACAATCCTCGCGCAACACTCGTGGTAAGTCTTCAGGGAAGACTTCCAAACCCTCACAAACTTGGCCACCCGGCGATCAACAATTGACTACTAGATGCTCTAGACCATGACTCCTTACCGTCTGAAGGATGCACAGTCCTCAAAGGTAACACGCTTCAGTTCCACACACGAACAACTTCTTCAGTGATGCTCAATCACTTGGTTTTTGGTTTGGGGTTTGGTGTTTGGGGTATTTCCTCACTTTATGATTTTCTCTCGAAGACTCTGAGGAATTTGGGTTTCTCAATATGACAAATGTAGTTCCTATGACTCAAGTGTAAAGAAAATGAAACATAAATAGTAAATCTTCACATTTCAAAGTTTTCAGAGTGTTTTCTTCACGACACACCGAATTTCTCATCTTCAATATCTTCATGAGGAATATCAATTTCTTCACAATTTCTTCGCGATCAAAGTCTTCAAGGAAGGGGCAAAGTCTTCACCTGAATACATATATTTTTAGGGGTCGATATTCATCATACAACTCAAATTCCTCAGCGACTTATAGAGCCTGTGTACACTCACAAACATATTAGTCTCTTAACCTATAAGTCTTCAAACCACCAAAATCACTAAGGGGCACTAGATGCACTTAAAATCTGTCCCTTTTTGGTGGTTGATGATAATTAGGTTAAGTTTTCAACGGGGATCATAACAAGGTATGTAAGTACTGAGTTTGTGGAATTTGAAATCAAGATACACAGAAACTCCCCCAGAAGATGTGCATATTTTGAGGATTTTTCTTTGAGCAGCAGATGCACATTGTTGATTTATATCATGGAGATCTCCCCCTGTATCTTACAATTCATGTATGCATTTCACATATGGTATGAGGAATTAGATATGCATGATGAAAAATGGTGTCTGATGAATTTCAGCATGCCTGCATTAATAAACTTTGAGGAATAAGCATGCGAGGAAAAACGTCGAAAAGAGTTAGAACACCATCGGGCTTAAGTTACAACTCATTACATCAAATATTCGGAAGAGCCAAGAGTTTGTAATTTAATAAAGTTTCTAAGCCCCATAAAGTATCCCGCTTGAAGACTAACTCTCAGATTTCTCCCCCTTTGTCATCAAGTTACGAAGAGGGACAAAATTGAGGACTAACGCCTTTGCAGAAATTCACTTCTTCGATGATGTAGAGGCGTTAGCATCCTTGGAGACAGGTTTCTTTCTTGGACCAGTTGCAGTGTCTTTTGGTTCTTCATCTGATTCAGTAGTGCGAAATGAAGAAAATGAATTGTCCTCCAAGACTAGAACTGGAATTGTCTTGAATTTCTTCTTTGGAGGCCACGAGAGTCAAAGTCTTGAGTAAATTACAATTCCTCAAGTTCCTCAGGAGTCTTCAGATGAGCCAAGGTGGCCCAAGTGCGATCAAATACCTCATGAAGATATTAGTGATTTTTCTTCACTGCTTTTTGAGTCTCATTGAGGGTTTTCACAATGGCACCAAACTGGCATTTCACCCACTTGTGATTGCAATCGAATTTTTGGTGAAGACTGAGAAGAAGTTCTCTATTAGTCATCACCCTTGGAGCAGTTAGGCTTGGAGGGTCTTGGGTAGAAGTGTCATCATATGAGGAATAGGTATGAGCCTTGCGAAATTGGCCATCTAGGGGCCAATTTCATTCATCAATCATAGACTTGCCTTTGCCTTCAAAAAGTTGAAAAGAGGAGTTGATGACTTTGATCGGCGGCAGATATCCAAGGTGATTCTGAAAATCAGCTTGACAATTGATTCCTGATTTGTTCCAGATGAATCTCATCATCCAAGGCACATAAATCTTCAACTCATATGGTGACAAAGCATTGTCTACCAAAGTCCTCAAGAAGAAATCATGAAGATCCATAGGAATACCATGAATGACATTGAACAGGATATTCTTCATGATGCCTACGACGTCTTGTTCATTCTCATGGCCTTTGATAGGTGCGATGGCATAGGACAGGATGCTGTACACGGTTCTGGACTCATACTTCAAATCTTGCACCAGAAATCGAGTCCTTGGAGGTTGGCCCTAGGCCAAAGGCTTCATCAGGACTTCCATCAGTTTGTTGTGCAGTTCTTGTTTATCATACATTTTTACTGTGTCCTCTGAGGGGATTGATATTGGGAGAGCTCGAAGCAATTCAATAGCTGGAGCTTTGTAATGCGTATGCTGAGTCATCCAGTCCAATACCCATGTGGTGACGTCTGTTGGGTCGCCTGAGATATGAAGTATGGCATAAAATTGATGAATTATGTCCGTGTGCCCATCACTTATATCTGTGCAGAAAGGCAATAACCCAGCTTCATGAAGAACATTGAGAATTGGGACGAAGCAATGTATTTCCTCCATATCACAGTGAGGAATGTGAGTGTCAAGAAATATCTTGTTTCTTCCAAAGAGCACAGACGCATAGTAGTTAAGCTGGTTTCTTGTCTAGAACTTCCAGTGTCTGATGTGAAGCTTGTCATACGGATTATGTCCTGTGAAGTAATGACATTCATCAAAGAAAGCTTCCTTCTGAAACTTTGGCCTCTTGGAGAAGGGTTGATTTGGCTTCGGCTAAAGATTGTGCTGCTGTGCATCTTGAGGAGTTGTTTCCACTACAATGGTAGTTTCAGGATTCACCACAACTAGTGTAGTTTCAACATTTGAGGCAGAAGCATTTTCACGAGGATCAAATTCCTCAAATGGTCATAATTATGCTCATACTCGCACTAATGCTTTTGATATGCAGGGAAACTATTATGGACATGAATATCATCAATATTCTTCAAATAATTATGTTCATTAGTCCTCTATGAACTTCTTTGCTTATTCATTTGAGTACTCTAACCCCCCTACTGTGAAAAGAACTGCATTAGCTTCAATGCCTCCATTCTCATATGGTGCTCACAAGATGATGAACTGTTTGCCACCCCTTTAGATGAGGGTGGTGAAGAAATCGAACTAATCACTTCTACATGTCATGTCTCCAGATGAAAGTCATCATCCGAAGAATTTGCTGGAAACCTGAGGAAATTGCTTGAGTGGACGCAAGCTAAAACATTATGATATGATCTAACATTTCATTCATCCTCAATTTTACTGTTTGTGATGAAATTCAAGTCTGAAGAAATTGATATCATATTCTTCAAATCTCAAGCATATGAGATGGTACGTTGTACTAATTCGTCTGCAGGATGTTCAACACAAGAACACAGAGTGGGTTCTTGACAGTGGATGTACAAATCACATGACTGGTAACAAAAGCTTACTAACTCCATAACCACTGAAGCAAATCACTTACGTTGATAAAGTTAAAAGCAAGGTATTGGGACTTGGTAAATTGGCAATCTCTAAGGATCGGCACATGGACAATCTCTAAGCAAATCACTGTCAATGCTTTATGATCTTGATATGATTGTCATCATTGGAAAATATAGATGTGTAGTCATCATGGAATCTGACAAATCCAAAGTCCTCGAAGGATTTAGGAGAGGAGGCTTGTATATTGTTGACTTTTCCATAGGTCCTCAACTAGCCACGTGTTTACTATAAAAAAGTTTAGAAGGTTGACTATGGTATCGACAACTTGGTCATGCAGGCATGAGGAATTTGCACACACTGGCGAAGAATAAGCATGTCACTGAAATCAAAACTGTTAAATTCCTCAAAGACCATCTCCGCGGTGCTTGTGAGTATGAAAAAATGAACAGATCCAAACACCCCTAAAAGACAAACATGACTACTGAAAGTGCGTTATATCGACTAGAGGCGGGGTGAATAGGCAATTTTTAAAATTTTATCACTAAGGAAATTCCTTGTGAGGAAAGTCCCCACTGATGAACTAAGTGCAGCAGAAATAGTGCAGGATCAGAGTGCAAAAACGACTACAACAGAATGCCCCATGAAGTTTACGAGGTTCGGTTTGCACAGTCCACAAGTACAGAGTACGCAGGTGAAGATAAACTGAAGTGATGAATTTGAGGTTGAGGAAATTCAGAGAACGTCTTCACACAAATTCTTCAAACAACACAGATGAAAGTCTTCAACATACAATTTGTGGAAATGAAAGAGTTGAAGAAATAGAACTCGTAGCTCGATGAAGAAAGTTGTTGATGACCCAGTTCCAACTATTGTGATAGTCGTACGTTTGGTTTGGAGCGGCTTGGTATTAAAACCAAAGGACAAACAGTACCGGGACACACAGTCCCTACCGTATTCTCCTTGAGCTAAGGAGACACAATCCTCGCGCAACACTCGTGGTAAGTCTTCAGGGAAGACTTCCAAACCCTCACAAACTTGGCCACCCGGCGATCAACAATTGACTACTAGATGCTCTAGACCATGACTCCTTACCGTCTGAAGGATGCACAGTCCTCAAAGGTAACACGCTTCAGTTCCACACACGAACAACTTCTTCAGTGATGCTCAATCACTTGGTTTTTGGTTTGGGGTTTGGTGTTTGGGGTATTTCCTCACTTTATGATTTTCTCTCGAAGACTCTGAGGAATTTGGGTTTCTCAATATGACAAATGTAGTTCCTATGACTCAAGTGTAAAGAAAATGAAACATAAATAGTAAATCTTCACATTTCAAAGTTTTCAGAGTGTTTTCTTCACGACACACCGAATTTCTCATCTTCAATATCTTCATGAGGAATATCAATTTCTTCACAATTTCTTCGCGATCAAAGTCTTCAAGGAAGGGGCAAAGTCTTCACCTGAATACATATATTTTTAGGGGTCGATATTCATCATACAACTCAAATTCCTCAGCGACTTATAGAGCCTGTGTACACTCACAAACATATTAGTCTCTTAACCTATAAGTCTTCAAACCACCAAAATCACTAAGGGGCACTAGATGCACTTAAAATCTGTCCCTTTTTGGTGGTTGATGATAATTAGGTTAAGTTTTCAACGGGGATCATAACAAGGTATGTAAGTACTGAGTTTGTGGAATTTGAAATCAAGATACACAGAAACTCCCCCAGAAGATGTGCATATTTTGAGGATTTTTCTTTGAGCAGCAGATGCACATTGTTGATTTATATCATGGAGATCTCCCCCTGTATCTTACAATTCATGTATGCATTTCACATATGGTATGAGGAATTAGATATGCATGATGAAAAATGGTGTCTGATGAATTTCAGCATGCCTGCATTAATAAACTTTGAGGAATAAGCATGCGAGGAAAAACGTCGAAAAGAGTTAGAACACCATCGGGCTTAAGTTACAACTCATTACATCAAATATTCGGAAGAGCCAAGAGTTTGTAATTTAATAAAGTTTCTAAGCCCCATAAAGTATCCCGCTTGAAGACTAACTCTCAGATTTCTCCCCCTTTGTCATCAAGTTACGAAGAGGGACAAAATTGAGAACTAACGCCTTTGCAGAAATTCACTTCTTCGATGATGTAGAGGCGTTAGCATCCTTGGAGACAGGTTTCTTTCTTGGACCAGTTGCAGTGTCTTTTGGTTCTTCATCTGATTCAGTAGTGCGAAATGAAGAAAATGAATTGTCCTCCAAGACTAGAACTGGAATTGTCTTGAATTTCTTCTTTGGAGGCCACGAGAGTCAAAGTCTTGAGTAAATTACAATTCCTCAAGTTCCTCAGGAGTCTTCAGATGAGCCAAGGTGGCCCAAGTGCGATCAAATACCTCATGAAGATATTAGTGATTTTTCTTCACTGCTTTTTGAGTCTCATTGAGGGTTTTCACAATGGCACCAAACTGGCATTTCACCCACTTGTGATTGCAATCGAATTTTTGGTGAAGACTGAGAAGAAGTTCTCTATTAGTCATCACCCTTGGAGCAGTTAGGCTTGGAGGGTCTTGGGTAGAAGTGTCATCATATGAGGAATAGGTATGAGCCTTGCGAAATTGGCCATCTAGGGGCCAATTTCATTCATCAATCATAGACTTGCCTTTGCCTTCAAAAAGTTGAAAAGAGGAGTTGATGACTTTGATCGGCGGCAGATATCCAAGGTGATTCTGAAAATCAGCTTGACAATTGATTCCTGATTTGTTCCAGATGAATCTCATCATCCAAGGCACATAAATCTTCAACTCATATGGTGACAAAGCATTGTCTACCAAAGTCCTCAAGAAGAAATCATGAAGATCCATAGGAATACCATGAATGACATTGAACAGGATATTCTTCATGATGCCTACGACGTCTTGTTCATTCTCATGGCCTTTGATAGGTGCGATGGCATAGGACAGGATGCTGTACACGGTTCTGGACTCATACTTCAAATCTTGCACCAGAAATCGAGTCCTTGGAGGTTGGCCCTAGGCCAAAGGCTTCATCAGGACTTCCATCAGTTTGTTGTGCAGTTCTTGTTTATCATACATTTTTACTGTGTCCTCTGAGGGGATTGATATTGGGAGAGCTCGAAGCAATTCAATAGCTGGAGCTTTGTAATGCGTATGCTGAGTCATCCAGTCCAATACCCATGTGGTGACGTCTGTTGGGTCGCCTGAGATATGAAGTATGGCATAAAATTGATGAATTATGTCCGTGTGCCCATCACTTATATCTGTGCAGAAAGGCAATAACCCAGCTTCATGAAGAACATTGAGAATTGGGACGAAGCAATGTATTTCCTCCATATCACAGTGAGGAATGTGAGTGTCAAGAAATATCTTGTTTCTTCCAAAGAGCACAGACGCATAGTAGTTAAGCTGGTTTCTTGTCTAGAACTTCCAGTGTCTGATGTGAAGCTTGTCATACGGATTATGTCCTGTGAAGTAATGACATTCATCAAAGAAAGCTTCCTTCTGAAACTTTGGCCTCTTGGAGAAGGGTTGATTTGGCTTCGGCTAAAGATTGTGCTGCTGTGCATCTTGAGGAGTTGTTTCCACTACAATGGTAGTTTCAGGATTCACCACAACTAGTGTAGTTTCAACATTTGAGGCAGAAGCATTTTCATTAGCTTGAGCAGTTCCCTGAGCTTGAGGATTTTCTTCAGCATGAGGAATTTGCTAACTTGAGGAAGCAGTTGTAGTTTTTGATGCTGCATTATCTTTCACTGGTGCAGCTAATTCACGGTCTTGTGCTGATTCCTCGTGTATGCTCTTCTCATTAGAGCCAGTCAGAATTTCAGTATCAATCGGAGTTGGAGGAACTTGGGCTATTTGTGGTGAGTTAGGATGAGTTTGTTCCCATAACTCATCATGGATCACAGGAGTGTTGCATCCATTTTCTTCGTCACCTTCCTTTTCTTCAGTGGAATTGGAGGTGTGGTGACTTGAGGAATATCATCAATTTGTATTTCTTAATCTATTTCCTCATCCTCTTTAGTGTTATCCATTTCTTCATCCTCTTCTGGAATGACATAATCCTCACCGAAAGGAAAAATCATATACGATGGTGCTATGTTGAGAAGAGTAGCATCCGCCGGGGCTGATGAAGTTTCTGAAGGCATGATCTTCAGATGTTTGGCTTCTGAAGACTCTGAAGCGATTGAAGATTTTCTCTTTTTAGCTTCTTTTTCAGCTGCTTTGGTTTTCTTCATGTCTAATGCAGACAGAGTCACCTTCTTCACCTTTGAGGATTTTGGTGAAGGAGCAATTTCATCAGGCACTCATTCATTAATGATAGGACTGGCAGTATCTTTAGCTGGAATATTCTGAGGAATTTCTTCTGCAGCTGGTTCTTCATCTTCATCTTCCTAAGTCAGCTGAACGGTATAGCTTGGCTGAGGGTTTGTCTGCTACATTGGAGCGGCAACTCTGTTATTGTATTCATCAACTGCAACAGTTGCAGCCTTGATGAATTTCACTTTGACCCCTTGACGATCAGAGTGAAGACTTGTATACATGTCTGTGAGGGTTTGGGGTTCAGCCTGAGTTGATACAAGTACTTCTGGGGACAAGTTGAGGAGATTCTGCTTGAGGAATTTCTCCTTTTTGACTTTGGCAGCCCTGGCTTGCTTGTCTTGCTGCTCTTTCCATTTAGCTTCATTGATTAAAGTAGGAACCATATGGCTTACACCAGGGGGAAGTGTCAAATCATCAATCGGTGTGTTTGGATCTTCATACCAGAGGTCTATGAAGTATAGCAATACCTTCGGGTCCATAGCAAGAGGAATGGAACTCCCAGAGGCTTGTGCAACACATTCCTGTTTGTTTCTGATAATTTCTTGGAGTGCTTCATCATCAAATTCTTCACTTCATTCTGAGATGCTTCTGCGGAGGAGGGGCATACTGTTTTGTAGTTGAGAATTTTGCAGTCGGTGCAACTTTCTGAGGTAATTGCTGTTTTGACACACCAGTTGAAGCTTCTGGTTTCTTGAGCAGAGTCTTCTTCTGAGGAACTGCAGTAGTATAGGCCTCAACAGCTGAAGAAGTGGCAGCAGTGGCTGCAGTAGCAGAGTCCTCATTGAGTTTCGTCACATCTGCTTTTGCCTTTTTCTACAATTTAGAAAAGTATTTGTCTCTCGCATCAGGATAGTCCTCAATAGTGGTTACACTTGAGGGATGAGCTACTTGTTGGTCACCCTGTGGCGGTCTTTTGCAGGGTGTCTCGAGGGCGAACTTCTTTGCATATTTCAGAGTCACATGTCTGCAATCCTTCCATTCTTTAGCCCACCGGTGCTCAATCTTTTGAAGCTTTATCTTGCACTTCGCCATGGTCTCTTTACCATGTATTTCCTCATCAGGTGTACAAGAATAACAATATATTTCTTTAGGTATCTCAAAAGCAGTACTGTGCTCCAGTTTCTTGTCACCTTTCCGTTTTCGGTCTTCTTCCATTTTCTTTAGCCGAGGTTTTTGCTGAGGAATTTGAACTCTTCATGATTCTAAAGGCACATGTAAGGTTTCTTCGAGAAATGCTACAAATGAGTTAAGTTGATGAGAACCTAGAGATTCATCAGCTGACATTTTGTTCCTCTGAACAGAGTATAGATGCGAAAAATTTGGAGAGGTCATATGTGTTCTCAGATTTGAGGAAATTGAATTTTTTTAAAGTGGAGGAATTTGACCAGTGAGTTGAGGAATTTGACTAAGCATTCTGCTCTTGGGTTCCAGAGTGGTGCATATCCGAAAATTATACAATTGAGGAATCTCGTGAAGAATTTTAGTAACTTAGTGAAATTCATCAAGTGTTCTAGGCATGAGTGTGCATACTGAGGAAATTTCTGAGGAAAAACTGATTTCACGAACGTAACATAAAATAAAAGATCAATAGAAGCAGTAAAATAAGATTCACCCTGTGTGAAGAACATGATGAACTGAGGCAGTAAAAAGAAGAAGTTCTTCGGTTCAGATCTTTAGTGCCCTAAAATGATGACTGAAAACAGCTACGACGGTGGCGGAGGTGGATATTCCGCAGTCGGCATGAGTCCGGCGATGGCGAAGGCGAGGCAGTGAAGCTCTTCCTCACCGGCGGCGAAGATGTTAGCGGTGGCGCTAGGGTTTGAGCTCGAGCAGATAAGATGAGAGGAAGGAAGAGTTTTGACTCAGGGGTGTAAGGGGCTATTAATAGCTCAGGTGAAAAACTGTTTGGGCCGAAACTTTCAGACCGAAATGCCCTTGCCCCTTCATTTTTGCTTGACACGTGGTGCCCACGATGGAAGCGGTGGGGATCGTGGTTATCCGAACGTGAGTAGTGGGTGCTGTTATTGTTGCAACGGTTAAAACTTTGAATTTTGAGTATTTTGTTACAAAGTCCTCAACCGACAAGGACTCAGTGAGGATTTTGAACAAGTGTCAAACAAAATGCATATGAAGAATTGAGAATAGACTTGGTTGAGCTTAGCATAGAGGGGAGTCGGGTCCGATCACATTCACTTAGATGAAATATCAAATTGAAGACTGAGCTATAAGTGAATGCTCTCGAGGACTTTGAAAGCTCATTATATATATATATATATATATACTCAAATGAAAATCATCCGACGTTTTTAAGAATTTGAAGATTTTGAAAATTTGAGGATTTTGTGACAAAGTGTGAGATTCATCAATTTCAACTTTGAAGAAAAACCAGCTTGAAGAATTTCAAAGTTAGGTGGTGGCGTGACCCACCATATAAGAATGATGAGTTCAAGCGCCGTATACAATTGTCATAGGGCCCTGAGAATCAAATTCTTCATTCATTTCTTCACACTTAGAGTGGTTTTCTTCATTGGTTGAGGAAAATCGTTACTTTGGGTGTTGCGCATCTATATCATCAATTTTGCATAAGTGTTAGGATGTGTGCAAGTTTACAAGACATTTGAATTTTCTAGTATATTTAGCTCACACCGCGACTTGCAAAACCTTCTCTCATGCAAGGGCTTTGTGAAGATATCAACTAGTTGATCATCAGTCTTAACATGGTCGATGATCATATTGCCCTTGAGGACATGGTCACGAAGAAAATGATGACGAATCTGAATGTGCTTGGTGTTCGAGTGTTGTACTGGGTTGTATGCGATCTTGGTTGCACTCTCATTGTCACAGTAGAGGGGCACATTCTTCATGTTGATGCCTTAGTCTCTGAGGGTATGCTTCATCCATAGTAGTTGAGCACAGGAAGATCCACCAGCAATGTACTCAGCTTCGGCAGTGGAGAGTGATACACAGTTCTGCTTCTTTGAGGACCAGCAAACTAATGATCTTCCGAGGAAATGGCATGTGCCTGATGTTGACTTGGGATCCACATAGTCACCAGCATAATCAGAATCATAATATCCAACGAGGTGAAGATTTGAGCCCTTGGGGTACCATAAGCCTAGTGTTGGTGTCTGAGCTAAGTATCGAAGAATATGTTTCACAGCCTTATGGTGTTATTACTACAGTTTTGCTTGAAAACGACCACACATGCAAACACTAAGCATAATATCTGGCCTAGATGCACATAGGTGCAATAAAGAGCCAATCATATATCGATATACCTGCTGATCGAAATCTTTGCCATTTTCGTCAGTGCAGAGGTGGCCGTTGGTAGGCGTAGGAATCTTGACGCATTTGCATTCATGCATGTTGAATTTCCTAGGAACGTCCTTGAGGTATTTGTCGTGAGATATGAAGATGCCATTCCGTTGTTGACGAATTTGCAGACCTAAGAAGAATTTCAGCTCCCCCATCATAGACATTTGATATTCTTCACTCATCATGTAGGCAAATTCATCACTGTAAAGTTTGTCAGTACATCCAAAAATAATGTCGTTGACATATATTTGGCACACAAATAGTTCATTGTCATAGGATTTTGTGAAAAGAGTAGGATCAAGTGAACCAGGTTTGAAGCCTTTCTTCATGAGCAATTCCTTCAATGTATCATACCACGCCTGAGGGGCATTCTTGAGGCCAGAGAGTGCCTTTTTGAGTCTGAAGACTTTGTCTAGATGCTTCAGACCTTCAAAACCTGGAGGCTGAGCAACATATACTTCTTCCTCAAGCTTACCATTGAGAAATGCACTTTTCACATCCGTTTGATATAGAGTAATATTTTGATGATTAGCATAAGCAAGTAATATTCGAATAGCTTCAAGTCTAGCAACAGGTGCAAAAGTTTCATCGAAGTCAATTCGTTCAACCTTTATGTAGCTTTGGGGTACAAGCCGTGCCTTATTCCTCACTAACTCACCATACTCATCTTGCTTGTTTCGGTAGATCCACTTCGTGCCGATGATATTGTTGCGAGGATCTGGTCGTTTGACAAGTTCCCACACGTCCTTTAGCTTGAACTGAAGATGTTCATCTTGCATGGCTTGAATCCACTAAGGTTCCATGAAGGCTTCATCAACTTTTGAGGGTTCTGTGATAGTGCCACGACCGGTTTCCAAATAAAAGAATTAATTGGAAATCAGCCATGTGCGTCCCCAATGAAGAAAAATATTTCTCACTTACACACTCATCTTGATACATAAAACAGTAGTACTTAATATTATACAAACAGAGCAAGGGTTGCTCCACAATTATTACAACATATCCAAGTCTTAGGAAAATGGAATATTGCGGTGGTCTTAGGGTGACTCTACTGCTCATAAAAATAAAGGGGGCACGTCACATCAGAGTAATGTGACTTGAAAAGTACTACTATGCGTCAAGCATGAGAGTGAAGCTCAACGCTTTATTCAAGGTTGCAGAAGCGATGAAATAAGACAGCGGCGGACTCCAGGATCGCAAGACTGACTGTGACTCCTCTAGACATCGGACTCGCAATCGAACTCTTCATCCATGAGGTCTCCTTCATCCATATCTGGCCACATCAAGAAACCAGTGAGTACTTCGAAAAGTACTCGCAAACAGTTTGCACAAAAGATGAGATGCATGCAGTTGATTTTAATATGCATGATTAGAATGAGGTTATATTGAAAATATAAGTGTTGAAGGTAAATTAAATTAGTGTATAAATCAGGCGGTAGTCCTCCCGAGATATCCTTAACAGAAAAGAAAAATACACCGATCGGGTGTCTCGAGCAACGCCTCGAAAGGATAACAGGGTTAGTGAAACCACCGTCGGGCGTCTGAGAGACACCACATATAGGCATAGCATAAATGAAATAAATAACAAGCCACAGACGGGCGTCTTTGCGATACCACGGTAAGGGCGAAAAATTAAATAACCGGCCACAATCGGTCGTCTCAGCGACACCACAGAAAGGGCATAATAATAAATAACAAGCCGCAGTCGGGCGTCTAAGAGACACCACAGAAAGGGCATAATAAATAAATAACAAGCCGTAGTCGGGCGTCTCAACGACACCACAGGAAGGGCATAATAAATAACAAGAAGTATCCGGGTGGTACAAGAAACCTTCAGGATAATTCTTGAACCGATCTAATATTTGATCATATTCCACAGTTTAAATATTTGATCAAGACTAACACTTGACTCGTCAAACAACGTCCTTGACCGAGGACACGGCTACTCGAATAATTTTAACTCTGCAGAGGGTGTACTCTTTACCCATAGCTCACGGTTTTCGATAGTCATCAAGACTAATCCCGGGTACAACAATTTAGAAGCGGACACTCAGAACCAGCACACACCCATTTTACCTCCGTGGAGCCCGGCTTTACCCAGACTACGCTGCCAAGGAAAAACCATAAGACGGGGAGGCTCCAACCTCGACTAGCATGGGATCAAAAATATTTATACCGCGCGCTCACGGGGAGTGCCCTCCCTTCCGGTCCCATACAAAAAACACCCATGCCCCCTGACCGGATGACTTGATTTAGTCCAGGGCCAAGGATACCTTCATATCGGCACCTCTACTGGTGTGTGACTGATAATAGGTCTATAACTGACTATACCGAATCCATTATCCAGGAAATAGTGGTAGCACAATATAGAAGTATGACACGGAAAACACTCGATCTAGGTCAATACTAGAGTTTAACCAAGTTTTTACCGGCACCATCGTGCACATGTCATGACCAGGACATAACCTTTCACGTTCCGCGTGACTAGGCTATTCCATGACCTTCCATAACTATGATTTTCCATCACCATATTTTACCATTGTTGAAATATATGTAGCATGTATCAGATATGCAAGGTGATGAATATTAAATATGAGTTAGGTTAGCAAACATCAGATCAAGAGTTCAAACATGCTTGCCTGGTTCCAGGTACTCGGGATCAAGCTCGATGCAGTTAACGTCGGTGTTCTCGGTGTCGGAATCTACGGTATAAAAAAACAACGGCGTAAGTGGTACTTCCTAGCTACTGGTCCCAAAATATTTTTCGAAAACTCTTAAAATAAACTAGGCATTATATGGATCATTTTGCAAAAAGAATCACTTGAAAATAAGTTGTGGATCAAAAGTTATAGCTAAAACAGTTTCACAGACTAATCTGTAATAAGAAATAATAGGAATAGGGCCTAGCTCGAGATAAGTCAAAGCGCCCGAGGGGAAAGGCGTTTCCCCGCAAGGAAAACAACTTCTAACCGAGTACGCTTCCTGCGAAAACGTTTTCGAGGAGGGGGAGACACTGACAAGGGGGGGTCCCCCTATCAGGTTCGAAGGCCTCACCGGTGCGAGAAGCAAACGGGGAGCGCCGACGACGATGGGAGGGAGGAGAGAGCTGGTTGAGTGGGCGGATGCACGAACCGTTGACCCGCCCGTCTGATGGAGGAGGATTGGCTAAGGGGGAAGCTCCACGTCAGCGGCAGCAAGTCTCCGACGGACGACAACTCTGGTGAGATGCGGGGATAGCTGATAGAGGGCTCCTGCGCTCAAATTGAACGATGGGTAAAAAGTTGAGGAGCTCCTGGACGCGAATGGAAGTCTCTGGAGGTCCTATCGATGCTTACACGACTCAGGAATGGCCGGATCCCAAAGCGGATCGGGGTGGCCGGAGCTGGGGAAGAAGGTCCCTCGAGAACCTCCTCCTGGATTGCCTGGTGCTGAGGAGTGAATATGGAGTGTGGAGAGGTGCAAGATGGACTCCGAAGCTCGGGGGAGGGGCTCTACTTATAGGCGCCGTGGGAGGAGCTTCGGCATTTACTCCGGCAAGCAATTCGAGTGAAGAAGGGGCTCAGGCAGGCGTTTAGGTGGCATGGTTCGAACCGAACTACCATGAGGGTCTCAGTTTTGACCAAAGGGGAGTTGGTCATCAACGGAGAAAGCGCGGCGACAATGCGACCATTGCTCAACTCTGCGACGGCAGAAACTGCGCCCTGAGCAGCTCATTGCATGGCGACGGCTTTCGCGGCGTGCACTGGCGATGGGGACACAAGGAGGCTGCAGAGGCGATGGACGGTGCCTGGCGGCACGGGGTTGCAGCAGAGAGACGCTACAGCTGTTGCACAGCTGCTGCCGGAGCTTGGACGGCTTTGTCAGCTATCCATCGACGAGGAGAAGAGTCCAAGGCGATGCGCGGCATAGGGATAAGCTTCATGCATAGGATCGACTGCTCAGGTGACGATACTGGTGAGATTGACAAGGGGGAGAGAGCTGCGGCTCTGACCGAAGTTGGCCTGAAGAATTAAATTCATACATGCACAGTTGAGAGTGTAGGGGAGGTGCTCGATGATTTGAAAAAGGTAGGTGCTGGATGAATTTCGAGCTGAAAATTTTCGGGGAGTACTCTCATTGGGAGACAAGGCATTTCAGAAAATTTTCAATTTTTGTGGAGAAGTTTAGGACAGGTTTGCAGATAACATAAGTTTCTGTGGTGAAACTTCAGTCAAATAGAATTTGAAATTTTTAAACATGGCAGCTCAAGGTTTTTAGTGGAATTGAGAGAAGACACCAAGGTCTACAAACTGCAAGAGTTTGGGGTCAAGACTCCAAAGGAATAGAAGGGTTCCTTTGCAAAATGGCACGTGTTTAAGCTGATTATAGAAAGTCCAATTTTATTAAAATAAAATATCAAGGGTGATCCATCCCTTCTAAAGTTTTGGAAAACATTCAAAATAAAACCTTAGGGCTAGGGAAGGTGTAAAATTATTTAAAACAGAAAGGTGATGAGTAAATCTTTTTGAAAGAAAGAATAGAAGGTTTAACGAAAAAATTCCAAAGTTGGAAAAGAAAGAATATTCAAACCAATTCATTTTGAGAAAGGGCCAAAAGAATATCTCTAAAACTTGTTTGGTGGAGAAAGAAGCTCCAAAAGGTTTTCTCAAGAAGGTTTGCAAGAGAGCTTCAAAGTTTTTGTCAAGCCAAAATTTTAAAATACAAGGAAATCAAGGAAATAAAAACTTAAAAATCTTGGGTGTTACAATACCTACCCCCTTAAGAAAAATCTCATCCCCGAGATTTCAGCCATTCCTCAAGAAGTTGCGGGTGCTCTTTCTGCATGTAATCCTCTCTTTCCCACGTGGCCTCGTCCTCTGAATTGTGGCTCCACTGTACTCTGGATATCATGGTGACCTTTTGTCGTGTCCTTCTTTCTGATTCCTCTAATATTCTCACGGGGTGTTCCTGATAGGATAGGTCCAGTTGCACTTCTATGTTGTCATGAGCAACGTGTTGCTCGGGGTTCCTCACACACTTTCTTAGCTGAGAAATGTGGAACACATCGTGTACATCTGACAGTTCTACGGGTAGGTCCAGTTGGTAGGCAACTTATCCTGTACGAGCAATTATGTGAAATGGTCTGATAAATCGAGGTGCAAGCCAGCCCTTGACTTTGAATCTTTGTAGCCTTCTCATGGGTGATACCCTAAGATACACATAATTATCCGGATTGAAGACGATCTCATTGTGTTTTTTATCGTAGTAGCTCTTCTGACGGCTTTGGGCTGTTTTGAGTTTCTCTCTTATGATCTTCACCTTGTACCGTGCCTCCTGGAGGAGCTGCGGGCTGAAGATGCGGCTATCTCCGGTTTCTGACCAATTTAGAGGAGTATGACATCGTCTTCCATATAGGGCTTTGAAAGGTGACATCTCCAAGCTTGCTTGATAACTATTGTTGTATGAACTCGGCGTAGGGTAAACTGCCTTCCCAACTATTCCCATATGTGAGCACACAAGCCCTGAGCATGTCTTCGAGGACCTGATTTACATGCTCGGTTTGTCCTCCAATATGAGGGTGATAAGTTGTGTTGAATAACCTGTGCTGAATACTAGTTGTCTTCCCAAAGCTTGTTGCAAATATTCCTAAAATCTTGAAGTAAACTGGGTGCCTCTATCTGATATAATAATCTTGGGTATCCCGTGTAAGCACACAATACCGGCGAGGTATAGTCTTGCTAGTTAATGAGTGGAGTACGTAGTTTTGTCTGGAATGAAGTGAGCCACTTTTGTGAGCCGATCAGTGATCACCCAAATAGCATCGTTTCCGTGCCATGACCGGGGTAGTCCGACAATAAAATATATTCCTATCTCATCCCAGTTCCATTCATGAACCTTCATAGGTTGTAACAGCCCTGCTGGCTTCTGGTGTTCTGCCTTAATTCGCCGACATGAATCATAGCGGGCAATAAAAGAAGCAATATCTCTCTTCATCCCGTGCCACCAATATTTTGTCTAGAGGTCCTTGAACATTTTTGGACCTCCTCGGTGGATAGAATAGGGCATATTGTGGGCTTGTTCCAGAATTTGAGTTTTGATGTCCTCTTGGTGCGGTACATAGTCGGTCTCTGTACCATATGATCCCTCACTCATCATTAATAAACTTGGGGGCCTTCCCGAGGCTCATATTTTTATTTATGCCTTCTATGTTGGGGTGTCCTTTCTGAGCGTCCTTGATATTTCCGTCCAGAGTGGGTTGTACTTCAAGTTGCGCCACTATACCTTCTAGAACGAGGAGCAGGTTTAGAAGAGCAAACTCTTTTGCAAGCTCTGGTCTCATCTTTGGTGCGGGGTTCTTGCCTGAGGCGGGGTTCCGGCTAAGAGCATCTGCTACTATGTGAGCCTTACCAGGATGGTAATGAATTCCCACATCATAATCTTTTAATTAACTCCAACCAACGTCGTTGTCATTGGTTGAGATCTGGCTGTGTGAAAATATACTTGAGACTCTTATGATCCGTGTAAATTTCGCAGCGATTTCCAAGAAGAAAGTGTCTCCATTCCTTGAGAGTGTGAATCACAGCGGCCAACTCCAAATCGTGAGTGGGGTATTTATCTTCGTGTCGCCGGAGTTGTCGTGATGCATAAGCCACGTCCTTTCCTTCTTGCATGAGTACGCATCCGAGGCCTTTCCTACACGCATCACAGTATATTTCAAAATCTTTGTTTAAGTCTGGCACAATCAATACTGGAGCTGTGGTCAATCTCTTCTTCAACTCCTGGGAACTTCTTTCACAAGCTTTGGTCCACTCAAACTTATTTTCCTTTTTGAGCAATTGGGTCATGGGTCGGGTAATGGTGGAAAAAATCTCAATGAACATTCCGTAATATCCTGCTAATCCGAGGAAACTCCGGATGTCTATCACATTGGCTGGTTGCGGCCATTCACTTACGGCCTTGACCTTCTCTGATTCTACCGCTATGCCATCTTGTGTCATCAGATGTCCCAAAAATCTAACTTGTTTAAGCCAAAACTCATATTTGCTGAATTTTGCATATAGCTGATGTTTACGGAGTTCTCCGAACACAATTCTTAGGTGTTCTGCATGCTCTTAGGGTTTTTTGGAGTAGACAAGTATGTCGTCTATGAAGACTACGACAAACTTATCCATGTATCTCATGAATAACTTATTCATCAAATGTATGAAGTAAGGTGGTGCGTTTGTTAGTCCGAAAGACATTACTATAAATTCGTACAATCCGTATCTGGATGTAAAGGCTGTTTTTGGAATCTTTTCTGAGCGGATCTTGAGCTGATGATACCATGACCTCAAATCGATCTTTGAAAATACCTTTGATTGAGTTAATTGATCGAACAAATCATTTATTCGGGGCAGTGGATATTTGTTCTTGATAGTGGCCATGTTGAGTGCTCTATAATCAATGCACAGTCTCAGTATCCCATCTGTCTTTTCGGCAAACAGTACTCGTGATCCCCAAGGTGAAGAGCTTGCTCTAATGTATCCTTTGTCCAATAGTTCTTTTATTTGCTTCTTGAGTTCGACCAACTCAGTTGGTGCCATGCGGCACGGCTTCTTGTATATTGGGGTTGTACTAGGTGCAAGCTCAATAACAAATTCTATTTCCCGGTCTGGCGGCATGCCTAGTAGCTCGTCAGGGAATACATACAGGAATTCACATACCACTGGAATGTCTTCCAACTCAGTTGCTTCTGTTTGATTTAGTCTTGCTTTGCTTGATTTCTCCCTCCGTAGGGCTGCAACTATTACTCTCTTACCTTGATGGTGAGTGAGGGTGACCGTTCGATTGAAGCCGCCAATAAATCCTTTGTTGTTGTTTAGCCAGTCCATTCACAAAATAATATCCATCGTGTTGCTTTCAATAACAATAAGATTTGCCCAAAACACCAAATCTTTGATTTAAATAGTAACATCCTTGCAATACTCTTGAGTAGTTTGTTGTACTCCTAGGGAGTTGATAGTTATTGAATTTTCCAAGGGGAGTGTTGAAAAGTTGTGTTTTGATACAAATCTTTTCGAAATGAACAAGTGGGAAGCTCCAGAATCAAACAAAAGCAGGGCATGAATTTTGTTGACAGGAAACGTACCGAGTACAATCTCAGGTGCGTTCATAGCATATTCCTTGGCGGCATGATTTACGCGACCCTTCCTCTGATTGTTATTGGGGTTGAAATTGTTTCCCTTTGGTGCTGAACCAAAGTTGGAAGTGTTGGCCTTGGTTGCAGCATTTTCGGCCTTTGGGCAATGCTGGGCGTAGTGTCGTGCTTCTCCACATGCAAAACAGGTGACCCTAGGACGGGGAGTAAAATCCTTGTTCCTTACATAAGAGTTGTTGTTGAATTTAGTTGTTCGTGTTCGGGTACGCGGAGCTTGAGTCTTTGAGTCCTCTGTCTTGTGCCTGATGTTGCGTACTGGGGCAGAATTATTGCGATGGCATTTGCGAATGTCATCCAAGCTGCGACGTTAAGCTTCTAGCATATTGGCTTTATCTACGAGTGTCTTAAAATATGGGAACGTGTGAACAACCAGTTGGCATTTTAATACTGGAGCAAGTCCATCCAGAAATTTCTCCATCCTTCTTTCTTCTGTCTTGTAGTCCTCTCTTGCAGAACGGGACAATTGATTATACTGATCCAGATATTCCAGCACACTGGAACTTCTTTGCTTCAGGTCTTCAAATTCTATCTTCTTTATTTTCATGACACTGTTTGGGATGTGCGCTCCACGAAAACTTTCCTTAAACTCAACCCACGTGATGCTATTCTCGTCTGGATGCACACAGAGGATATTTTCCCACCACGAGGTTGCGGCTCTAGTCAAATAGTGGGGGGTGCATAAAGGACTTTTTCAAGATCCAAACACTGTGCAATTGTCATCTTTCTTTCAATGTCACGCAGCCAATCCTCTGCTTCCATTGGTTTGTCGGTGTGTGAAAATGTTGGCGGACGTGTCTTTTGTTGTTCAGCCAGTCAGGGGTGTTGTGGGTGCGGACCATGCTGATTTCCCATATTCATTAGTTGATTCATCATTTCGTGATGTTGTTGTTGGCTCTGCTCATATAAATGATAGACTTCAGAAAGTGTTGGGTTGCTATCTTGCTAGCTTGACTGACCTTGAGTGAAGTTGTTCCCGGTCTCAGTGGATCGATTCTCTCCATTATCCCTTGGCATGGAGCATGTCCAGGGACGGCTCATTTTCACAAAGCTAGGTTAATGTTGCAAGAACCAATAAGAAAATTGAAGCTCGAATAATTTTTTTAGAAATATCTTCCATGAAAACACTATAAATATTTTTATCCATAAAATAACCGTCAGGTTCGGAGAAGGACTGCAGTTCATCTTACATCGCACATAATTATACATACCACTCAGGTCGTACTCTCATATGCCTGACTTGTTATTTAAGCTAGTGCACTTCTCTTGTCCTACATGATGAACCATGACTACTTCTCTTTGGTCTACGAGCACATCATCATACATATCATACAAGCATACTAGCGATATGTTGCATCATTTCTAGGCGGAGTCGGTAGGAACCTGGATTGGCTGACGCAGTGAAAGTCACATATTAGGAGTTGGGGAGTTCACTTCCTCCTGTACTGGCTCTAAGCGGACGGCGTGAGACGAGAAGCATGCACGGGACTAGCAGGCATAGCAACACTAATGGGGGCAGGAGCAATGACTTGATTAAACTCCTCAATGGTAGGCAGCTGACGGTGAAGCTGAGCTGGTGCAGTGCATGAGGCAGAAGAAGACAGGCATGACCGAGGCGGTGCGGAGCGAAGGAGCTCAGTCCTGTGGTGAGGACGAGTAAGGTTCTCCATGCGAGCAGCCACCAAGTCATTCACTAAGCCATCAAAGGCTGACTCCAGGGCTCTGACATACTACACGAGCATCCCAAGAGCATCATCTTCCTCTCCTCTGGGTATGCAAAGGCATAATGACTGGTGTACGTCACGTGGCAAGGCAGGTAATAATAAGGACGAGTCTTCATTGCTGGAAGAGTGTCCTGGAGACGAGCAATCACCTCCCTGGCTGCCATCTGAATAGCCTCCCTCTCCGTAGGCATGGGTCTCCCAAGAAAGCGAAGAGGACGGATCTCTGGTCGACCACCAATAAAATGCACTGACGCGTGATGCATAGTCAGGGAGTCGCTGATCTTGTGGTGGTAAAATATGTACTCGGTATGAGTCGTCGGTCCAATCGCGATCTTAACGATAACGGAAAGAAGTCACGAAAATCCCGTCGGCTTATTGGCGAACACCTGCGACGGGCAACCACTGCCAGCTATCTACACAAGAAACAAAATTTTCATATAGTCAAAACATAAATATATGTTGACTAACAGAAAATGTCTAAAACAAGCAAGAATTAAAATCAACTAATCCGGTTAGCGAGCGTGCCTAGGGGTTTCCTACAGTCAGCCTGGCTCTGGTACCAAGGTTGTCAGAACCGGTTTCCAAATAAAAGAATTAGTTGGAAATCAGCCATGTGCGTCCCCAGTGAACAAAAATATTTCTCACTAACAGACTCATCTTGATATAGAAAATCAGTAGTACTTAATATTATACAAGTAGAGCAAGGGTTTCTCCACAATTATTAAAACATATCCAAGTCTTAGGAAAACGGAATATTACAGTGGTCTTAGGGTGACTCTACTGCTCATAAAATAAAAGGAGGCATGTCAGATCAGAGTAATGTGACATGACAAGTACTACTATGCGTCAAGCATCAGAATGAAGCTCGACGCTTTATTCAAGTCAGCGGAAGCGATGAAATAAAACAGAGGCGGACTCCAGGATCTCAAGACTGACTGGGACACCTCTAGACATCGAACTCGCTATAGAACTCTTCATCCATGAGGTCTCCTTCATCCATATCTCTCCACATCAACAAGACAGTGAGTACTTCGAAAAGTAATCGCAAACAATTTGCACAAAAGATGAGATGCGTGCAGTCGATTTTAATATCATGATTAGAATCAGGTTATATTCAAAATATAAGTGCTGAATGTAAATTATGTTAGTGGATAAATCAGGCGGTAGTCCTCCTGAGATATCCTTAACAGAGAAGAAAAATACACTGATCGGGTGTCTGGAGCGACTCCTCGAAAGGTTAACAGGGTTAGTAAAACCATCATCGGGCGTGTGAGCGACACCACATACATGTCATTGCATAAATGAAATAAATAACAAGCCACAAACGGGTATCTTTGTGACACCACCGTAAGGGCGAAAAATGAAATTACCGGCCACACTCGGGCGTCTCAGCGACACCACAGAAAGGGCATAATAAATAAATAACAAGCCGTAGTCGGGTGTCTAAGCGACACCACAGAAAGGGCATAATAAATAAATAACAAGCCGCAGTTGGGCGTCTCAGCGACACCACATTAAGGGCATAATAAATAACAAGAAGTATCCGAGTGGTACAACCAACCTTCAGGATATTTCTTGAATCAATGAAATATTTGATCATATTCCACAGTTTATATACAATTTTCCACAAACATTATTATTACCATCCCTTATACTCCAAAGACCGACTCTAGGACAGACACTTGACTCGTCAAACAACGTCCTTGACTGGGGAGACAACTACTCAAATAGTTTTAATTCTTCAGAGGGTGTACTCTTAAACCATAGCTCGGGGTTTTCGATAGTCATCATGACTAATCCCGCGTACGGCAATTTAGAAGCAGACACAGAACCAGCACACACCCATTTTACCTCCGCGGAGCCCGGCTTCACCTGGACTACGCTGCCAAGGCAAAACCATAAGACGGGGAGGCTTCAACCTCGACTAGCATGGGATAAAAAATATTTATACCGCGCGCTCACGGGGAGTGCCCTCCCTTCTGGTCCAAGACCGGAAACACCCATGCCCCCTGACCGGATGACTGGATTTAGTCCAGGGCCATGGATATCGTCATACTGACCCCTCTACTAGCGTGTGACTGATAATAGGTCTACCACTGACTATACCGAATCCATTATCCAGGAAACTGTGGTAGCACGATATAGAAGTATGACACGAACAAGACTCGATCTAGGTCGATACTGGAGTTTAACCTAGTTTTTACCGGCGCCATCATGCACATCTCTTGACCAGGCCATAACCTATTACGTTCTGTGTGACTAGGCTATGCCACGACCTTCTATTACTACCACTTGCCATCACCATATTTTACCATTGTTGAAATATATGTAGCTTGTATGAAATATGCAAGGTGATGAATATTAAATATGAGTTAGGTTAGCAAACATCACATGAAGAGTTCAAACATGCTTGCTTGGTTCCACGTAGTCGGGATCAAGCTCGATGCAGTTAACGTCGGTGTTCTCGGTGTCAGAATCTATAGTATAAAGCAAAAATGGCATAAGTGGTACCGCCTAGCTACTTGTCCCAAAATATTTTTAGAAAAATCTTAAAATAAACTAGGCATTATAAGGATCATTTTGCATGAAGAATCACTAGAAAATAAGTTGTGGATCAAAAGTTATAGCTAAAACAATTTTAGGGTGTAATCTGTAATAAGAAATAATAGGAACACGTGCTAGCTCGTGATAAGTCAAAGCGCCCGAGGGGAAAGGCGTTTCCCCGCAAGGAAAACAATTTCTAACCGAATACGCTTCTTGCAAAAACATTTTGGAGGAGGGGGAGACACTGACAAGGGGGGGGGTCCCCTGTCAGGTTCGAAGGCCTCACCGGCGCTAGAAGCACACGATGATCGCCGGCAATGATGGGAGGGAGGAGAGAGCTGGCTGAATAGGCGGCTGCACTCATCGTTGACCTGCCCGTCTGATGGAGGAGGATTTGGCTGAGGGGGAAGCTCCACATCGACGAAAGCAAGTCTCCGACGGACGGCAGCTCTGGTGAGATGTGGGCATTGATGTCAGAAGGCTCCTGCGATCAAATTGAACAACGGGTAAGAAGGGGAGGAGCTCCTGGATGCAAATGGAAGTCTTTGGAGGTCCTACCGATGCTTACACGACTCGAGAATGGACGGATCCCGAAGCGGTTCAGGGTGGCCGGAGCTGGGGAAGAAGGTCTCTCGAGGACCTCCTCCTGGATCGCTGGTGCTGAGGAGTGAAGGTGGAGGTGGAGGGGTGCGAGATGGACTCCGAAGGTCGGGGGAGGGGCTCTAATTATAGGCGCCGTAGGAGGAGCTTCAGCATTTACTCCGGCGAGCAATTCTGGTGAAGAAGGGGCTCGGGCAGGCGATTAGGTGGCGTGGTTCGAACCTAACCACCTTGAGGGTCTCATTTTTGACCAGAGGGGAGCTGGTCATCAAAGGAGAAAATGCGGCGATGACGCGACCAGTTCTATGCTCTGCGGCTGCAAAAACTGTGCCCTGAGCAGCTCGTTGCGTGGTGACAGCTTTCTCGGTGTTCAGTGGCGATGGGGACACGCGGAGGCTGCAGAGGCGATGGAGGAGCGGGGTTGCAGCAGAGAGATGTTGCGGTTGTTGCAGAGCCGCTAACGGAGCTTGGCCGGCTCTGTCAGCTATCCACCAACGAGGAGAAGAGTCCAAGGCTATGCACGGCGCAGGGATAAGCTTCAAGCACAGGATCGATGGCTCACACGACGATACTAGTGATATTTACGAGGGGGAGAGAGCTGCGGCTCTGCATGAAGTTGGTGTGAAGAATTAAATTCAGACATGCACAGTTCAGAGTTGGTGCTCGATGATTTGAAAAAGGTAGCTGCTCGACGAATTTCGAGCTGAAATGTTTTGGGGAGTACTCTCATTGGGAGACAAGGCATTGCAGAATTTTTCAAACTTATTGGAGAAGTTTAGGACAGGTTTGTAGAGAAAATAAATTTATGTGGTCAAACTTCAGTCAAACGGAATTTGGAATTTTTAAACTTGGCAGCTCAAGGTTTTTGGTGGAATTGAGAGAAGACACTAAGGGCTACAAACTGCAAAAGTTTGGGGTCAATACTCCAAAGCAATAGAGGGGTTCCTTTGCAAAATGACACGGGTTCAAACTGATTACAGAAAATCCCTTTTTATTAAAATAAAATATCAAGGGTGATCAATCCCTTCTAAATTTTTGGAAAACATTTAAAATTAAACCTTAGGGCTAGGGAAGGTGTAAAAATATTTATAACAGAAAGGTTATGAGTAAATCTTTTTGAAAGAAAGAATAGAAGGTTTATGGAAAATTTTCCAAAGTGGAAAAAAAAAGAATATTCAAACAAATTCATTTTGAGAAAGGGCCAAAAGATTATATCTAAAACTTGTTTGGTGGAGAAAGAAGCTCCAAAAGGTTTTCTCAAGAAGGTTTGCAAGAGAGCTTCAAAGTTTTTGTCAAGCCAAAATTTAAAAATCCGAGGAAATCAAGGAATAAAAATTTTAAAATCTTGGGTGTTACAAAGAGATACAAAAGAGGAATGCCCACAAAAGTTAACTAAATGTGAAGCTTTTGAGCGAGTGAGAGGACATGGCGCATTGATGTCATCAAGGATTTTGTCAAGTCCTACTTCATTTGCAATCCCCGGATGAGCTGGTTGATGACTTTGATTGGACTGAGGAATTTGATGTGTAGTATTTTCCTCACGTGCACCAGTTTGAATTTCCACAATATTGGGGACGACTTCTTGAACAAGGGGTTGTTCCTCAGTAGGAATGATATCCTTAGTTGCCTTGAGCTTGCTGGGTTCCTCTGGAGGTAATTTATCTCGCACAGGAGGCAGTTGCTCTCTTTGCGAGCCATTAGTTTCATTGAACTGCACACCTACGGTTTCAACAACCTCGTTGTGATAGGTGTTGAAGACTATGTAGGTGTGCGAGTCCTTTCCATAACCAAGCATAAAAGCCTCATGTGCTTTAGGTGCAAACTTTTGAGCTATGGTGAGGATCTCTAATCCAACATTTTGCACCGAAGACTTTGAAATAACTTACACTGGGTTTCCTGTCAGTGAGGACTTGAGTATGATTCATTTCATCATTCAACAGATCATCGCTTCTGTCTAGAAGTTTTTGAAGCTTTTCAATGGCACTTTGTTGTTTAGTGGCAATGTTGGCAAGTTTATAGTAACTGGGTTTTTGATAATCATGAGGTTCACAGTCACTAGAATGAGAGGAGGAAGTATGGTTTGGTACCTTTCAACCTTTTGCCATGGAGCAATAGGTTGGAGTAAAGTCATCAGCATTTTCATCAGTGTAGATAGCATTGTCATTTTCCTCAAGGTTGAAGATTGACTTGCTGACGAAGGTGGTAGCCAGTGCAAGACTTGCCAGACCACACTACTAGGGAAAATCCTATACATAGGACCTCAGTAATAGCGCTGGAAAAAATAACACGCTGATTCATATTAGCAGTACCACTGATCCTGTTGAGCGCTACTACTAAGAGCTTAGCAGTAGTGCTTCTTCTCAGGAAAGCGCTACTACTATGTGGGACCAGACGATGCCACTGACGGTAGCTGTAGTAGCAGCGTTGCCCATAATCCAGCGCTACTGCTAAGTTTTTAGCGGTAGCGCTTTGTTTTGCACCACCGCTGGTGCTAGTGGGCCCCAATTAGTAGTAGAGCGCTTGTGTAACAAGCGCTACTACTAAAATAATAGCAGCAGCACGTTTTGGTATGCAACACTACTGCTAGTTGCGGCTGGTGCCACCTTTCTACCCCTCTCCCCCACTTTGACCTACCTCCCCCTCCTTTCCCCTCTCCACTCTCCACACCATTGTTGCTCTTCTTCTCTCTTCCTCCTACCTCTATTCTCTCCTCATTAATGTCCCGCTCCACCATAACTCTCCGTCATAAATGTCCTCTCTCACATCTCTCTTGGTCCTAGCTAGCTAACTCTCTTCCTCTCCCCATTAATGCCCCCCCCACCATAACTCCTTCTCCATTAGTTAGATAACTAGATTCACCATAACTACAGGATTCAGCTTCTTTGCCATCTGCCATCACAGACGGGAAATACTAAATCCCGGACGACAAAGAGAATACCACACACGGCAAAGAATCTCACGGCCGGCAAAATTTCTGCGTCAGCCGATGACGGTATCGTACCTTCTTTGCCGTCTGTCCCCACAAAGCGGACGACAAAGCTCTTTGCCGTTAGCTTTCCAAAGGAGCAGTCGGCAAAGTGCTCGAGATGGCAACCAACAGGCGTTGCCTCCGTTAGGGGTTAAGGAGGCTTTGCCGTCTGCCTCCCCCTTATTCATTGACGTCTGCCTCCCCCTTATTCTTTGTCTTCTGCCTCCCCCTTATTCTTTGATGTCTGCCTCCTCCTCCGCCCCCCATCCACTCTTTGCCGTCTGCCTCCTCCTCCCCCCTCCTCTATGCCCTCTTCTTTGTCGTCTGCCCACCCTGGAGGCAGACGGCAAAGAGCCTATATAGACACCCTAGGATGCATAGCTGGGTGCCATCTGGCACCTTTGCCATCTGCCAGCTGATGGCACAGGTCTTTGCAATCAGCTAGCAGACGCAAAGAGCCCATATAGTACCTGTTTTTTTTGTTTTATATTATTTCACAGCACATATATATATATATATTTGACAGCACATTTATCTAATTCACCACACATATATGATATATAGTTCACCACACATATACTTGCCAACACATATATATAATTCACCACACATATATGATATACATATAAATCAATGTACATCCCCATACATCGAAAGAACCAACATACAAAGTATTGCACTGTTTATCCATATATACATATACATATAGTTCGACATTGTTCATCAACTCAAATGAAAACTAGATGATATACATATAAATTTCATCCATCGACATTGTTCAACTCCATGAATGCCAGCTTCCATGCATGTAGTATATCCAATCTGCAAAAATGTGAATAAGAAAGTCAGAAGAAGAACAAAATATGATGTTTTTGAGCTAATTATGTCATTTTTAGCGGAAAACAAGCTAAGAATATAATATTCATGAGCTAACCAAGGTTCTTATGCCATTTTAGCTTATTATGGCATTTTGGAGCTAAATGGGTTAATTATGTCATTGTTGGGGAAATTAAAGCAAGGATAATATGAAAGAGGAGAAGAAATAGGAGGAGGAGGAGAAGAAGAAATCAAGAAGAAGGAGGAGAAGGAGCAGGAGGAGGAGGAGAAGGACTACAAGGTCCTTGGCCTTCTCCTCCTCCTCCTCCTTCTCCTTCTTCTCTTCTTCTTCTTCTTCTTTCTTTCTTTTCATTTTTCCTATTTATTCTCCTCTTCTCCTCTTGTTGGAGCTAAATTACCTAATTATGTCTTTTTGGAGCTATATGGGCTAATTATCCCATTTTAGCGGAAAACAAGCTAAGAATATAATATTCATGAGCAAACCAAGGTTCTTATGCCATTTTTAGCTTATTATGGCATTTTGGAGCTAAATGGGTTAATTATGTCATTGTTGGGGAAATTAAAGCAAGGATAATATGAAAGAGGAGAAGAAAGAGGAGGAGGAGGAGAAGAAGAAGAAATCAAGAAGAAGGAGGAGAAGGAGGAGAAGGAGGAGGAGGAGAAGGACTAGAAGGTCCTTGGCCTTCTCCTCCTCCTCCTCCTCCTCCTTCTCCTTCTTCTCTTCTTCTTCTTCTTCTTCTTTCTTTTCATTTTGCCTATTTCTTCTCCCCTTCTGCTTTTGTTGGAGCTAAATTACCTAATTATGTCTTTTTTGAGCTAAATGGGTTAATTATCCCATTTTAGAGGAAAACAAGCTAAATATATAATGTTCATGAGCTAACCAAGGTTCTTATGCCATTTTGAGCTTATTATGGTATTTTGGAGCTAAATGGGCTAATTATGTCATTGTTGGGGAAATTAAAGCAAGGATAATATGAAAGAGGAGTAGAAAGAGGAGGATGAGGAGAAGAAGAAGAAATCAAGAAGAAGGAGGAGAAGGACTAGAAGGTCCTTGGCCTTCTCCTCCTTCTCCTCCTCCTCCTCCTTCTCCTTCTTCTCTTCTTCTTCTTCTTTCTTCTTTCTTTTCATTTTTACTATTTCTTCTCCTCTTCTTGGAGCTAAATTAACAAATTATGTATTTTTGGAGCTAAATGGGCTAATTATCTCATTTTAGAGGAAAACAAGCTAAGTATATAATATTCATGAGCTAACCAAGGTTCTTATGCCATTTTGAGGTTATTATGGCATTTTGGAGCTAAATGGGCTAATTATGTCTTTTGGGGAAATTAAAGCAAGGATAATATGAAAGAGGAGAAGAAAGAGGAGGAGGAGGAGAAGAAGAAGAAATCAAGAAGAAGGAGGAGAAGGCGGAGAAGGAGGAGGAGGAGAAGGATTAGAAGATCCTTGGCCTTCTCCTCCTTCTCCTCCTCCTCCTCCTCCTCCTTCTCCTTCTTCTCTTCTTCTTATTCTTTATTTTCATTTTCCTATTTCTTCTCCTCTTCTTGGAGCTAAGTTAGCTAACTATGTGTTTTTGTAGCTAAATAGGCTAATTATCTCATTTTTGAGGCAAACAAGCTAAGTATATAATATTCATGAGCTAACCAAGGTTCTTATGCCATTTTGAGGTTATTATGGCACTTTGGAGCTAAATGGGCTAATTATGTCTTTTTGGGGAAATTAAAGCAAGGATAATATGACAGAGGAGAAGAAAGAGGAGGAGGAGGAGAAGAAGAAGAAATCAAGAAGAAGGAGGAGAAGGAGGAGGAGGAGAAGGACTAGAAGGTCCTTAGCCTTCTCCTCCTTCTCCTCCTCCTCCTCCTCCTTCTCCTTCTTCTCTTCTTCTTCTTCTTCTTTCTTTTCATTTTTCCTATTTCTTCTCCTCTTCTCCTCTTCTCCTCTTCTTGGAGCTAAATTAGCTAACTATGTCTTCTTGGAGCTAAATGGGCTAATTATCTCATTTTAGAGGAAAACAAGCTAAGTATATAATATTAATGAGCTAACCAAGGTTCTTATGCCATTTTGAGGTTATTATGGCATTTTGGAGCTAAATGGACTAATTATGTCTTTTTGGAGCTAAATGGGCTAACTATGTCATTGTCGGGGAAATTAAGGCAAGGAGAATATGAAAGAGGAGAAGAGAAACTTACCGTAGTGGTCATCAAGGAGAAGAAACACCTGAAGAAGGGTCGTTCGATGCCGCTCGGGAGTTATTCTGCAGAATAGATATTTTGCAATGTCTCAGTTAGCATGATGACACTCAATTATTAATACTAGTTTATAATGAAACTCACCGTGCCAATCAAAGAGAAGACGGGCATCGGCGGAGGGACTTGACCGCTATTTAGCACAGTCCTTGAAGAGTGGGTCGTATTAGTTAGTAATGAAACAGACATTACACGCATGATTTGGCTAATGTGAAAAAAACCTTACCACCAAAAGCTCTTACACGGCCCGTTGACCCGCCTCATTCCGGGACCTCTCCTCCTCAATCAATCGTGTCGTGGTCTGGTCCATCTCATCAAGAGCAGCCTTACTTGCCAATCTCTCTTTCTCAAGAGCAGCCTCAAGAGCAGCCTGGCTTGCCAATCTCTCTTTCTCAAGAGCGGCCTAGTTTGCCAATCTCTCTTTTTGAAGAGCAGCCTGAAACACCATTCCTCATTACCATAGTAATGATCTATGGTGACACACATAATGAAATGGATGAAAGTGTTCTTAGTCCGTACAACTAACCTCGATGGCAAGTTCGACTGGCCGTGGACAACGCATTATCTCAGGACAGCTGCTCGACTGGTGCGCCTTGATCTTCGGAAGAGTGAGTGGACAATGTATTATCCCATATCCAATGGCTATCGAGCCATGGGGCCTCCGGCCACCAGATATCATCACCAGGTCTGGATCCAAAGGTTCCTGGCTAGGGTTAAAGTCATCCCCTTTCGTAGCCTTCCTCGCGTCCCTGTATGCCACGAGCTTCTGGTGGGATGATATGTTGGTGAAGTTATTGGGATCATCCAGGTCACACTCAGAGAATGCCTTCGCCTTCTTGTACGAGGCAGTATGGGCCATGCCATAAAGGTCGTACAAGTGTGGCATCTCCGTCTTATTGTGATGCGCCTAAACGAGAGGAACAAACTATTAGCATCAAGAATGAATTGCATGAATCATGAAGCAAATCACATACCCAGTTTCGTCCAAACTGAAGTAAGTTGGCGCTGCCTTGATGGTGTAGCACACCAACCATTTGGCTACGCCGATCCTTCGAATTCTCGTGGACGGCTCGCCAGCTGCCTGTGCACCACTCATCAACCAATGCCTCCCAACAATCCATCTTATCCTCACACCATCTCAGGGGCACCTGTAAGTTATTAGAAAGAATTTTCAGTGCTATGCCTATGAATGAAATCAAGAAAACTACGTAGAAGGATTTAAGAATAGGTAATTACCTTCATGTATTGCACCTTCTTCAGAAACTTTCCGCGTCAATCCTTCTTGTGCTTCTTAATACCACGCGTGGCGTATTAATCTCGAATAGCGTGCGGCCGAGCCTCGTCGCGCAAGTTCTGTAGTAACCGCCTACACTCGGCCTCGATAACCCTGGCCGCCTCCTCCTCATATCCATCCTCACACCTATAGAAGGTCTGCAATCAAACGTGAAAACACCGATTAGTACAATAATTAGCTATATTGTTAATTTTAGATTCTGTAAAAGGATAATTTACCCAAAAGCTCTTGATCACCATCTCGGCCGTCGTGTGGCACAAGGCACCATCTATAATCTCCTCCGGCGGGGCCTTCGCAGCCTCGTAGTGCTCCCAGGAAAATCCTAGTGTAGGAACCTGACCCTCACCAGGCAACGTGGCAAACCCAGGGAAATTTGTCCGGCAAAGCACACCAAGGACGGAGTTCGGCCTGTGGACTCCGAGAGGGTGTACCCATCCCCTGCAGTATGATAAGGTCAACGCATTAGATATTTGAACAAACTTGAACGCAAAAGCTAAAAAAAGAGTAAATGTACTTACCTATCTCCTTCAGGTTTAATCACCGGCTTCTGCTCGCGGGTAGCCGGCGTGACTAGGAGATGTGTACTACCACGCTTGTACACGGTGGCCCCGTCCACCTGCACATCGCCCTCACTATCCGTAAGCTCATCCCCACCATCCCCGCCCCCTGAGCCACCCGGACCCTTGGTCCAATCCGGCAACTCGGTACGATCCGGCCAGGTCTCCCATCCGGGCCTCTCCACGTCGGGTGAAGCCTCCAGAATCGTAGTCTCCTCCGGCTGCTCGTGCGCCGAATGCACCTCGACCCGAAGCTGCTCCTGGACCGGAGTCTCATGGGACGAATGCCTGTCAACAACAGGCTCCTAGACTGGAGTCCCCGTTGCATGCTCCGCAAATGGGTCGACCATAGTAGTCCTATGCTCGGGTGAATGAGCTGGTGGTGGTGGCGAGGACGGCTCAACAGTCATCCTGGATCTTCCACAACCACCACCTCTCCATGTACCCTTCCCCTTCTTCCCTACCCGACCAGCACCTCCCCCAGTCGGCAATGCCGCCGACGAAGAAGAACCCACGGGTGGTGTCGACAGACTGTCCGCCAAAGCTCTACGGAGAGATAGGGGTGGAAGGGAAGTACCACCCCTCGTGCGGGGCGCCTGGGAAGAACCCGTCGAGCAATCTTGACCAGCGCCTACCATCTTTCCACACCTGGTGACCTGCCATGATAAAGATTAAAAGAAATTAGTACAACATAAAAAAATTGAATAACTGACATGAATAATAATATGTACATCAATAATAAAGATTAAAATATATATAATTTAAGTTGTGGATCTTACGAACTAATAATCATCATCAATAAATGCATCATCATCATGACTATCATGCATGTCTTCATGAATGACGTGCTCGTCGGGTTCAACGGCGTGAAGTTGTGAAAGGCCTTCCTTTAATCGTTGAAGCATTGACAGGTCATCCGCATCAGTAACCTCTACGAGTTCCAGGTCTTCTGTTTCCGGCTGAGGTCTGCAGTCGGATTCATTGTCGGTGTCTACTTCCATGTTCTTGGGTGAACCACGACGGTTCTTGAAACGTTTCTTGGAAAGACGTGTTTCTTGGAAGAATTCTCCATCATATGTGTCTGGGTTAATGTGAGGTTCATAATCCTATTCATTTGGGAGAGGTGGTCTGACATGTGGCGGCACTTCATAAACAACATACCAACCTTCTAGATTCTTATCCGTTTGGCATGCCCACGGTAGATAGAAAACTTGGGTCGCCTGTTGAGCCGTAATATAGACATCGGGAACATCTAAATGGGTGTTTGGATTGATTTCGACTAGTCCTATATGTTCATGAGTTCTTCTTGTCTTTTTCGGCTGGAACCGATAACATTTGAAGACTACGACGTTCGGTGGGTTTTCACCATAGAATTGAAGTTCATAAATTGCTTCAACTCTTCCATAATACTCGATAACACCTTCGCCGATAGCAGAGACACTACAATTTGTAGATTTCCGGTCGGTCATAGATAGCTCTTTGCAAAAGGTACGAAAGAGATACCCGTTGATGTTGTATTTCTCAAATGAACAGACCTTATAGTCAAAACCATTAGCGACTTGTCTCAATTCGGCGTCCATAGACTCTGAATTAGCCTACAAGTTTAATACAAAACGGTTGTTGCATTAGCCGCGAGTTAGACCAAGAATGACATGGTCCATTATTGATAATTACCGTTTGTTTGAACCAAGAGATTAAACCGGGATAGCCGCCTCCTGTCTTTGACAGAAGCTCATACTCTTCGACGGAATCATTTTCGATCACCGCTCCATCCGAGAATTTGGCGACGTAACGGCTATTTGAAATATCCAGGAATAAGAGCAGTTCAAATGAATTAGAAGTTATGGGAAAATGTGCCGAGAACTCACTCGATGTATGGCCGCACTTCTGTTAGGTTGTTGACGATATACAACAAAATGTTCCGCCATTCTTTGACATCCAACGTTATTGGTTTCGAAGCACCGGCTGGTGCGAGCTTCCCTTTGAATAGGCTGAGGTTGGACCCACCTTTTTTAGGGTCTGCATCATTGTGCCGAGGCTTCGGATTATGCAAATGATGATTTTTGGCTTCGTAGTGTGCTGTCACAAAGTATTCCACCTCCTCAGTAATGAATGCCTCAGCCATCGATGCTTCAATTCTACGCTTATTTTTACATTTAGCTCGAAGGGTCTTCTGCATCCTCTCAGTTGCATAGCACCAACGATCTTGCACGGGCCCACCCAATCTTGCCTCGGTCGGTAGATGTAAAATCAAATGCTGCATTGGATTAAAGAAGCCCGGTGGAAAGATCTTCTCTAACTTGCACAACAACTCCGGTGCAAACTCCTCCATGTCTTCTACCATGCGAGGCGACAATTCTTTCGCACGAAGAACACGGAAGAAATAACTCAGCTCCACCAGTACTAGCCATTCATCCTCAGGAAAAAAGCCACGTAACATCACCGGCATTACCCACTCTAGCCATATGTGCCAATCATGAATCTTGAGACCAAAGATTTTTAATTTTTCAAGACTCGCTCCCCTCTTTAGATTCACTGCATACCCATCGGGGAACATCAAGTGCATTTTGACCCACAAGATAATTTCCAAGATTGAACCAGGCCTTTGGCTTCGACCACTTCTTCTTTCCTTTGCCTTCTCGCATGTTTTGTAACGGTCTATGACATAGTGTCTCTTGATCGACTCTAGCCTTAATATTATCCTTTGTCTTCCCATCTATGTGGAACAATGTACCAAAAATAGCCTCTCCGATATTATTTTTCAGTGTGCATCATGTCGATATTGTGTGGAAGAAGGAGGTATTTGAAGTAAGGCAGATCCCAGAAGCATGGCTTGTGAGTCCAGGCGTGTTTTGAATTATACCCCTTGAAATACCCTGGATGCTCTAGATCAGGTTCGAGGGCATTTAACTGATCCAGGATCCGTTGGCCTGTGAACGCAGGTGGTGCCAAGTTTTTGACAACTTTACCTTTGGTAAAGTTCTTCTTGTCTTTTCTGAACTGATGGTCAGGATCCAGGAACTGTCTATGCAAGTCAAAGCAAGAATACTTCCTACCCTCCTGCAACCAATGAAACTGAAGAGCTGCCTTGCATTGGGGGCACGGGAACCTTCCATGCAGACACCATCCAGAGAATAGCGCATACGCTGGCAAGTCATGCCTAGAGTACATGTACCACACATGCATTTTGAAGTTTTCTTTTCTAGCGGCATCGTATGTCTTGACCCCATTATCCCAAGCTTCTTCCAATTCATCCTTAAGCAGTTGCAGGTACACATTCATATTCTTCCCCGGATAATTGGGCCCTGGAATTATCAACGTCAGAAATATGTTCTTTCTTTGCATAATCTGCCCGGGGGGAGATTGAGTGGAATGACAAATACAGGCCAACAACTGTATTGGGTGGCCGTCATGCCGAAGGGATTAAAACCATCTGTGGCGGCGCAGACTCGAGGATTCCTTGGATCTACCGCTTTATCCTGATGCAATCCATCGAAATGTTTCCACGCTTCCCCATCCGATGTGTGTACCATCATCTTATTCCCATCCGCATATAGTTCGGTTCTTTTGCCCAATTTGTGTCATGTCATCTGTCTGGCTGTCTCTTCGACCATGAAAAGTCGTTGAAGTCTTGGTACGATTGGCATATACCAAAGAACACTAGCTGCTATTTTGGTCTGCCTCTTCTCACCCATACCGTTGTCTACCACAAGATACCTGCAAGATTCGCAATTGGGACAATAGTCCAAGTGTGCATACTCCTTCCTAAATAAGACACATCCTTTCTCACATGCATCTATCTTCTCATAGGGCATCTTAAGTACACGAAGTATTTTATCCGACTGGTACAGCTTTGCAGGCATGACATGGCCTTTGGGTAGGAAACGTCCAAATAGTGTCATGATCGCGTCGTAGCATTCTCTTCCCAAGTTGAACTGAGCCTTCAGAGCCATTACTTGTGCAATTGCATCCAGCTGACAGAGCTCAGTGTGCTCATGGAGAGGACGTTTTGAAGACTCCAATATTTCATAAAAGGCCTTTGCAGATTCCTCCATCTCATCTTCCGAATCCCGAGCATCATCGAAGTCTTGCACCATGTCTTCGATCCCGGTAACATGCTCGTCCGTGCAACGACGGACCACCTCAGCTCTTGCGCGTTGTATAGACTCACCTTGAAATGTCCACACCATATAATTAGGCTTAAAACCCCTCCTCTGCAGGTGTTTAATCATTACAGCCTCTGTCGTCTTTTTATAGTTGTCGCATCCAGGACATGGGCAATAGTTTCTTTCCTGGCCATTTGCGAATGCGGCTTTCACAAATTCCTTTGTTTTTAAAAACCATTCTTTCGTCATCTCTTTCTCACTAGGGTGACCGGTATACATCCACGCACGATCACTCATCTTGCGTAGCTTCTAAAGACAGAAGAAATATATTTATATATAATTTAGCATTTATATTCATAGGTTAATCAGGTTGGCCATTTTTATTACGTCCAGGAAACCTACATTCTAATAGCTAAAGATAGGTGCTAATCCCACCCGAGTATGTGTAGATTGAGTTCGTTTTCCCCTGCTCTGCTCCGGATCCAACGCAAAATTTTGGCAGCACCTCCCAGCTGTTCGCCTGATACATGTCTCCGCAATAAACAGAGAGGATGTGCATCCGGAGAACAACAGGGAGGCACTAACGAAATTCCGCATCGGATCCAGAGCACAGCGTATGGGAAAACGATCCCAATCGACACATACTCGGGCTGTCCATGGATAATGTTGGACAATTCGAAAGGATGGCGGTTATAAATATGCAAAGACATGCATATTTATAGATCTCTCCCTTTTGAACAGGAGACGCATACTGGTCACGCATACTCATGATTGAAGAAACCTATATATAGCTAGCAAGTTTCATCGGCACGAAGACCGGGACAGAGCAAATTAAGGGGGTAGGAGGAGAAGTCATTTGTGCTCACCAACAAATGTAGGGGCGGATCTCGTCCAACGCACATGGAGGTCGTCTAACAACTGCACATTGAAATTCACCCGATCAACACAAATATGATGTTTTTATAAGATAATCAAAAAATATGTGACCTAACTCTTATTTTCTTTTTTCCTATTATTCTTCTTCTTATTATTTTCTTTTTTCTTTTTTCCTCTTATTCTTCTTGTCCGTCTTCTTCTGTTCTTCTCTTCTTCTTCTTCTTCTTCTTATTATTATTATTATTTTCTAATTTCTTTTTTCCTCTTATTCTTCTTCTCCTTCTTCTTCTTTTCTTCTTCTCTCCTTATTCTTCTTCTTCTTCTTCTTCTTCTTCTTCTTCTTCTTCTTCTTATTCTTCCTCTTCTTCTTCTTATTTTATTTTTTCTTTTTTCCTCTTATTCTTCTTCTCCTTCTTCTTGTTTTCTTATTCTCTTCTTGTTGTTGTTGTTGTTGTTGTTCTTCTTCTTATTTTCTTTTTTCCTCTTATTCTTCTCTTCCTCTCCTATTTTTCTTCTTCTTCTTCTTCTTATTCTTTCTTCACCTTCCCTTCCTTTTCCTTCTTCTTCTTTTTGTTCTTCTTCCTATTTTTTTCTTCTCCTTTCTCCTTCTTCTTCTTCTCCTTTCTCGTCCTTCTTCTCCTTTCTCCTTCTTCATCTTCTCCTTTATCCTTCTTCTTCTTCTCCTTTTATCCTTTCCTAAACAGGAAACTAACCTAACTAAACCTAAACTAAAACTGAACCTAAACTAAACTAAAACTAAGCCAAAACCTCACTAAAACATATAACTAATTAGACAAAAACTATTAAAAAAAGAAGAAAAAAACTAACTGAAAGGGGCAGGAGGGCCGCAGGGGGAGGAGGGCCGCAGGGGGAGGAGAGGCCGCAGGGGGAGGAGGGCAGCAGGGGGAGGAGGGCTACAAGGGGAGGAGGGGCACGGTGAGGGGCGCGAGAAGGGCGGCGACGGTGGGGTGGGGCGCTGGGGTGGGGGTGGCGGCGGCGGTGGTGGTGGTGGGGCGGTGGCGGCAGGGTGTGGTGGCGGCGCTGGGGTGGGGGCGGCGGCGGCGCTGGGGGTCGGGCGAGGCTGCGGTGAGGAAGAGTGGAGAGACTGTAGAGACTGGGAGAGAGGAGGGCGCGGCAACCGTTATCATTAGGTGTCCATCCACTTTGCCGTCTGCCGCAGACGGCAAAGGATGAGAAGGCAGACGACAAAGGGGTGGGGTGGGCGCGGGTGGGGTGGGGCAAAGAGGTGGGTGATGGCTTCAGCTTTGCCGTCTACCTTCTCTTCCTTTGCCGTGTGTGGGCGGACGGCAAAGAGGTGGCTGATGGCAAATAGGTATTTTGCCATCAGCCACCTCTTTGCCGTCTGTTTTCCTGAAGGTGATGGCAAATATGTTCTTTGCCATCTGCTGGCTGATGGCAAAGATTTGGCAGACGACAAATAAAGGAATTCCAGTAGTGCCTACTTCATCTGCAATCCCCGGATGAGCTGGTTGATGACTTTGATTGGACTGAGGAATTTGATGTGTAACATTTTCCTCACGTGCACCAGTTTGAATTTCCTCAGTGTTGGGGACGACTTCTTGAACAAGGGGTTGTTTCTCAATAGGAATGATGTCCTTAGTTGCCTTGAGCTTGATGGCTTCCTCTAGAGGTAATTTATCTCGCAGAGGAGGCAGTTGCTCTCTTTGCGAGCCATTAGTTTCATTGAACTGCACACCTACGGTTTCAACAACCTTGTTGTGATAGGTGTTGAAAACTGTGTAGGTGTGCGAGTCCTTTCCATAACCAAGCATAAAAGCCTCATGTGCTTTAGGTGCAAACTTTTGTGCTATGGTGAGGATTTCTCATCCAACATTTTTCACCCAAGACATTGAAATAACTTACATTGGGTTTCCTGTCAGTGAGGACTTGAGTATGATTCATTTCATCATTCAACAGATCATCGCTTCTGTCTAGCAGTTTTTGAAGCTTTTCAATGGCACTTTGTTGCTTAGTGGCAATGTTGGCAAGTTTATAGTAACTGGGTTTTTGATAATCATGGGGTTCACAGTCACTAGAATGAGACGAGGAAGTATGGTTTGTTACCTTTGAACCTTTTGCTATGGCTCAATAGGTTGGAGCAAAGTCATCAGCATTTTCATCAGTGTAGATAGCGTTGTCATTTTCCTCAAGGTTGAAGATTGACTTGCTGACGAAGGTGGTAGCCAGTGCAAGACTTGCCACACCACACTACTAGGGAAAAGCCTATACGTAGGACCTCAGTAGTAGCGCTGGAAAAAATAACACGCTGCTTCATATTAGCAGTAGCACTGATCCTGTTGAGCGCTACTACTAAGAGCTTAGCAGTAGCGCTGCTTGTCAGGAAAGCGCTACTACTATGTGGGACCAGAGGATGCCACTGACGGTAGCTGTAGTAGCAGCGTTGCCCATAATCCAGCGCTACTGCTATGTTTTTAGCGGTAGTGCTTTGTTTTGCACCACCGCTGCTGCTAGTGGGCCCCAATTAATAGTAGCGCGCTTCTGTAACAAGCGCTACTACTAAAATAATAGCAGCAGCGCGTTCTGGTATGCAGCACCTTTCTACCCCTCTTCCCCTCCTCTCCCCCACTTTGACCTACCTCCCCCTCCTTTCCCCTCTCCACTCTCCACAACATTATTGCTCTTCTTGTCTCTTCCTCCTACCTCTATTCTCTCCTCATTAATGTCCCGCTCCACCATAACTCTCCGTCATAAATGGCCTCTCTCAGATCTCTCATGGTCCTACCTAGCTACCTCTCTTCCTCTCCCCATTAATGCCCCCTCCACCATAACTCCCTCTCCATTAGTTAGATAACTAGATTCACCTCTCCTCCCCAACAACTTGATCTATCTATCTATTTAGCCATCCACACATGCTCTTTCGATCGGTCACTCTCACATGATCTCTCTCGGGCTGGGAGATATATAGGTGAGTAAAAAAAGTTGTTCATTTGAACAATGGGATTATGTGTGTGAATGAGAATATGTGTGGTTGGGATATATATATATATTTATATATATATATATATATATATATATATATATATATATACATACATATATATATATATGGAGAGATTTGTGCGAGTGTGACACGCCCTCGAGTTGCCATAAAACAAGGTCATGCCAAAATTTTATATGACTTTCAAGCATGCATGCATGCATTATTTATTTTATAACCCTTTTGCTTGTTATATACCGTGTAGTCGGTCATGAAGGTGAGTGGATGGAAGGTGGAGCGGTACATGCAATCCGTGGTGATGGACATGCATGCAAATAATTGGACTAGGATTAGATGTCCGTGTGCAAGATGCAAGGAAGGAGTCCTTTTGGACCCTTTTGATCGTGGCACTTTGAAGGCGCACCTGCTGATGAATGGTTTCATGGATGGCTAAACTAGGTGGATAAGTGAAGAAGACGGTGATTATGAGGACGTCCAAATGGCAAGGAATAACGACATGGGGCTAGACGAAGAGATGACCAATCGACATGAAGACGATGGTGCCGGACATGGTGGCGGGGAAGAGTACGGAAATGACGGTGCAAGAGAAGATTCCGAACACGGTGAAGAAGAGTCCGTACATGGCGGAGAAGAGGCGGTGGTCACGCCGAAGTCATCGACACTACTAAGTGCAGTCGTGCAATACCCTCATGTTCAAGACCTCCTTCGCAAGAGTACGACTAGCGAGAGAGCTGCTTCTAGAGAGGAGGCCAAGCTGGCTCAACTTGAAGTGGACTCGAAGACTCCATTGTATCACGGTTGCGATCCCGAGGTGACCTACTTGAGTTTCACGCTCGGACTTCTAAAGACGAAGACCAAAAACAAATGGACAATCAAAAGTACATGATGCTAAAGAAGATCCAAGGAACATCGTGCTTGGTCCGAGTATAAATGGCATGAATCCGTTTGGAAACCAGAACACCAACCACAACACATGGCCCGTGTTTGTATGGATGTACAACCTCCCCCCATGGAAGTGCATGAAGACAAAGTCCATACACATGTGCATGCTGATTCAAGGGCCAAAACAACCGGGAAATAGTATTAACCTGTATATGGAGCTTCTTCAAGAGGAGCTAGACACGTTATGGAAATCACCGGCATGGACATGGCACGCCAGCAAAGGAGAGTATTTCCATATGAGAGCCGCGCTGATGACGACAATGCACGACTATCTCGGTTACGGGTACACCACATGCCAGGTGTGCCACGGATACAACGGATGCACAAGGTGCATGGATGATACAACGTCTCAACAACTTACGTCAACGAAAGATGGAGGGTCTGGGAAAATCGTGTACATGGGGCATCGTAGATGGCTCGAGAAGGATGACCCGTGGAGAAAGCGTGGAGATCTATTCAATGGGTTGGCTGAGCTTTGAGGACCTCCACGTAAGAGGAGCGGCGCCGAAATCGCCGCGCTGTTGAGAAACTGGGAACATTGCCCCAAGCCGGGAAAGATAAAAAAGGCGCCAGAGCCGCTACTGAAGGTATGGAAAATGAGGTCTGTTTTCTGGGACTTGGAGTACTGGCCCAATCACGACATGCCTCATTGCCTTGATCAAATGCGTATTACGAAGAATGTCCTAGAGAGCTTGCTTGGCACACCGATGAACATGCCGGAGAAGACCAAGGATGGGCCGAAGGCAAGGAAAGAATTGGAAGATTTGAAGATCAGGAAAGACCTACACCGTAAAAAGTTGATGGACGAAACGGAGACGGAGACGGAGACAGAGGAGTGGAAAGGGGCAGAAAAGTCAACAAGAAGGAGGAGTATTATTGCCCCCCTTCTCGCTTCACCTTAAGTCTGAAGGAGATCGATCAATTCATCAAGTGCCTTATGGGAATCAATGTCAGTTCTGGTTACCGTGGGAAGATAAGCACATATCTAGACCCCAAGAAGAAAAGGTTCAACGAAATGAAGTCTCATGACTGTCACGTGATGATGACACATATATTCCCGGTTGCCGTTAGAGGGATAAGGGAAAATCATGTCCGTGAGACACTTACTAGTCTCAGCAACTTCTTCGACGTTATCTCTCAAAAGTCCATAAGTTTGAAGCAGCTCCGAAGGCTACAGGAAGAGATCGTTGTCATACTATGTGAGCTTGAGATGTACTTCCCGCCCGTGTTCTTTGACGTCATGGTGCATCTGTGTGTCCACATCGTGGACGACATCATCGACCTCGGGTCGACATTCCTTCAAAGCATGGTGTTGTTCGAGAGGATGAACGGGGTCATCAAAGGATTCGTAGCAATGCACGTCCCGAAGGGAGCATCGTCCAGGGGTATCTGACGCATGAGTGCGTCTCCTTTTGCGAGAATTGTATAAGAGTCGGACACCGTGTTGTTGGTTTGCCCGTCAAGAAGCACGATGGGAAGCTCGAAGGAGATGGTCACAACAAGGGCTGGAGGGAATTGCACATGGACTACTCGGATCGAGGGAACAACTTTGACAGGGCTAACTTAGTAGTGCTACAACACCTAGATGTGGTAGATGATTATGTGGCACGACACAAAGAAAGCATCACAAAGAGGTACCGTTATAAGGGGATTCTCAAGACGGACGACGAAATTACTGTATAGCACAACACTACTTTCTTGTGTTGGTTCAAACAGCAAGTTCTTGAAAATCCCTAGGAAGAGGGCAGTTCGGACAGATTGGTCTTACACGCCTTAGCACATGGCCCTGCGCCCAAGCTCGTGACATATCAGTCCTACGATATCAATGGGTACACGTTCTACACCGAGGCGAAAGACATGGAAAGTGATTACCAGAACTCTGGGGTGACAATTCAATGCGTGGTCGACGCCAACGGCACAACTGAAAGATTCTATGGAAGGGTCGAAGAGATGTGGGAGCTTGACTATGCTGGAATGCACGATGCGACGATGTTCCGTGTCAGATGAGCCAAGGACGTCGTAAGAGAAAACAAGTATTTAACCACCATCTCTATACCCGACGCGAAGAGCACTCCCGTGAACATTAACATCATCGCCAAAAATGAGCCATGGGTACACCCTAAGCACTTCACACAATGCTTCTTCATAACCGACCCGGCCAATCCCAGCCGTGTTGTTGTGAGGAGATCCAAAAGGAGCATCATCGGAATGGATGGAGTCGCCAACGAGGAAGACTACGACCAATACGGCAACCCGATGAGGGAAGATGATCATGACGATGTAGCATACTTGAAAATAAGATGCAAGACTACATGCCGGCGGAAAGATCGTACTCCATGGCTCCGGAAAAGTCACAAGGAGGGGCTCAATTACTCGGAAACGAACAAGAAAGAGAAGAAGAAGCTTAATGTGAAACGTTGTAGATGCAGCTGATCACAAACTTACATTTATATATTTGTATATATTTTGTGTACGCACTTAAGTAACCGTTATCGGTCAACTAATATGTTACCACATGCATGGTTCTCGTGATATTCGCGCATAGGGGGGAGAGGGAGACGCCGTCGTCGTCGGGAGAAAAACAAATAATAAAAAGAAAATAAAAGTAAATAGAGAAGGAAATAAAAATAATAAAAAGAAAAGAAAATTAATAAAAAGAAAGTAATAAAGAAAATAAAGTAAAGAAAGTTATTTAGCAGTAGCGCTGGTACAAGACCAACGCTACTACTATAGCACTTAGTCGTAGCGCTCGTACAAAGCCAGCGCTACTACTATGGCTAAGCAGTAGCGCTGGTACGAAGCCAGCGCTACTACTATGGCACTTAGCGGTAGCGCTGGTACAAAGCCAGCGCTACTACTATAGTTAACCCGGCTCAAAATTTCCTAACTCCCGCGCCCTCTCCCTCCACTCCCCCTCCCTATCGATCCCCCACTCCTGTTTTGCCGCCACCACCCGCCGGAGACCTCCAGGCGCTGCCTCCCCCCTCTAGGCGCCGCCGCAACACTCCAGGTGCCGCCGCACCCCTCCAGGCGCCGTCGTCGCACCCCCTCGAGGCGCTCCCTCAACCTCATATCGCCCCCTCGATCCAGGCGCCGCCTCCCCCTCCACGCGTCGCAACACTCCAGGTGCCGCCGCACCCCTTCACGGTGGCCTCTTCCTCCTCAGTAAGCCCTCCGCGCCCCCTCTCTCACGCCCCATTCTCCTTGACATTCCCTCTCAGAGAAAGTGGGTACGTGTGAATTAAGTGTCAATGGTGAAATTCAAACATCAGAGTAGGAACAGGATTCAAGTCTATAAGACATAGACTATTTTAGGAATCGTTCGAGTTTTCCTCGGATTTTAACCTATTAAGTATTGTTATTGGATTGATCTTTTATTGTGTATATAATTGGAATTGTATTTCAAAAAGCCACAACTAATTAGACACACTCCATTTGAATGTTTATGGTTGAATGGTTGGATGATCAGTAGTTTTGGTGTTCTATTGGCTCCTAGATTTCTTTTTTATTGTAAGTCACATACTCACATTAGTATACCTAAGACTTCCATAGCAGCTGAATAGACGTGTATAATACTATAATGTAGTTACTTCAAGACGTGAGGATGAAGACGACGACGGCAGGGACATGTATATATTAACTATTTGTTTGATCGCATGAACAAGCAACAACCTTTATGTTTGGACAAGGAGAAGGAAGCCATCATGCATGAAAATAGTAAAAAGACGGCGTACTGGACCCTGCAACCATAGTTTCATTTTATTGCCTGGCTAATTAACTTCCATATATTAGTGAGGAACAAGAATTAGTCCTTGCATATATAAAAAGAAAGAGGTGCTCTGTTGGATTCTAAAGCACATATAGTATATAAATGCAAATCAACATGCATATATTTGTTCCCAAGCAGAACCTCGATGATCCAAGCCGCCCTCTTATTCTTGCGCTTTTTTTGAAGGCTGGAACCGTAGAACAATAGTTCTGCAGTATTACAATAGCTCTACTGTTAGAATTAATAGGCTTGGCCTATCTAAAAAATTTCAGCTCTTTCAAGTGATTAAACTTGAGACATAGTTTATGTGCTTGTTGGTAGCCATGGTTTACTAGTTATAAAACTCACTTTAGTACAAGGTTAAAGTGCTTGTTTTTAGTCATGCATGTGGGGCTCGGTGGTTGGCGTGTTTGATTTTTTGCTTGGCAAAATGAAGCTTTTGCCTGTAGCGATTGTCTAATGCTGCTTTATATTATATTAATAATTGTTGTTTGCCATGTTCTTGTTTATTACCATTTTCCCTCGACCATTTATTGTATAGCTGCTGATAAGTCTGAAACTAACTTAAATATTCATAATCAGCATGTATGAAATGGTTAGATGTTTTGGGGCAATGTCCGAGTGGCCTATGTTTTGCCGGAATGTTGATTCATTTCCATTCTGGCAAATTTCACGCGCTCCATATGTCCAATTTTTAGCAAAGGTCATGCCAAATTTTTTTGCATGACTTGTGCTAGAAACTAGGTTATATGGAGTACCCGGGATTTGCCGGAAGGGCAATGAATCAACATTCCGACCAAATATAGGCCCCTTTTTTCTCTTCATTATATCTTTTATTTACAATTGTTGCATAGGAAACATGTCTACCAACGCCGAAGTCGTGGGTGGTTCTGCTCCCTCCGCAGACCCCATGGAAGCAGCAAATCACTATTGCGATTACGTGGACGAACACGCCTTTGGGTTGCATGCTGGCGGCAGTGGTCCGACACCGCCCCCGAGACCGGCAATGATGATGTCTAGGCCGGTAAAGCACCGAAGAAGAAGAGGATAAGAAAACCAAACGCGCTTGGCGTCGGACAAATTGTGGTCACGGAGATTCACCCCAAGAAGTTAGAGCCAACGGTGCCAGAGGAAGCGCGCAAGTGCTGGGGCAATCAACTTGGATGCATCCTCAAGAAAACTGCCACCATCAAGGACGAGAGGTTGAAGCAGATACTACATATGGAGCACATGCTCCTAAAGAAGTTGCACAATAGGTTCATGTTCCCCGACCAGAATGAAAAGGAATATAAAGAGTCGTGGGATGATCCCGTCATGACAAAAATAAATGAGAAGGCGATGGTGACGTTCACCAACGACTTGTCCTCCTGGAAAGTGCGGGTGAAAAAAGCGGTTGGGAAGAATGAACCGTGGTCCAAGATTCATGCTTATAATCCGACAATAACGGAAGAGGACTTTGCAAAATTCCTGGGGAATTGGAAGAAGGAAGAAGTCAAGAAAAAGTCGGAGAAAATGAAGGCGCTCCAGGCCAGGAACACGCCTCCCCACCACCTCGGAAGCCGCTGTTACGAGGGGAAGAGGCACATATGGGCCAAGGAGGACGCCGAACGTGAAAGTCTCGGGATCCCAAATCCCTTCGCGGAGTTCAGCGACCCGCTGGAGCATGACTGGATCAGGGCCCATTACAAGTGGGACAAAGAGAGAAAGATCTTTTACACGGACCCGAACACGAGGGAGTTCATGAGACAAGTGGTAATTTTTATATTACCACATTATCATATTAATTAGCTTCCAATCAATTTGACTGCAAGTTTGGTCACATTACTAAACCATCCACGTTCCTTTTGCAGAGGGAGCAACACCAGAAGGCAGCCGAAAGCGACGAGTCGTCACAGTTGTTGGCGAGGCCCAAGTGGGCCACCCTATTCAACCGGGCCCTGAACATACTGAAAAAGGTCCCGGTGGACAAGCCGCCGTCCTATGGACATGTGCACGGCGTCGGAGATGGGTCCTCATGGAAGACGTGCTACCCCATGGAGCCAGAGGAGAGAAGGAAGAGACGGTTGGTCGTCACTCATGAGAGCATCGACGAGAAGGTCGCGATTGCGGTCAATAAGACCAAAGCTAAGACCAAAGAAGAGTTGGTCGGGGTAGTCAGTGGGTTGGTCACTGACGCGGTGGCCATCTTGATTCCGGAAATTTTCAATTACACGAAGAACAATCCAAATGCATGGCCGGAGGACTTTCCAATTCCCAGCTTTGTCGGGAGCAACTCGGCGAACAGCACAGCACCAGCACCTGCCCAAGCAACTGCAAAAGTTCTCGTTCTTGTTCATAGCAGCCTGACCTCAGTCTCTGGCATGCTCGGCGGGCCTTCCTTGCTGGCTGAGCTCGACGCCCTCACGGTAATTAAGCATCATACCCTTCTCATCAGCATGTCTATAGTATTCCGTTTCAGTTGCCTTTCAGATGTTTGATGTCACAGATATGTCTCCTTCGTAGGCCAACGACACCACGTGCACCCTAGTCGACAACTTCAAGGGTCAGGAGGTGGCTGTGGGAAAGGCAACCATCGTGAAGCCGAAGGACCGCATGTTCCACAACCGACAGATGCCCGATGGCATCTTCACGATTATCGTGTCCAGTGTCTTAGTGGGCTACAAGGATTTGCCTCCTCCGTTGCCAGTCGATGACGACGAGACCCCTAAGACGATTCCCGCATGCAAGAATTGGTTCTTCACTTGGCTGAAATCTCTTCTTCGTGTCGAGGAGCCCAATATCATCACTCGAACACCAACTTCCCAAGAAGGTATGAACACCACCCCACCTACCACATTACCTGCACCTGTCGTGGTGGATGGTGGTAGCGTATGACGCGAGGGAGAGCCTCCATTAGTGCCACATCATGTCGGCCCCGCTGTCGAAGAAGCAAATGTTGATTATGATATGGAGGATGATGATGATGACCCGAACCAGTATTTCAATACCGCCTATGATGGATTGATGTCTGAGGACGGAGAAGACTCAGGCTATGACCATGCAGATGATGACTTCATGCTTCCTGATTTGCCGGACCCAGAACATCCTAAGGCGGAATGCAAAAAGTCTCTCTTCAAGCCATCCTCGGAGGAGACGCCTCCAGATGCCGCCTCTACCCAACAACCCCCCGAGGCTCGTCCACCGTTTAGCCCGAGGACACTTGGGGTGGTGGTTAGGGAAGGTATGGTGGGCTCACCACCGCCACCCCTGAGAAGCAAAGGAAGAGACTGACCAAGAGACCTAAAGGTGACATAGGTGCTTCAAGCAGCCAGCCGCCTTTGAAACCCCTAGTGGTAGACAGAATACCTGTAGAAGGTAAGCCACGTGTCCACATCGCCGGCGAGCCGATCCTACCTGCCAAAGCGCTAGATCACATACTGAACAATGATCTAAAGAGACTCCATGAAGATGTGCTCGCTAGAGAAAAAAACCTTCTCGCCGTGTAACATCCAGGATACCCGCTTTACGCGGCTCATGTGTCGGGTGGGAAGATGTACGTCGATACCTGGCTCGTGAATACGTTCATCCTGCGATTTGACTACAGCTTCAACATGTTCCACCTGACCAAGCTGGATTTCCAGTTCATCCGCATGTATGCAGTGTATCTCGACTACGTCATCAAGAGGGAGAGCATCAACTATATATCTGCGTCGCGGACCCATACTATATGCACGAGTGCTTCTTGGAAGTTTGCAAAGAGCACCGTGAGTATGGGAGCAACTACCTCGGCGAATTCATGATCGCTAATAAGAAAAAGGAAGCGATTCTCCTGCCTTATCATCCCTCGTAAGTCATCCACGCATATCCTTTCGGCATGCTAATCATTCATTTGCAAGCATGGTGGCACAACTGAGGCGTACTTAATTTGCGCAGCGGGACGGCGACATCCTCATCGTTCTGTACCTGGAATACTCCCATGCTGTGTACTTGGACTCGCCGAAGAACCAGAAGAAAAAGGATTACACGCATGTCAAGAATGTTCTCGACTCTGCCCTATGGACCTTCAGCATGACTGGTGGATATATCAAGGTGAAAAGGTCCAGGAATAAAGCACCGGCTTTCGGCCATAAGACCGACTTCTGCTGCATCCAGCAATCGAACGAGAGTCAGGCTGATGGATTCAACCTCCTGCATCACCTGCTGGAGTACAGAAGGGATCATCAACGCCTTCGCATGTCGCTACAGTCGAAGATGCGAGATTGTCAGCTGGGCCACAAGCATTGGAAATACACCGGATCATCGAATCCGAGCTGAGTTTTATAACGTACAATGTGAACTAGCCCAAGTTATCATGAAGGAAGTCCTGGAACCAACGGGGATGTTCTACCATGGGTGAAAGTGCGTTATATCGACTAGAGGGGGGTGAATAGGATATTTTTAGAATTTCATCACTGAGGAAATTCCTTTTCAGGAAATTCCTCACTGATGACTAACTTGCAACAGAAACAGCAAAGGATTAGGAGTGCAAAGTATCACTACAGCAGTTTTCAGAGTGAAGAATATGAAAAACAGTTTGCACAGTATGCAGGCACACAGAAAAACAGATGAGGATTAACTCGCGTGAAGAATTTGGGGTTGAGGAATTTCAGATTCAATCTTCAGCAAATTCTTCAATCAGTGACAGTGAAAATCATCAACACACAATCTGAGGAATATAAAGAGTTGAAGAAATAGAACCCGTTTCACAGTGAAGACAGTGGTTGATGACCCAGTTCCAACTGATGTGACAGTTGTACATCTGGTTTGGAGCGGCTTGGTATTGAAACCAAAAGACACACAGTCCCGGGACACACAGTCCCTACCGTATTCTCCTTGGGATAAGAACACACAGTCCTCGCCCAACACTCGTGGTAAGTCTTCAGGGCAGACTTCCAAACCATCACAAACTTGGTCACCTGGCGATCCACAATTGGCTGTTGGATTGCTCTAGACCATGACGCCTAACCGTCTGGAGGATGCACAATCCTGAAAGGAAAAAGGCTTTAGTCCCACACAGGAACAACTTCTTCAGTGATGCTCAATCACGTGGTTTTCGGTTTGTGGCTTGGTGTTTGGGGTATTTCCTCATTGATGAATTACTCTCGAAGACTCTGAGGAATTTGGGTTGCTCTTATGACAAGTGTCAGTTTCTAACGGAGCAGCCAACCAGCTAATGGTTGTGGGGATGGCTATTTATAGAATGCGAGCATCCTGACATGACTTGACATTAATGCCCTTAAATAATATGACTGTTGGTGTGGATAAGATCAATGATTTGGCGCGACTTGCGGTAACGGTCGGGACACTCAACTGTGAGAGTCCTCATGTCTCTCATATTCCTCACTTGAGGCTTTTGGTAGGATTAGGCTTGGGTTGAGCATCATGAGGAAATTCATTCCGATGTCTTACTTTGACCCCTTTAACAGTACGGTGTTCCTATTACTCAAGTGTGAAGAAAATAAAACAGAAAGGATAAATCTTCATGATTCAAAGTCTTCAGATTGATTTTCTTAAGGACACACCGAATTCCTCAATTTCAATATTTTCATGAAGTAATATCAATTTCATCGCAAAGTCTTCGCGATTCAATTCTTTAGCTTCAGACCAATTTCTTTAGCCGAAGATATACATTTTTAGGGGTCGATATTCATGAATATTTCAAACTCCTCAGTTACTTATAGATCCTGTGTACACTCATGAACACATTAGATACTTAACCTATAAGTCTTCAAACCACCAAAATCACTAAGGGGCACTAGATGCACTTGCAATCTCCCCCTTTTTGGTGGTTGATGGCAATTAGGTTAACTCTTCAACAGGGATAAAAATATGAAGTGTAAATACTCATTTGAGGAATTTGAAATCAATATTTAGAGAGACTCCCCTTGAAGATGTGCATATCTTGAGGATTTTTCTTTTCACAGCAAACGCACATTGATGATTTATATCATGGAGATCTCCCCCTAAGTCTTGTAAATCATGTATACATACGACATATAGTACGAAGAAATGGAGGATGCATGATGACAAATGGTATCTGACGAATTCCAGCATGCGTGCATTAAAATTTTGAGGAATAAGCATGCGAAGAAAAACGTTCAAAAGCGCCAGAGTGCCATCGGGCTTAACTTACAACTCATTACATAAAACACTTCAGAAGAGCCAAGAGTTTGTAACTTAAATAAAGTTTATAAGCCCCCAAAATATATCCCGCGTGAAGACTAACTCTCAGATTTCTCCAAGCTCAACATGAGGAATATGCCTGTGTTGGAAAATCTTGTTTCTTCCACACAGCACAGATGCATAGTAGTTGAGCTGTGTCCTGGTCCAAAACTTCACATGCCTGATGCGACGCTTGTCATAGGGATTTTGTCCAATGAAGTACATGCATTCTGCAAAGAAGGATTCCGTTTGAAACTTTGGCCGCTTGGAGAACGGCTGACGCTGCATCGGCTGAAGGTTTTGCTTCTTCCCTTGAGGAGAGACAATCATCACAGTTTCTGGATTGATGACGACAAGCGCATTCTCTGGATTGAGGCTTTGAAGCCTTTGGTTTTGGTGGCATAGACTTCATTTGAGGAATGGCCGTACCAGAAGTTTCAGCTGCAGAGGAGGTGACGGCAGTTGCCACAGCAGCAGATTCTACATTGAATTTCTTCACGGCGGCTTTTGCTTGCTTCTGAAGCTTTGACAAATGTTTTGACTTTTCTTCAGGATAGTCATCAATTGTCTTGAGACTTGAGGGGTGCGCATCCTGATTATCCTCAAGAGGAGGCCGTTTGCCAGGAGGCTTTAGAGCGAATTTCTTCGCATACTTGGGAGTGATGAATCTGTATTCTTTCCACTCCTTAGCCCATCGGCGTTCTATCTTTTGAAGCCTTATCTTCCTCTTGGGCATAGTCTCTTGCTCATCAGGAGTGCAATATTCCAAGTATATATCCTCAGGGATATCAATGGCAGTGTTCCGCTCGAGCTTCTTGCCACCCTTTTGCTTCCTTTCATCTTCCATTTTCTTCACCTGAGGCTTTTCTGGGGAAATTGAAATCTTGAGGATTCTGATGAAACTTGCAAATTTTCTTCAAGAAACGCTGCAAATGAGTTAAGTTGATGAGAACCTAGAGATTCATCAGCTGAAATTTTTATATCTGTGAACAGAGTATAGTTGCGAGGAATTTGGAGAGGTCATATGCGTTCTCAGATTTGATGAAATGAAAAAAAAAGTTGAGGAATTTGACAAGTGGATGAGGAATTCATCTAAGCACACCGTTCTTTGGTTCCAGAGTTGTACAGATTCGATAATTTGCACAATTGAGGAATCTCGTGAAGATTTTAGATGCTTAGTGAAATTCATCAATAGTTGAGGAATAAGCATTGTTTGAGGAGAAGAAACTGATGGATACTTGAGGAAAAACAGATTTCACACATCTAAGGTAAAATAGTAGATCAAAAGAGCTGTGAAATTAGGGTTTTTAGTTACCCTAGATGGCGTGCATAAAGAACAGAGAAGGAAGTAGCAATAGATGCTCTTCAGTGCGAGTCCACTGCGCGCTAACTCGACAACAGAGGATAGCTACGACGGCGGCGGATGAAGATGATCCGGTTCCGGCGTGGTTTCGGCGACGGAGAGGTCGAGGTAGTCAAGCTTTTCCTCGCCGGCGTCGAGACTTCTAGCGGTGGCGCTAGGGCTTTTGAGCTTTGCTGTAGCAGGAGGGCGATGGGACGAAGAAGATTTTACCGAAGGGATATGGAGACATATTTATAACCAGGTGGTGACTGTTGGCGCGAAAGTATCAGACCAAATAGCCCCTAGCTCTACATCTCGCAAGACACGTGTAGCCCACGACCGAAGCGGTGGAGATCATGGAGATCGTGGTTATCCAAATGGGGAAAGTGGGGTTCAGTTACTTTGTAACAAAAAAATATTTTTGAAGATTTGAGGATTTTGTTACAAAATCATCAGCTGGCAAGGACGCAGTGAGGATTTTGAACAAAGTTTCAAGTAGAACGCATATGAAGAATTGAATAGACTGGGTGAGAGTAGCATAGAGGGAAAGTAGGGTCCGATCACATTCACTTAGATGAAATATCAAATTGAAGAAATAGCTATAAGTGAATGTTGTTGAGGACTTTGAAATCACAGTCTATCTTTGTAAACGAAAAACATCAAGTGTTTTTGAAGATTTTGATTAACTTGAGGATTTTGTGACAAAGTGCCATGATGATGAATTTCAGTTTTGAAGAAAAACAAGTTTGAAGAACAACAGTTTCGAAGAAAATCAACTTTTTGAAGAAATTCAGCTTTGAAGAAATTTAACTTGAGGAATTTCAAGTTGGGTGGTGGCGTAACCCACCATATAAGAATGTTGATTTCAGACGCCGCGTACAATTGTCGTAGGGCCGTGAGAATCAATTTCTTCGTTGATTTCCTCACAATAAGAGTGATATTTTTCATTAGTTGAAGAAAATCAATTCATCGTGTGTTGGACATCTAAGTCATCAATTTTGCATAGTGTTAGGATGTGTGCATGTTTTTACAAAACATTTGAAGATTCTAAGATGTTTAGCTCACACCGCAACTTGCAAAACCTTTTCTCATCCAAGGGCTTAGTGAAGATATCTGCCAGTTGATCGTCAGTCTTCACATGGTCGATGAGGATATTTCGCTTGACGACATGGTCCCGAAGAAAATGATGACGAATCAGGATGTGCTTGGTCTTCGAGTGCTGTACTGGGTTGTATGCAATCTTGATTGCACTCTCATTGTCGCAGTAGAGAGGCACATTCTTCATGTTGATGCCGTAGTCCTTGAGAGTTTGCTTCATCCATAGCAACTCAGCACAGCATGAACCAGCAGCAATGTACTCAGCTTCGGCAGTGGAGAGTGAAATGCAGTTCTGCTTCTTTGAGGACCAGCAGACAAGTGATCTTCCGAGGAAATGACATGTGCCAGAGGTTGACTTGCGATCCACATAGTCACCAGCATAGTCAGAATCAGAATATCCCACAAGATGAAGATTTGAGCCCTTGGGGTACCATAATCCTAGTGTTGGTGTGTGAGCTAAGTATCGAAGAATATGCTTCACAGCCTTATGGTGTGATTCCTTCGGTTTTGCTTGAAAACGTGCACACATGCAAACACGAAGCATTATATCTGGCCTAGATGCACATAAATACAGTAAAGAGCCAATCATGGATAGATATACCTGCTGATCGAATTCTTTACCATTTTCGTCAGTGCAGAGGTGCCCGTTGGTAGGCATTGGAGCCTTGGCACCTTTGCATTCATGCATGTCGAGTTTCCTCAGAACATCCTTGAGGTATTTCTCCTGTGATATGAAGATTCCATTGTGTTGTTGACGAATTTAAATACCTAAGAAGAATTTCATCTCCTCCATCATAGACATATGATATTCTTCACTTATCATGTAAGCAAATTCTTCACTGTAATGTTTGTCAGTACAGCCAAATATGATGTCATCGACATATATCTGGCACACAAATAGTTCATTATCATAGGATTTTGTGAAAAGAGTCGGATCGAGTGAACCAGTTTGAAGCCTTTCTTCATGAGGAATTCCTTCAATGTATCATACCATGCCCGAGGTGCTTGTTTGAGACCATAGAGCGCCTTTTTGAGTGTGAATACTTTGTCTGGATTCTTTGGATCCTCAAAACCTAGGGGCTGAGCAACATATACTTCTTCCTCAAGCTTACCATTGAGGAATGCACTTTTCACATTCATTTGCTATAAGATGATGTTATGATGATTAGCATAAGCAAGTAGTTTTCGAATAGCTTCAAGTCTAGCAACAGGTGCAAAAGTTTCATCGAAATCTATTCCTTCAACCTGTGTATAGCCTTGGGCTACCAGTCGTGCCTTATTCCTCACCACTAGACCATCCTCATCTTGCTTGTTTCGAAAAATCCACTTGGTTCCGATGATATTGTGCTTGCGAGGATCTGGTCGTTTGACGAGCTCCCATACGTCATTCATCTTGAATTGAAGAAGTTCGTCTTGCATGGCTTGGATCCACTCCGGTTCCATGAAAGCCTCAGCAACTTTTGAAGGTTCTGTGATAGACACAAAGGAGAAATGACCACAAAAGTTAAGTAAGTGTGAAGCTTTTGAGCGAGTGAGAGGACCTGGTGTGTTGATGTCATTGAGGATTTTGTCAAGTTCCACTTCATTTGCAATCCTTGGATTTGCTGGTTGAGGATTTCGTCTGGGCTGAGGAATTGGTTCTAGAGCAATTTCCTCAAGAGCATCTTCTTGATTTTCATCAGTGTTGGGAATGATTTCTTCATCCATTTCCTCAGTGGGAACAATGTCTTCAGTAGCTTTGAGCTTTATTGCTTCTTCACGAGATAACTTATCTGGATCAGGAGGCAATTGCTCTCTTTGCAAGCCATTAGTTTCATCGAACCACACATCTACAGTCTCTACAACCTTGTTGTGATAGTTGTTGAAGACTCTGTAGGTGTGCGAGTCCTTACCATAACCGAGCATAAAACCCTCATGTGGCTTAGGTGCAAACTTTGAGCTATGGTGAGGATCTCCAATCCAACATTTAGCACCGAAGACTTTGAAATAACTTACATTGGGTTTCTTGTATGTGAGGAGTTCATATGAGGTTTTCTTGAGGAATTTGTGAAGATATACCCTGTTGATGATATGGCATGCAGTGTTGATTGCTTCAGGCCAAAAGCGACGAGGAGCCTGATATTCTTCAAGCACGGTTCTTGCCATCTCAACCACACTCCTGTTCTTCCTTTCGACGACACCATTATGTTGAGGAGAATAAGGAGCAGACAATTCGTGAGTAATACCAAGTTCATCAAGATAATTATCAAGACCAGTGTTTTTGAACTCTGTTCCATTGTCACTCCTGATGTGTTTGATCTTGATGCTGAAGTTCGTCGAGGCCCTTGAATAAAATCGTTTGAAGACTTCCTGCACTTCAGTTTTACATAAAATGATATGCACCCATGTATATGTGGAATAATAATCAACTATGAGAAAGCCATATAAAGATGCTACATTTGTTAGAGTGGCATAATGAGTAGGTCCAAATAGATCCATGTGAAGCAATTGAAATGGACGAGTAGTGGTCATGATAGTCTTCGAGGGGTGCTTGGATCTGGTTATTTTCCCAGACTCACAAGCACCGCAGAGGTGGTCCTTGAGGAATTTGACTGATTCGATCCCGATGACATGCTTCTTCTTCGCGAGCGTGTGCAAATTCCTCATGCCTGCATGACCGAGTCTTCGATGCCACAACCACCTTTCTGATGTTTTTGCTAGTAAGCAAGTGGCTGGTTGAGGACCTGTGGAGAAATCAACAATGTAAAAATCCCCTCTTCTAACACCTTCGAAGACTTTGGATTTCTCAGATTCCATGATGACAAGAAATCTATATCTTCCAAAGATAACAATCATATCAAGATCACAACGCATTGAGACTGACATGAGGTTAAATCCAAGGGATTCAACAAGCATAACTTTTGTCCATGTGCCTATCCTTGGAAATAGCCACTTTGCCAAGTCCCAATACCTTGCTTTTACCTTTGTCAGCATATGTGATTTGCTTCAGGGGTGACGGACTTAGTGGCATATTCATCAGCAAGCTTTTGTCACTAGTCATGTGATGTGTGCAGGCACTATCAAGAACCCACTCAGTACTCTTGGGTTTGTCATCCTGCAGATGAATTATTACAGCTTACAATCTCATATGCTTCAGAAGTGATTTTGACCAGTTGAGACCTGACCTCCAGAAGTGATTAGTTCAATTTCTTCACCACCCACATCTGAATGGGTGGTAAAGCATTCATCATCCTACGAGCACCATATGAGAAAGGTTGCATTGAAGCTAACGCACTTCTCATAACAGTAGGGGGTAAAAGTACTCAAATGAATATGCAGAGAACTTATTTGAGGATTTATGAACATAATGATTTGAAGAATAACGCTCATATTCATATTCCTTGTCATTTCCCTGCATGTTAGCAGCATTAGCACCGGTACGAACATCGTTTTGACCAATTGAGGATTTTGATTCTCTTGAAGACTTTGGTCCTCCTGAGGAATTTGATCTGTGGTTCAAATTCTTCATAAGTGGTGTCATGAGGACATTCACCTGAAGATTTTCAAGGCATCTTTTGGGAATCCAGATTTTCCTCAGGGGAGGCCCATTCCTGCAGTTAGTTCCAACATATCGAGCAAGTACTTCACCAGATTGATTTTTGAACATTTTATAGTTGGAGTCAAATAACTCATCTGAGGAATAGGATAATTCACATGAAAAGCCTGTTAGATTGGATGGATCAAAAGGAGGTCCAGTAGCAGCAACCCATGAGGTTTTGGGATACTGATCAGGTTTCCAATAAGATCCATCAGCATTCAATTTCCTCTCAAAGGAATTCCTTCTTTCCTCGGGTTCCCGTTCAAGATCTGCTTTTTGAGCACATCACAAAGGGTTTGATGTCCTTTGAGACTTTTGTATATGCCTGTCACATACAATTCATTCAGACCTGCATTTTCATCAGTGATATTTGTGGTTTCCTCAAGTGACGAATTTGACACTACAGGAGCAGTTGAAGAATTTGTAGCAATAGAAGCATTTGATGATTCTCGTGAAGAATTAGCAGTTTCACGTTCGATGCATTTAATACATGGAGGAATGAATTCAGCTTGAGCAGCACTGATGTATTGAGCTAGTAATGAATCATTTTCCATACGAAGATCATCATGAGAAATCCTCAGCTGCTCAAGATCAAGCTTCCTTTTAAGAAATTCATAGGAAAGTTTCTCATGATCAGCGAGGAGTGTAACATGACGATTTTGAAGATTATCAAATCTGGACTGAAGACTTTTCATATCTTCAGTGAGGATTTGGGTAAGATTAATTTCATCATTCAACAGATCATCACTTCTATCTAGCAGTTTGTGAAGCTTTTCCAGGGCAGTTTGTTGTTTAGTGTTAATGATAGCAAGTTTACTGTAACTGGGTTTTTTATAATCATCACGTTCACAATCACTTGAATCAGAGGAGGAAGCATCATTCGGTACCTTTGAACCTTTTGCTATGAAGCAATAGGTTGGAGCGAAGTCATCAGCATAGTCATCAGTATGGATGGTGTTATCATTTTCTTAAAGGTTGAAGATTGACTTGCTGACGAATGTGGTTGCAAGTGCAAGGCTCGCCAGTCCAGATTCTGAGTCTTCATCAGAACCCTCCTCTTCATCACATTCCTCGGATTCTGCCTCAGAGTCCATTTCCTTGCCAATAAGTGCCCGAGCCTTTCTGAAACTAGTATTCTTGTGCGATGAGGACTTTGAAGATGAGGATTTTGAAGATTTCTTCTTTTTCTTCGACTCATCAGAACTTTCATCCTTGTATTTCTTCTTCTTTGATTCCTTTCCCCAACGAGGACAATCAGCAATGTAGTGACCTGATTTCTTGCATTTGTGGCAGGTTCTTTTCTTGTAGTCCTCAAATGAAGATTCTGATTTCCTCATATCTCTTCTTGAAGATTTACCAAACTGACCACGTCGTGTAAAATTCTGGATTTTCCTCATGAGCATTGCAAGCTCCTGTCCAAATTCTTCAGGATCACCAATGCTACCATCGGAGTCTTCTTCTACAGATGAGGAAATTGCTTTGGCCTTCAGTGCACGTGGTCTAGAATAGCTTGGTCCATATAGATCTCTCTTTTCTTCTTGTTGGAATTCATGAGTATTGAGTCTTTCGAGTATATCAGCTTGATCAAGCATCTTGTAATCTGGTCTTTCTTGAATCATCAGAACTAAAGTATCAAATGAAGAATCCAAAGATCTTAGCAGTTTCTTCACAACTTCGTGATCAGTAATGTCTCGAGCTCCCACTGCTTGCAGTTCATTTGATATGCTAGTCAGGCGATCAAAGGTATGTTGGCAGCTTTCATTGTCAAGCCTCTTGAAGTGATTGAAGAGATTGCGAAGAACATCAACACAAGAATCACGCTGGGTTGATACTCCTTCATTAACTTTGGACAGCCTTTCCCAGATTAGTTTTGCTGAGCCCAAAGCACTTACTCTGCCATACTGTCCCTTGCTCAGATGGCCACAGATGATATTCTTTGCTTGAGAATCAAGTTGCTTGAATTTCTTCACATCAGCGCAAGAGATAGTAGCAGTGACGATAGGGATGCCATGTTCCACAATATACCAAAGATCATTGTCAATAGCTTGTAGATGCATCTGTATCTTGGTCTTCCACAAGGGAAAGTCCTTTCCTTTGAAAGTAGGACATGTTGCAGTAACCTTGATCATGAGTGTAGTCGACATAACTAAAACTCCAGGTGGTTAAACCAATATCACACAGAACACGGGAGTACCTTGCTCTGATACCAATTGAAAGTGCGTTATATCGACTAGAGGGGAGTGAATAGGAGATTTTTAGAATTTCATCACTGAGGAAATCCGTTTTGAGGAAATTCCTCACTGATGACGAACTTGCAGCAGAAACAGCAAAGGATCAGGAGTGCAAAGTATCACTACAACAGTTTTTACAGTGAAGAATATGAAAAACAGTTTGCACAGTATGCAGGCACAGAGAAAAACAGATGAGGATTAACTCACGTGAAGAATTTGGGGATGAGGAATTTCAGATACAATCTTCAGCAAATTCTTCAAACAGTGACAGTGAAAATCATCAACACACAATATGAGGAATATAAAGAGTTGAAGAAACATAACCCGTTTCACAGTGAAGACAATGGTTGATGACCCAGTTCCAACTATTGTGACAGTTGTACATCTGGTTTGGAGCGGCTTGGTCTTGAAACCAAAAGACACACAGTCCAGGGACACACACTCCCTATCGTATTCTCCTTCGGCTAAGAACACACAGTCCTCGCCCAACACTCGTGGTAAGTCTTGAGGGCAGACTTCCAAACCCTCACAAATCTGGTCACCTGGCGATCCACAATTGACTGCTGGATTGCTCTAGACCATGATGCCTAATCGTCTGGAGGATGCACAGTCCTCAAAGGTAAAAGGCTTTAGTCCCACACAGGAACAACTTCTTCAGTGATGCTCAATCACTTGGTTTTCGGTTTGTGGTTTTGGTGTTTAGGGTATTTCCTCACTGATGAATTACTCTCGAAGACTCTGAGGAATTTGGGTTGCTCTTATGGCAAGTGTCAGTTTCTAACAGAGCAGCCGACCAGCTAATGGTTGTGGGGGCGGCTATTTATAACATGGGAGCATCCCGACATGATTTGACATTAATGCCCTTAAATAATATGACCGTTGGTGTGGATAAGATCAATGATGTGGTGCGACTTGCGGTAACGGTCGGGACCCTCAACTCTGAGAGTCCTCATATCTCTCATATTCCTCACTAGAGGCTTTTGGTAGGATTAGGCTTGGGTTGAGCATCATGAGGAAATTCATTCCGACGTGTTACTTTGACCCCCTTTAACAGTACGGTGTTCCTATTACTCAAGTGTGAAGAAAATAAAACAGAAAGGATAAATCTTCATGCTTCAAAGTCTTCTGATTGATTTTCTTCAGGACACACCGAATTCCTCAATTTCAAAATATTCATGAAGGAATATCAAGTTCATCGCAAATTCTTCGCGATTCAATTCTTCAGCTTCAGATCAATTTCTTCAGCCGATGATATACATTTTTAGGGGTCGATATTCATTTAATATTTCAACCTCCTCAGCGACTTATAAATCCTGTGTACACTCATGAACACATTAGGTACTTAACCTATAAGTCTTCAAACCACCAAAATCACTAAGGGGCACTAGATGCACTTACAAATGGCCAATCACACGGGTTGATGTCCGAGCACAGCTAAGCACTCAGCGTCTGCACATGAAGCTCGGTTGCGTCCTCCCTGACTATAAAGATTGGAACGCCGACCTGGACAACTGATTGTTAATGAAAATGCGTTGTAACTAAATCGTGGTCCTGAACTAGCGCGCCTTATCAGTACTGTCTTTCTATGGCAAAACTTTGAAATTATGCACGACGAAACTATGTGATGTAACTAAATCGTGGTCCTGAACTAGCGTAGATCATTCTAGTTAATTAGTTTGGGTATGAGGAACTTCGTCATTTATGTTTACTATTGGTTGCTTTTATTTTGGTAATCGTGTCTCTTTTTGTTTTCTTAAGTACATTATGTTGCGTATTATTGTTCAAATCAACAACTCACATTGCAGGTACTAGCTAGATCACAGATGGCGAAGGTCTACTACGTCATGTTCGTTGGGAGGGTTCCAGGAGTTTACGACCACTGCCCAGCCGCTCAGGCCCAGGTGCATAGGTTCCCGGGTGCTAGCGACAGAGGGTTCGACACCAGAGCCAAAGCGGAAATTAGTTACTTGAGGTGGTCGACACTCCAGCATGAGCAGGGGCGGCACCGTCGGTACTACATAGTCGCGCTCGTCTTCATGCTGATTGCTCTTCTGTTCTACATCATGTTGTAGATAGAGATGATGAAACTTGTGGGTGTGCCATGACCATGCAGTTGTGCTTACTCGAGACATGACATGATCGCACTTATGTATTGCTATTTTCGAGACTATGTGATGATATTTTCTGTTGAATGATAATGATGATGATGATGATGCATGGTACTATGACAAGACTATTGTATGTCTATGATAAGTGCGAAGGGTATATGTTTAATATGATGTGATGAAACTATTGTATAGAATCTGTATAAATAAATCACAAATATGTAGAGGGTGCAAATCTGCGAAAACTGTAAAAGCTAGCAGTAGTGCTAGTAAATAGTTACCAGTAGCGCGGCTTAGTAGCAGCGCTTTCTCTGAGCATGCACTACTACAATTGTTAGCAGTAGCGCTGGAGGGGGAAGCGCTACTGCTAACTATACTTGCCAGTAGCGCTGCCCATACCAGCGCTACCACTAGTTATTAGCTGTAGCGCGATAGCAGTAGCGCTCGGCCCAGCGCTACTAGTATAGGATTTTCAAGCGCTACTAGTAGGCTTTTCCCTAGTAGTGCCAGACTTTGAATCTTCTTGAGAACCTTCCTCTTAATCACATTTCTCATATTCTACTTCAGAATCCATTTCTTTGCCAATGAGTGACGAGCCTTTCTAAAACTAGTCTTCTTGTGCGATGAGGACTCTGAGGATGAGGACTTTGAAGATTTCTTCTTTTTCTTTTAGACATCAGAACTTTCATCCTTGTATTTCTCCTTCCTTGATTCCTTCACCCAGCGAAGACAGTCAGCAATGTAGTGACCAGATTCCTTGCATTCGTGGCAGGTTCTTTTCTTGTAATCCTCAAATGAAGATCCTGATTTCCTCATATCTCCTGTTGAAGATTTACCGAACTGGCCACGCCTTGTGAACTTTGGAACTTTCTCACGAGCATAGCAAGTTCCTATCCCAGTTCTTCAAGGTCACCAATGCTGCAATCTGAGTCTTCTTCTTTAGATGAGGAAATAGCCTTAGCCTTCAGCGCATGAGGTCTTGAATAGCTTGGTCCATACAGTTCTCTCTTTTCTTCTTGTTGGAATTCATGAGTATTGAGTCTGTCGAGTATATCAGCAGGATCAAGGATTTTGTAGTCTCTTCGTTCTTGAATCATCAGAACTTGTGTATCAAATGATGGATCAACAGATCTTAGCAGTTTCTTCACAACTTCATGGTCAATGATGTCTCTAGATCCCAGTGCTTTCATTTCATTTGAGATGTCAGTGAGGCGATCAAAGGTATCTTGGCTGCTTTCATTTTCAAGCCTCTTGAAGTGATTGAAGAGATTGCGAAGAACATCAACACAAGAGTCATGCTGCGTTGAGACAACCTCATTGACTTTGGATAACCTATCCCACATAAGCTTAGTTGTGCCCAAGATAAGCTTCATTGAGACTCCCTCATTGACTCTGCCATATTGACCTTTGCTCAGAAGGCCATAGATGATATTGTTTGCTTGTGAGTCAAGTTTCTTGAACTTCTTCACATCAGCGACAGAGACAATAGCAGCGATGGAGGGAATACCATTTTCCACAATATACTAGAGATCATTGTCAATAGCGTGAAGATGCATCTGCATCTTGGTCTTCAAGTAGGGAAAGTCCTTTCCTGCGAAGGTAGGTCATCCTGCAGTAACCTTGATCAAACCCGCGGTCGACATAACTAAAACTCCAGGTGGTTAAACCAAAATCACACACAACAAGGGAGTACCTTGCTCTCATACCAATTGAAAGTGCGTTATATCGACTAGAGGGGGGTGAATAGGCGATTTTTAAAATTTCATCGCTGAGGAAATTCCTTGTGAGGAAAGTCCTCACTCATGAATTAAGTGCAGCTGGAATAGCGCAGGATCATAGTGCAAAAACAACTATAGCAGAATACCCGATGAAGTTTACAAGGTTCGGTTTGCACAATTCGCAAGTACAGAATACGCAGGTGAAGATTAACTCGAGTGAAGAATGTGAGGTTGAGGAAATTCAGAGAAAGTCTTCAGAGAAATTCTTCAAACAACATAGATGAAAGTCTTCAACATACAATTTGAGGAAATGAAAGAGTTAAACAAATAGAACCCGTAGCTCGATGAAGACAGTTGTTGATGACCCAGTCCCAACTGATGTGACAGTTTTACGTTTGGTTTGGAGCGGCTTGGTATTGAAACCAAAGGGCACACAGTCCTGGGACACACAGTCCCTACCGTATTCTCCTTGAGCTAAGGACACACAATCCTCGTCCAACACTCATGGTAAGTCTTCAGGGAAGAATTTCAAACCCTCACAAACTCGGTCACCCGGCAATCCAAAATGGAATGTTGGATGATCTAGACCATGACGCCTAACCGTCTAGAGGATGCACAGTCCTCAAAGGTAACAGGCTTCAGTTCCACACAGGAACAACTCCTTTAGTTATGCTCAATCACTTGTTTTTTAGTCTGGGTTTCGTGTTTGGTGTATTTCCTCACTTGATGATTTTCTCTCGAAGGCTCTGAGGAATTTGGGTTGCTATAAATGACAAGTGTTAGTTTCTCTCGGAGCATCCAACCAGCAAGTGGTTGCGGGGGCGGCTATTTATAGCCTGGGAGCATCCCTACATGATTTGACATAAATGCCGTGAAATAATGTGACCGTTGGGTGGAGAAGATCAGTGAGGTGGCGCGTGGCGCGGCAACAGTCGGAACTTTCAACTGTGAAAGTCCTCATGTCTCTCATATTCCTCATTTTGAGGCTTTGGTAGATTTACGCTTGGGTTGAGCATCATGAGGAAAATCATTCCGTAGTTTTACCTCGGCCCCTTTTAACAGTACGTTGTTCCTATGACTCAAGTGTAAAGAAAATGAAACAGAAAGACTAAATCGTCACGCTTCAAATTCTTTAGAGAGTTTTCTTCAGAACACGCCGAATCCTCATATTCAATATCTTCATGAGGAATATGAATTTCTTCGCAATTTCTTCGCGATCAAAGTCCTCAAGGAAGGACCAAAGTCTTCACTCGAAGACATACATTTTTAGGGGTCGATATTCATCGTATAACTCCAACTCCTCAGCAACTTATAGAGCATGTGCACACCCACAAACATATTAGTATCTTAACCTATAAGTCTTCAAACCACCAAAATCACTAAAGGCACTAGATGCACTTACAAGTACTACTCATCCATTTGAATTGCTTCACATGGATCTCTTTTGACCTACACATTATGCTACTCTAACTAGTGCGACATCTCTATATGGCGTTGTCATCGTTGATGAATATTCTCGTTATACTTGGGTACACATCATTGCTTACAAAAATGAAGTGCAGGAAGTCTTCAAAGGATTTTCCTTAAGGGCCTCAACGAACTTCGACGTCAAGATCAAACACATCAGGAGTGATAATGGGACAAAATTCAAAAATACTGGTCTTGATGATTATCTTGATGAACTTGGTATTACTCACGAATTGTCTGCTCCTTATACTCCTCAACAGAATGGCATCCTGGAACACAAGAACATGACTATGGTTTAAATGGCATGGACTATGCTTGAATAATATCAGACTCCTCGTCGCTTTTGGCCTGAAGCAATCAACACTGCTTGCCACATCATCAACATGGTATATCTTCACAAATTCCTCAAGAAAACTTCATATGAACTCCTCACTAACAAGAAACCCAATGTAAGTTATTCCAAAGTATTCGGTGCAAGATGCTGGATTAGAGATCCTCACCATAGCTCAAAGTTTGCACCTAAACCACATGAGGGTTTTATGCTTGGTAACGGAAAGGACTCGCACACCTACAAAGTCTTCAATATCTATGACAACAAGGTTGTTGAAACTGTAGATGTGCGATTCGATGAAACTGATGACTCGCAAAGAGAGCAACTGCCTCTTGTGCCAGATAAATTGACTCATGAGGAAGCTATTAAGCACAAGGCTATTGAAGATATCATTCCTACCGAGGAACAACCCCTTGTTGAAGAAGTCGTCCCCAACAATGATGAAATTCAAGCAGGTGCTACTGAGGAAAATGCTACAGGATTTAGTGAGTAATACCAAGTTCATTCTTCAACCAGCACATCCAAGGATTGCAAATGAAGTGAAAATTGATAAAATCATCGATGACATCAATACGCCAGGTCCACTCACTCGCTCAAAAGCTTCACATTTAGTTAACTTTTGTGGGCATTCCTCTTTTGTGTCTATCACAAAACCCTCAAAAGTTGTTGAAGCCTTCATGGAACCTGAGTGGATTCAAGCCATGCAAGATGAACTTCTTCAATTCAAGATAAATGATGTATCCGAAATCGTCAAAAGAGCAGATCCTCGCAAGCACAATATCATCGGCACCAAGTGGATTTACCAAAACAAGCAAAATGAGAATGGTCAAGTTGTGAGAATCAAGGCACGGCTAGTATGCCAAGGGTTCACAGGTTGAAGGAATTCACTTTGATGAAAGTTTTGCACCTGGTGCTAGACTTGAAGCTAGTCGAATATTGCTTGCTTATGCTAACCATCACAATATTACACTATATCAAATGGATATGAAAAGTGCATTCCTCAATGGTAATCTTGAGGAAGAAGTAAATGTTGCTCAGCCCCGGGGTTTTGAAGACCCGAAGCATCCTAACAAAATCTTCAGACTCAAAAAGGCACTCTATGGACTCAAGCAAGCCCCTCGGGCGTGGTATGACACATTGAAGGAATTCCTCATGAAGAAAGGCTTCAAACCCGGTTCACTTGATCCTACTCTTTTCACAAAATCCTATGACAATGAACTATTCGTGCGCCAAATATATGTGGACGACATGCACTAACAAACGTTAGAGTGATGAATTTGCATACATGATGAATATCAAATGTCCATGATGGGGGAGCAGAAATTCTTCTTAGGTCTGCCAATTTGTCAACAACGCAATCCATCTTCATATCTCATGAGAAATACCTCAAGGATGTCCTGAGGAAATTCAGCATGCATCAATGCAAAGGCGTCAAGATTCCTATGCCTACCAACGGCCAGCTCTGCACTGACAAAAATGGTATAGATTTCGATGAGGAGGTATATCACTATGATTGGCTCTTTATTGTACCTACGTGCATCTAGGCCAGACATTATGCTTAGTGTTTGCATGTGTGCACGTTCCCAAGCAAAAACCGAAGGAATCACACCACAAGGATGTGAAACATATTCTTCGCTATCCAGCTCACACACCAACACTTGGATTATGTTACCCCAAGGATGAAATAGTCACCTCGTTGGATATTCTAATTCTGATTATGGTGGTGACCATGTGGATCACAAGTCAACGTCAGGCACATGTCATTTCCTTGGACGATCCTTAGTCTGCTGGTCCTCAAAGAAGAAGAATTGCGTATCACACTCCACTTCTAAAGCTGAATAGATTGATGTTGGATCTTGTTATGCTTAACTGCAATGGATGAAGCAAACACTCAGAGATTTTGGTATCAACATGAAGAATGTGACCCTCTACTGCGATAATGAGAGTGCAATCAAGATCGCCTACAACCCAGTACAACACTCGAAGACCAAGCACATCCAAATTCGTCATCATTTTCTTCGTGATCATGTACTCAAGGGCAATATCATCGTCGACCATGTGGAGAGTGATGGCCAGCTAGCAGATATCTTGAGAAAGCCATTGGATGAGAAAAGGTTTTGCAAGTTGCGGTGTGGCTAAATATCCTAGAATCTTCGAATGTTATGTAAAAATGCACACATCCTAACACTTATGCTCATGACTTAGACGTGCAACACAAAGCATAACGTTTTTCTTCAATCAATGAAGAATAACACTCTAAGTGCGAAGAAATTAATGAAGAATTTGATTCTCAGGGACCTATGACAATTGTACGCGACGCCTGAAATCATCATTCTTATACGGTGGGTCACGCCACCACCAAACTTCGAAATTCTTTAGATCTAAAACTTTGCACAAATTACTCAAATTTTCAAAGTCTTCAAAATTTTCGGTGATGATCTTCATTGACTATATATTGCATAATGATCTTTCAATGTCTTCAACAACATTCACTTATTTCTAAGTCTTCAAGTTGGTATTTCTTCTAAGTGAATGTGATCAGACCCGTCTCCCCTCTATGCTAAGCTCAGCCTAGTCTATTCTCAATTCTTCATATGCGTTCTATTTGACACTTGTTCAAATCCTCACTAGGTCCTTCTCAGTTGATGATTTTGCAAAAGAATACTTAAATTTTTAAAAATTATAAATATTTTTTACCGTTACCACTGTAACTGCACCCACTGCTCATGATACGATAACCACAATCTCCACCGCTCCGTACGTGGGTAGCATGTGTCATGCAGAGATGAAGGGGCAGGGGCAGTTTCGTCTGAAGATTTTGCCTCGGACCATTTTAACCTAAGCTATAAATAGCCCCTTCCCCCCTCAAGTGTAAAACTCTTCTCTCACACTCATCTTCTTCAGTCGAGCTCAAAACCTAGCGCTGCCACTAGAAATCTTCATCGCCGTTGAGGAACAACTTCACTGTCTTGGCCTCGCCATCCCCGGACTCACGTCGACTACGGATCATCTTCCTCTGCTAGTGCTATAGCTATCTTCAGTCGCCGAGTTAGGGCACTGAAGATCTAAACCGAAGAACTTCTGTTTCTACTTCCACGGTTCATCGTGTTCTTCATCAAGGTTAATTAAAATCCTATTTTAGTGCCCCTGTTGATCCATTTATTTTCTTTAGATCTGTTATTCCTCAGAAAATAAGTTATTCCTAGAAAACCTTCCAGCTGTGCACACCCATGTCTAGAACACTTGATGAATTTCACTAAGACACAAATCTCTTCATGAGATTCCTCAATTGTGTAAATTTTCGAATCTGCACACCTCTCGAACCCAAGATCAGAATGCTTAGTCAAATTCCTCAACAATGCACTGGCCAAATTCCTCAACATAAGTTATTTTTCAACTTCCTGAAGTTGGTCAAACCTAGAGATAGATTGATGAATGAGCTTGGAGAGGTCACTTCAAATGAGTTAACTTGATGGTACTTATCCACATGGTAACCTCATTCATCAATGAAGCAAATGGAAGGATCAGCAAGCAAAATAAGCTCGGGCTGCAAAGGTGAAAAAGTAGAAGTACTTGAAACAAAACATCCTTAACCTGACACCTCAGAAACTTGTTTCTACTCTAGTAGAGGTGAAAACCCTCACTGACAAATACACAAGTCTTCGTGAAGACCGAAAGGGTGTCAAAGTGAGGTTTGTCAAGGCAGCAACTGATGCCATTGATGAATACAACAATAGGGTTGCAGCTCCAAAGCAACCAACTATTCCCCAAGCTAGCTACAGTGTACAATTGGTAGATTCTGATGACGATGAAGAACCTGCGTAATATGAATCTGCTCAGAAAGTAAGAGCTGAAGAATCTCCCAAGCGTGAAACTGCCTACTCAATGCCTGAAGAAAATGCTTCTTCACCAATGTCTTCGATAGTGAATAAAGTGACACTTCCGTCTGCCTCAGACGTCAAGAAAACAAAAGCCGCTGAGAAGGAAGCCAAGAAGAGAAAGGCATCAAAAACCTTCAAATTCTTCAGAGGCAAAACGCTTGAAGACTCTGCCTACTTCATCATCGGCTCCTATTGATGCAACTCCTCTCAGCATAGAACCATCATACATGATTGTACCATTTGGTGAGGCGCATATCATTCCAGAACAGGATGAGGAAATGGATGAAAATCATTGTGCAGCATCTACACCAATAGATGAGGAAATTCAATCTGGTCAATTTCCTCAATTCCAAACACCTCCTCCTCAAAACCAAGAAATGACTGATGAAGAAAAGGAGGCTGACGTGGACATTCGCTACACTAATCCATGATGATTTTTGGGAAAAGGATCATCCAAAATCGCTAGTGATTTCTCAAATTCATCAAACTAAGACATCTCCTTCAGCAACAGAAATTTTGACTAGCTCTGAAGAAAGGAGCTCATGTGTGAAATCAGCTACGGACCAAGAATCAGCTGCATCAGCTAATGAAAATGAAAATGAAACTATTGTAGGAAACTGAATCTGCACCTACAGCACAACAAAGTCCTCAAACTGGAGATGAAGGGCCCGAAGAGAATGCCTCAGCTCAGAATAAAGATTCGACTCATGAACCACGTATTGCAAATTCTGTAACTGCAATTATGGTTGGCAAAAATCATCAAGATGATGAAATTCAACATCCAAATATTCGACCAAAGCCTCATCAGCCATACTCAAAGAGGCCAAAGTTTCTGAAAGTATACTTTTATGATGAACATCATTTCTTCACTGGAGAAAATCCATATAACAAGCTTCATATCACGCATAGGAAATTCTGGACTAGAACACAACTAAATTACTATGCTACTGCGCTTGTGGAGAAGAGAAAGATATTTCAGCACACGGACATTCCTGATTGTGATATGTAGGAAATCCCTTTCTTTACCCCAGTTCAGAGTGTTCTTCACGGTGCAGGGCTACTGCCATTCTGCATAGATATCGGTGACTTGAATACAGATACCATTCTTCAATTCTATGGCACACTGCATATCTCAGGTGACCCCAAAAACATCAACTCTTGGGTCGTAGATTGGATGACTCACCACACTCACTTAATATCTCCAGCCATAGAATTTCTTCGAGCTCTACCAATCTCAATTCCTTCAGATGAAGAAATTAACCTGTATCATGAAAAGAGTTGCCAAATCATCTAATGGAAGCCCTCATGAAGACATTAGCTCCAGGCCAACCTCCAAGGACCAGATTCCTGGTGAAGGAATTGAAGTATGTGCCAGAACAGTCTATAGAATATTGGACTATTCCTTCGCACCTATCAAAGGGCATGATAATGAAGAAGATGTTGTCGGAATCATGAAGAACATCCTATTCAACATCATTCACAGAATAAAATGAACCTTCATGACTTCTTCTTGAGGACTTTGGCCAATAATGCCTTGTCACCATTTGTGCTGAAGATTTATGCGCCTAGGATCATGAGATTCAACAGAACCAGATCTGCAATCAACTATCAAGCAGACTATCAGAACCATCTTGGGTATTTGGCTCCTCTCAAAATCATCAAGAAATATTTTGAACGAATTGAGGGAAAAGGTTAGTGTGTGATTGATGAAGTAAATCGGCCACTGGATGGTCAATTTCGCAAGGATGCATCCTACTCCTCATATGATGACACTTCCACCCAAGAATCTGATGGCAGAGCAAAGCCTCTAAGTCCAACTGCCCCACGTGTGATGACTAACAAAGAACTTATCCGTAGTCTTCATCAGAAAGTTGATCAAAACCATAAGTGGGTTAAGCGTCAGTTTGGCTCCATTATGAAAACCCTCAATGATACTGAAAATGCAGTGAAGAAGAACCACTATTATCTTCATGAGGTATTTGGTCGCACCTGGGCCATACTTTCACATCTCAAGACTCCTAAGGAAATCAAAGAACTGGAATTAACTCAAGACTTTGATTGGTCATGGCCACCAAAGAAGAAATTCAAGAATATCCCAGTTCCTGACTTGGTGGACAGCTCATATTCTTCATTTCGGACTACTGATTCTGATGATGAACCTGGTGATGCTGCAACAGGCCCAACCAGGAACACTGACATGAAGAACAGGGGCGCCTCTCCTCAACCACAAAAGTGAAGTTCTTCATTGGCATTAGTCCTCAGTTTGTACCTTTTTGTCACTTGATGACAATGCGGGACAAATCTGAGAGTTAGTCTTCAAGCGGGTCAAATTTATGGGCTTATGAACTTTATTAAGTTACAAACTCTCATTTCTTCTGAAGTGTTTGATGTAATGAGTTGTAACTTAAGCCCGATGGTGTTCTGATACTTTTGAACGTTTTTCCACGCATGCTTATTCCTCAAGATAATTAACGCATGCATGCTGAAATTTGTCAGATACCATTTTTCATCATGCATTTCAAATTCCTCATACTATATGTCAAATGCATGCCTGGATTAAAAGATACAGGGGGAGATCTCCATGATATAAATCATCAATGTGCATTTGCAGTCCAACGCAAATTCCTCAGATATGCACATCTTCAGGGGGAGTTTCTCTGTACTTACATTTCATATTATTATCCCTGTTGAAAACTTAACCTATTTGTCATCAACCACCAAAAAGGGGGAGACTGTGCCCCTTAGTGATTTTGGTGGTTTCAAGACTTATATGTTAAGATACTAATAAGTTTGTAAGTGTACACAGGCTCTATAAGTCGCTGAGGAATTTCCTCATGATCCTGAACACAAACCTACACCTACCAAGTCCTCAAAGTGAGGAACATGAGAGATATGAGGACTTTCAAAGTTGAAAGTTTCGACTGTTGCCGTGCCACGCGCCACCTGTCCCAAATCTTATCCACCCAACGGTCATATAATTAAGGGCATTTATGTCAAATCATGTCGGTATGCTCCCATGGTATAAATAGCCACCCCCCACAACCACTAGTTGGTTGGCTGCCCCGAGAGAAACTGACACTTGCCATTTAGAGAAACCCAAATTCCTCAAAGTTTTTGAGCAAAAATCATCAAGTGAGGAAATACCCCGAACACCCAAACCCAAACCAAAGGCGTCATGGTCTAGACATGCAGCAGTCAATTATGGATCGCCGGGTGACCGAGTTTGTGAGGGTTTGGAAGTCTACCCTGAATACTTACCACGAGTGTTGGGTGAAGACTATGTGTCCTTATCTCAAGGAGAATACGGTAGGGAGTGTGTGTCCTTTGGTTTCAATACAATTGTCACGGCTGTTGGAACTTGGCCATCAACAACAGTCTTCATCAAGCAACTGGTTCTATTTCCTCAATTCCTTTCATTTCCTCAATTGCATGTTGAAGACTTTCGTCTATACTGTTTGAAGAATTTGACTGAAGACTTTCTCTGAATTCCTCATCTCAAATTCTTCACCTGAGTTATTCTTCACCTGCTTATCCTGTACTCGTGACCTGTGCAAACCGATTCTCTTAATTCACGCTCTGTACTTTGTTGTAGCCGTTTTTTTACTTCTGTCTAAGTACTATTTACGTTGCACTCAGTTCATGACTGAGGACTTTCCTCACTAGGAATTTCATCAGTGATGAATTTGTAAAAATCTCCTATTCACCCCCCTCTAGTTGATATAACACACTTTCAGTTCTCTCATTGGATCTCACCTGACAGAGATGGGGAAGAGGGAGGAGAGAGCTGCGACACGAGTGGGAGATGCGGAGGAACCCTAGGCGATGCATTGCGGCTTGATAGGAGGGGTGCATACGACCTTGACGTGCGTGAAGCTCACGCCGCGAGCGACTATCTCATATGTGCCTGTGAAGCAACTGGATCTTTCTCTCTTTCTCAAGAAAGCAAAACCCTGAGATTTTAATTAAAACTATGAAAGGCCAAACCCATACACAAACTATAGGAAGGTTTTGAACAAAATAAAATATGTTTTGCACCCTCCAAAATCGGCTCTATTCAGTAAAATTTATTTGACAATTTTAGAGACAGAAAATAATGCACTTATTTTTAACCGTTTGAAATTGTTTGGAGGTTTAATAGTTAGTAGAAAATATAACACAGCTGCAACTAGATTTTAAATTAACAACAGAATATTTATACCATTTGCAACAATTTTAGCAAGGTGTTGGGCAATGCAAATGTCGGGGAAAACCAACACCTATGGGAAACTTGAGGAGTCGCTTGATCGTTTGGCAGGGAGAGAGAGGTATGGCGTCGAGAGCGGAACTAGCGGTCAACACCGCAAGGTCCTTTTTACCCAGGTTTGGCCGGCTTGGCGCGTAAAACCCTACTCCTGCTTAGTTTGTATTGTGTTCTTACTGTAGGGTGGTTTTGCTACAGTAACTAGTAGGTGCTTAGGGAGTCTCTTATCCCCAAAAAGTCCAACCCCTAAGAATGAGCCTTGGGCCTCCTTTTATAGGCAAAGGGGTCCCCAAGAGTGTGCTCACGGGGTGTACAGTGAACAGTGTTCACCGCTCTACTTCTTCGGTGGTGTCAGGGGAATTAAATGCCTTGCCTGGCACCTGACCTGCCGCAAGGTGGTTGCGACACGTATCCAGGTGGATCAACACCTTTGTCTTATGCGATTACACGAGGGATGTGCTAGAGTGGTCGGATTGTGGTAGAAACTGGGGACAACTCGGGAGCGAACAGGGTCTTGCTGGTCTGGAGTCCCTTTCGGATGACTTGGTCACCTTCCCGGAAAGGAAGGCTTGCAGGGAGTTTGAATACTTTCTTGGCAAGGGGGGCTTGCCGGGGGCCTCGCCGGTCTGTACGAGCCTTCCCGGCAAGGGAAACTTTTCGGGGTCTTGATATTCTTCGGGTAGCCTTCCCGGCAAAGCGGGCTTGCCGGGGCCTTGGGAATCTTCCCGGCAAGGAGTGCTTGCTGGGGCCTTGCGTGTGGAGCCTTTGTACTCTATGCCCGTGGAGAGGGGGAAGGGTGTGGCCTTGGTGGGTCTTGGACTGCCTTTCTGCTGCCCTTCCCGGTGCACTGCCATCAGGGGTGTCGCCGATGCCCATGCACAAGTCTGGGGCACAAGGGACCCTGGTCTCTAGTGCACGAACAACAATATTTCACCATATCACAAGATTTGAATTAGAGAGAGATCTCGTTTATTTCAAAGCATTTGAATGGAGGGTTTTTAACACATGGCCAACAATCTTGCAAGCACATCAGCACAACATACACAAGCAACAAGGAGCAATAATTAAAATGCATGGCATGATCACATGATGTTATGATGCAAGTGGAAGTCATGAAGGGAACTTGATTTATTAAAACTCATGAGGCACAACATGGAAGGTTCACACATGGAAGTTACGAAGGGATTTGTAAATTGCACTTGGGTTGTTACAATTTTCCCACACTACAAGAGGATCTCGCCCCAAGATCTAGGATTGAAATAACTTGGGATATTCGGAATGGAGAAGGTCCTCATGTTCCCAAGTGGCTTCTTTATCGAAATGGTGTGACCACTTAACCTTGAGGAATTTGATATACTTGTTGCGACTCTTGCACTCGACATCTCTGAAAATAGCAACTGGATGCTCATGATAAGAAAGGTTTGCTTGGAGATCAATATCTTGGAAGTCAACGGAGCGCTCACGAGTCTTGAAACACTTCTGGAGCTGAGATACATAAAAGACATCATGCACATTGGAGAAATTGGCATGAAGCTCTAGTTGATAAGCAAGGTCACCTCTTTTGCCAACAATCTATAAAGGACCCACAAAGTGGGGAGCAAGCATTCCTTTGATGCCAAATCGTTGAGTACCCTTCATGGGAATACCCAAAGATATACAAAATAATCGATCTGGAATGCCAAGTCACGATGTTTGCTATCATAGTAACTCTTCTGATAGGACTGAGCAGCTTTGAGATTATCCCGAATGACATGACACATTTATTATGCTTTGGTGATCATGTCATTCCAAAGAATTTGATGCTCACCAGTTTTAGACCAATTGAGCGGGGTACACCACTTGCTAACATATAGAATTTCGAATGGGGCCTTGCCTGAACTTGTTTGAAAACTATTGTTGTAGGAGAATTCAGCAAACGAGAGGCAGCCTTCCCACTACATGTCGAAATAGATAACACATGCCCTTAGCATGTCTTCAAGAAATTGATTGACTCTCTCCACTTGATCACTAGTCTGAGGATGGAAAGATGTACTGAAATGAACCTTGGTTCCCATTGCAGTTTGGAAGGAATCCGAGATCATGGAATTAAAGATGCTTCCTCAAACTGAAGAAATAAGCCGAGAAACACCGTTCAAAGGAACTATCCTTGAAGCGTACACCTCTGCCAGCTGAGCTGCCGATATAGATTCTTTGACCGGAAGGAAGTTGGGAACTTTAGCAAGCATGTTGATGACCACAAATATGGCATCATTACCTCTCTTGGACTTAGGGAACTCAGTGACAAAATTGTTGGGGAACGTTGCATGGGAAAGCAAAAAATTCCTACGCACACGAAGACCTATCAGGGTGATGTTCATCTACGAGAGGGAGATCGGATCCACATACCCTTGTAGATTCCTCAGTGGAAAGCGTTAAGAAACGCGGTTGATGTAGTGGTACAGTTTCGTGATTCAAATCACTGTCGTCCCACGATCCATCCCACGACCCGTCCCGATCTAGCACCGAACGGACGGCACCTCCACGTTCAGCACACGTACAACTCGATGACGATCTCTGCCTTCTTGATCCAGCAAGAGAGACGGGGAAGTAGATGAGTTCTCCGGCAGCGTGATGGCGCGTCGGTGATGGTGATGATCAATTCGTACAGGGCTCCGATCTAGAGGTAGAACGACGAGGTATAGGTTTGATTTGCACGTGGCAAAATTGTGTCTCAAAAACCCTAAAAACTCTAGTATATATAGGAGGAGGGGAGGGGCTCAAGGGAGCCCCTAGGGCGCGAGCCGAAGTGGAGAGGAGGACTCGAACTCCAATTCGGTTTGGGAAGGAGGACTCCTCCTCTCCCTTCCCACCTCCCTCTTTTTTTTCTCTTTGTTTTTTTTCTTCCTAGCGCCATAGCCCACTTGGGCTGGCCTCACCATCCCACTAAGGGATGGTGCGCCACCCCTGGGACACCAGGCTCACTGCCGGGTGGGTGGGACCTTCCCGGTGAAGATCCGGAACCATTCGTTACTCCCGGTACACTTCTGGAAATGCCCGAAATCTTGCTGGAGACCAAATGAAACCATCATATATATCAATATTCGTTTCCGGACCATTCCAAAAACCCTCGTGATGTCCATGATCTCATCCGGGACTCCGTACAACCTTCGGTCACCAACACCTATAACTCAACTATACTGAAACGTCACCGAACCTTAAGTGTGCAGACCCTACGGGTTCGATAACTATGCAGACATGACCCGAGACACTTCCCGGTCAATATCCAATTGCGCGACCTGGATGTCCATATTGGATCGTACATATTCTATGAAGATCTTATCGGTTGAACCTCTGTGCCAAGGATTCATATAATCCCGTATAACATTCCCTTTGTCCTTCGGTATGTTACTTGCCCGAGATTTGATCGTCGATATCCCTATACCTATTTCAATCTCGTTACCGGCAAGTCTCTTTACTCGTTCCGTAGTACAAGATCCCGTGAATAACACTTTTGGCACATTGCTTGCAAGGCTTATATGTGATGTTGTATTACCGAGTGGTCCCCGAGATACCTCTCCGTCACATGGAGTGACAAATCCCACTCTTGATCCATGATAACTCAACGGACACCTTCGGAGATACCTATAGAGCACCTTTATAGTCACCGAGTAACGTTGCGACGTTTGATACACACAAGGTATTCCTCCGGTGTCAGTGAGTTACATGAGCTCATGGTCATAGGAATGAATACTTGACACACACAAAACAATAGCAACAAAATGACACGATCACATGCTACGTTCATAGTTTGGGTCTTGTCCATCACATCATTCTACTAAAGATGTGATCCAGTTATCAAGTGACAACACTTGCATATGGTCAGAAAACCTTAATCAACTGGCTAGTCAACTAGAGGCTTACTAGAGACATAGTTTTGTCTATATATCCACACATGTATCCATGCTTTCATTCAATACAATTATAACATGGATAATAAATGATTATCTTGAAACAGGAAATACAATAATAACTATTTTATCATTGCCTCTAGGGCATATTTCCAACAGTCTCCCACTTGTACTAGAATCAATAATCTAGTCTCACATCGCTATTTGATTTACATTGGAATGAATCTAACACCCATACAGTTCTGGTGTTGATCATGCTTTGCTTGTGGAAGAGGTTTAGTCAGCGGATCTGCAACATTAAGATCCATGTGCACTTTGCAAATATTTACGTCCTCTCCTTCGACGTAGTCACGGATGAGGTTGAAGTGTCGTTTGATGTGTGTGGTCTTCTTGTGAAACCTTGGTTCCTTTGCTAGAGCAATGGCACGAGTGTTGTCACGGAAAAGAGTTATTGGATTTAGTGCCCTCGGCACAACTCCAAGATCCGTCATGAACCGCTTCATCCAGACACCCTCCTTAGCTGCTTCCGAGGCAGCCAAGTACTCCGCTTCACATGTAGAATCAGCTACTATGCCTTTCTTGGAACTTCACCAGCTTACCGCACCCCCATTAAGAATAAATACATATCCGGTTTGAGACTTAGAATCATCCGGATCAGTGTCAAAGCTTGCCTCGACGTAACCTTTTACGACAAGCTCTTCGTCACCTCCATAAACGAGAAATATTTCCTTAATCCTTTTCAGGTACTTCAGAATATTCTTGACCACCGTCCAGTGATCCACTCCTGGATTACTCTGAAACCTACCTGCCATACTTATGGCCAGGCTGACGTCCGGTTTTGTGCAAAGCATTGCATACATGATAGACCCTCTGGCTGAAGCATAGGGGACGGTACTCATCTTTTCTCTATCTTCCGAAGTTAGTGAACACTGAGTCTTACTCAATGTTATACCTTGTAACACTGGAAAGAACCCCTTCTTGGACTACTCCATTTTGAACTTCTTCAAAACTTTATCAAGGTATGTTCTTGGTGAAAGTCCTATTAGGCGCCTTGATCTATCCCTACAGATCTTAATGCCGAATATGTAAGCAGCTTCTCCTAGGTCTTTCATTGAAAAACATTTGTTCAAGTAATCTTTTACGCTCTCTAAAAAGTCCACATTGTTTCCAATCAGCAATATGTCATCCACATATAATATTAGAAACACTACAGAGCTCCCACTCACTTTCTTGTAAATACAAGATTCTCCAACAACTTGTATAAACCCAAATGCTTTGATCACCTCATCAAAGCGCCTATTCCAACTCCCAGATGCTTGCACAAGTCCATAAATGGATCGCTGGAGCTTGCATACTTTGTTAGCATTCTTCGGATCGACAAAACCTTCGGGATGCTGTAACACCCTGGATTTGCCCATTTCTTTTTCCTTCAATTTTAATCTGGATTTGCTTTTCTGTGGTTTAACAGTTTTCAAACCTAAAGGGATTATCCTTGATTTTTTTTCTTAGTGTCTTGCCAATCTACAAACCACCCCAAGACCTAGCCATTTCCATCTTGAGCCAATCCCAAGATTCCTTTCCATGGGAAAATTCCTTTTTCTTTTAAAGGAATAATCTTGTCTGCCTTGAGTTATGAAGCAACCCCCATTTATATCTCTCCAAAAAATCCCAAATAATTCACATAAATCTATTGGGTCATGTCTTCCTCGTATATGACAAAATATTTCTTTGCCATTTTCAAAAATATTCCTCAATAAATCCTTTTCTGATTTTCCCCTATCTGCCAAGTTGTGAAGCAAGTACCCTTTGTATTTGCTGGATTGCTCTCAAAATTTGTCGGCACTCTTTACTAGCCATATCATTGTCTCATTCCGAAATTCAACTCAATTTAGCTAGTAAATATTTCTTGGAAAATTTCCAAAGTTTCTGATCCAGAAGAAGCTTTGTGAGGCAAGTGCTATTTAGGAGTATTCAAATGAGTTGAATCTTTGCCATCATCTCAATATGCTCAAATAATGTCTCTCCACCAAATTGGAGCATCACACCTTTAACCATGTGACCATAGCATCAAATCTTTGTCCCTCATTATTATTTGGATTTGTGAAGCAACTATATTTTATATTTCTCCATAAATTCTGAATTTTTACCATGACATTCTCCTAAATATAAAACCTTGCTAAACCAATTTTGAGCTCATTTTATATAGCCAATTATTCGCAGTAATTTTTATATGTTTCTGTCCAGTGAGAAACTATATGAAGGAAGTGCCACTTGGGCTTATTAAGATGGCATGAATTTTATACAACATCCTCACATGTCCAAAACATACATCTCCTCCATGTTTTAGCTCAATCCAAGCATGTATGTGAGTGCCACATGAAAATTCCTATTCTGGATCAGATTAGCTAGTTCCAAAGCAACCCTGTCCAATTTTGATCCTGTGCTTCTCAAATTTCACAGGATTGTAGTCCCTCCTACCCTAAGACTCCCAGACATAATAGTTTGACCTTATCTCTTTACTGTTGACCACAGTGACAGTGCCAAGTTGACAACATCAATCTTGTAGTGAAGTTTCCCATCACCCCAGTGCTTGCTTTTGTGATCCATCACCTCCAGGCTGCCTTGGGGACCAAGGACTTCACCCCAGTCAAGGTGTGCCAGCCCCTCGTGTCTCCTCAGCGCCAGTGCATGTGGTGACCACCACCCTGGCATGTCATGGACGCGAGCTGCGTGTTTGCTAGCTCGAGCCCCTCCTTTGCTCGTCGTTTCCGCACACCTCGTCGTGTCCATTAGCTCCCCATCGTCATTTTCTACCTCCTGCAGCCCTCTCCCCCTCTCAAGACCCCTCCTAAGCGGTGATGTAGCCGTGCCGCATTATGGTCGTCCCTGTCGTCGTTGTGTCCCGTCACCGAGCTCTCTCGAGGCCTCCTTCTGCATCTCCTCGTCTCTGGAGGCCCTGCCGACGTCGTTGTCACCTGCTGTGTGCCATCCAGCACCAGTGCGGAGATAAGGACGCCACGACGGCGGTGCCAATCTTCTCGCCATGACCGGCTATAAAATCGGCAGCCTCGAGCCTCCCGGGGCATCCCAAGAAACCCCTACCTCCTTCTCTTCCTCCCAGCAGCCCAGCCCCCTCTTCCCTCGAGCGCCCCGAGCTCTCCTTGCCTCAATTGCTCGACATGACCTCCGCCCTCTTCGGCCTAAATCTGAGCAATGTCGAACTCCTTCCTCCCTCTTGCCTCCTCAAGATTTCCACCGGAGCCAGGCGATCCTCCTCCCCCTCTCCGTTGTCGTCGGAACCTCTACGGCCGCGTCTCCCCTAAGTCCGGTCGTCGCCATTCCGTGCCCCATGGCGTGCCTCCGTTCCACCCCTCCCTTGCGCCCGTGACCAACCGAAATGGACGATGCGTTCCTCCCTAAGCCCGTCGGTGCTTGCAGCTCCGCCAGAGGTGGCCTAAGCCGCCAGGAAGATCGTCGGTGCCGGCGGCCCTCCTCGGCTCTGCGTGCAGCGTCAAGAGGGAAGGATAAGGAGCGAGAGGAGAGAGAGAGGATCCGACAGGTGGGCCCCGACCCCACATGTCGGTGAGAGAAGGGCCACCAGCAAGGATAAGTGTTGGCGCCCTCCCGCGAAGCCGTCTCTCTTCGGAGAAGGCGTATTCCGGAAAATGCGCTTTCGCCCTCTCCCGAGTCGCTCTGCTCAGGGACCCTGTTGTAATTATTTTTATTTCAAGCAAGTCCCTACCACCAAAACCTTTATAACTTTTTATCCATGACTCCGACTCGAGTGATTCCAAAGCCAACATCTTCGTCTTGTCGAGCTCGTCAAGATGGCATCATTTCCACCATGTGATCACACAGTGGAAATGACCATGTTGCCCTTGCTGTAAATATCCCTCCTCCGGGAGAGAACTGTTACCGGCAATTCCTTTCGCGAGTTTCTCGCGCTACTTCCCGGTGGTTCCATCATCCCAGGCAAGCCACAACTTTCATTTGCTTGATTGCATTGCAACATTATAGTCCCATCAACTGCTTTGATAATAAATATATTTGTTGATAGTCCGGCATATGAGTATGCACTCTCTAGATAGATTACTACAGTGTTGAGCACAAGACCATTAGTAACTAATGCTTTCATCCACTAATTTACACTATACCGTTGAGATTACTGTCTACGATTACTTTGTGAACATGGATCAATAGTAGTGGCTAGAGCTTATCAGATGGCTATGACATTGGAGTGTCAGCTCTGACAGATCATTCATGATAAGATACCTAGTTGGTTGATCTGAGTCACCTGTTCGGGCCCATCCGCAGAACCACCTCTTGCCGATATGGGACGGTCGTGACTTGAGCTGATCGTGTGATCTCTCACCGATATGCCCCAAAGAGGGAGGGTTATGCACGTGCGCTGACCCTGATCAGGTAGGCGGTGATAACCCTGTGAGCCCAGTTAAGTTGAGTTGGGCCCGTCCCTGCTTGGGACAGTTTGTTTGGCTACGACGGTGGCAGGTGTCATGAGGACACAAGGCCACCCAAGGCAAGACTCCGGAAGGGAGTGGTTGCCGGGGATATGATGAGAGAGTCACGGATCAGGAAAGTCTAGTTGGAGCAAATGTTGGTCCGCCCGAATGGGATCACGAGGTTAGTGCTCCAAAGTGTGGGTAAAGTGTGCAACCTCTATAGAGTGTCAAACCTATTCGAATAGCCGTGTCCATGGTAATGGACAGCCCGACCTGACCTCAGTAGATGATCAACCATATCTATGATAGTAATGATGGAAGAACTCGTTTGAGTGTGTTACAGTTGGGCATCGTGCCGGTGTAACAGTTGGGCTTCGTGCCGGTGATAAGTCTTGGTATCCATCTTGTGGATACTCGCTAAAGGATCTTGGTAAGATAACATGAGTTGGTATCACCCGGTTATGGTGAGAGTAGCCTGGTATAGTTAGTTCTCTGATACTCCTTTAGTAACAACAACCTTTTACTTAATCTTGATTGATATGATGTTGTCTTGCCTTAATGCTAATGTTTGTTGTGAGCTTGCGAGTACATTCAAAGTACTCACCTGGCTTGTCATGCCAGTCTGCAGGTCATGCCTTGAGCATTTGATTGTCGAGGATTCTGAGTTGTGAGCTAGGATGCGCGTTCCATCCAGAGTCCCTGCGGAGTGGAGTCCATCACATCGGTAGTTGTTTCGCTGCTAGCTTATGATTTACCGTAGGCAGGTGTAATATCGCCAAGGCGATGTAATTCATGTATCCCTGTAATCTTTTTCATAGTAATAAAGAGTTGATTTGTTCTGTGCCAACGGTTCTGTATTGCAGAAGACCGGTACTTGGGCTGGAATATGGGGCGTTCCGGTTTCCTCTGAGTCGGGATGCCACAAGAGTTGGTATCAGAGCAGGTATGGCTGTAGGACGCCCTAGACTGCGCGAGCATTAGTAACAGGGAGTACAGGATCCAGTTGGTTTGCTGCACTTGTTTGTTGCATTTGATTGTGCATAACATGCATATAGAATAGATATGCTAGTACTAACGATGGATCTGGTGAGTGTAGGTGGCATCGGCTTCGATTCACCCCGTGCACTCTCCAGCCAGCTTTCTTATTCCTTGCTGTGGTGTCACCTTCGCTTAAGCGGAGTGATGCCAAGGTGCGTGGTGATATCGATCCCTTGTTGGATTGATGCACCGGTACCACACCAATGCATTCTCTTCAGCCGCCCTATGGTCTCGGTGATAGACATGCTTCTATCCCGGATTTTGCCCATCCCTCTAGTCGTGTTAGCAACCCTTACTGATCTTGCTTATCAGAAAAGGGCAATGCCCGGAAGCCCTTCTTTTCTTAGTTATCCTCTCCGGACATCCATTCTCTTGACGAGTACGGTTCTCTTCCGTACGCTTGATGATGACGTGGTCGAGACCCTGTGTTCCGACCCACGCTCACCAAGTTCGTCCTTGCCACTGTGTCTGTCCAAACGGAACCGTTGTAAGCCCCTGTTTGGTGTAGCTTTGTTTGCACCGACCCCCTTCCGCACATTGATTCACCTTCTTGCACACCGCCATAGCATGTTAGATAGTAGTACCAGAGTTTTTGCGAGATTTTTGTTCTTAAGTAGGAATGCATATCATTGTTGTGAATAGATGTCGAGTGTGCTATTACGGTACGAGATTTTGTTGCTTTGTTTGTCGGTTGCTTCTTTCTTTGGGCCCTTGGTGTTACCTTATTTTTCCCTTATGAAAATTGCTCACCGACATTGGACTCAAAGGAAACAGTGAAGAGACAGACAGTCGGAAGCTCAGTTCAGCGATATGGAATTTTCAGTAGAATGCATTATATCAGGAATATCGAGGCCGAATATAAAGGGTATCCTGACCAGATGAATTATCAGCATCAAGTATACATCCGTGGAACTTTTCTAGCAACAATCATGGAATCAGCAAGAAGGAAGAGATGCGTGCACCTCGAGTCAAAGGTATAATTCATATCCACGGTTGAGTCTGTTATGAATAAAATTTGAAACCTGCTACACTATGGATGGAAGTCAGAATGAGCTATGAACTTAGTGTCTAGCAAGAAGGTTAGCCGAATACGCTATTGCATACAACAAGTGACCAACAGCAAGAACGTTAAGGATACATTTAGACACTTGGCATGCATATGGCAAAAGAAAGCTTCGAGTATAAGCAACCCAATCTTTCCTTGCAAGCTACCCGAAAAGCTAATGGCACAAGATTCAGGTGACTTCCTCAAGGTGACACGCGGGTCTTTGTTCACGACACCCATGCTTCTCCAGTAATACATCACAGCAAGCTTCTAGCATAAGGTACCAATTCTTACCCAGCAAGTCTTCAAGAAAGGAAAGCACTTTAGATATGGTACCCATGCTTCTTCGAGAAGCTATCCCGATCGAAGCACCAAGCACAAGCTACCCAGTCTTCCTAGACACGATACCCTGGATGACTTACAAGACAAGCTAAGTAAATCTTTGTTGGAAAGGTATCGCACTCTCAGTGGTACAAGTTATTCCACCGACAGTTGGCAGCATATCAACGTGCATTTCAAGGGTTAAATCCGCAACAGTCGGTCAGAAGGAAAAATAGTCAGTCAAGACACAAGCCTACTCCAGGAATTCAGCACTCAGCTACATAGATCCAATATATATATATATGGTGGATATGTTACCAAGGCCATATTAGTTAATCATACAACGATGTCAGCCCGATGAGAATCTAACTACTGCATGAGCTATATAAAGAAGAAGAATGCCCGTTGTACACTTCAGTGAGATGACCAACAACCCATGGATAAGCTGTATGGGACACGGATGAACCCTTGCATGTCTTTCTTTGATGACGGCACCACGCCTGTGTTCTGAGCTGTTTTTCGCTGTCCAGGGTGGATGCCGACTTTTATTTCTCTTGTCAGCAACTGGCCCGTGTTCTGAGCTGCTTTTCGGCTGTCTCGGACAGTTGTTGAGTTTCTCTTCATAGAAGTGACCCTATGCTCTGAGTTGTTTATCGTTCGTCTTAGGGAACTAATACTTTCTTCTTATCGACACCGTCTTATGCTCTGAGCTGCTTTTTCAGCCGCCTTGAGTCGGGGTTGAGTTACTCTAGTAATGTCCCAGATCTGAGTTGTAAAGACCGTTCTGGTTGCTATTGGTTTATTTGCTGGTTTTATCAAAGGGTTCAGACGGTCGTTATCCTACAGCTACAACTTGTTAAGCAATATGCTTGCCGGAACATGGTACCATGCAGCACCCATGGTCATCAGAAAAACCAAGAATATATGAGACCAAGCTCATTTAGCTAAGGATCCAGGCAAATAGAATTATAATGAAAGAGCAAGATTGCACATACATGTATGATAATGGTTACAAGACCAACATAATGCATATACTCAAGACAGTCCTGTTCGATGTCAAACACCGTGGGCACACACCCATGGAGCTATTCAAGTTGCAAGGACCATATATGCTCAGCCCAACCAGATATGGCACACACCCATGGAGTCAACCCGCTCAGCCCAACCAGATATGCTCAGATCGGAATATTCAAATCTATGAAGACTACTTAGAAGATGACAACCGCAGTGTTAATAGATTACACAACCTATTATTCATTTAAAGGTGTCGATAGACGGAACGACCAGAATGTGGGACAACAACCTCGAAACATGTGTCCTCACCTATGAGAATCAGTCAAAGAATAGTTTGTCATGAACAAGATCTCTCCGCCGGAACCTCCGATAGTCAAGTCAGCATATGTAAACGGATGGAAGTTTAAACTAGTGGATCCAAATCAGCTCCTTACGAAGCAACGCATAAACTAGGGTTTAAGCTTCTATCACTCTAGCAACCCATCATCTACTTATTACTTCCCAATGCATTCCTCTAGGCCCAAATAATGGTGAAGTGTTTTATAGTCGACGTTCACATAACACCACTAGAGGAAAAACAACATACAACACATCAAAATATCGAACGAATACCAAATTCACATGACTACTTATAACAAGACTTATCCCATGTCCTCAGGAACAAAAGTGACTACTTACAAAGCATAATTATATTCATGACCAGAGAGGTATTTAATAGAATCAAGGATCTGAACATATAATCTTCCACCGAGTAATACAACTAGAATCAACTACAAAGAGTAATTAACACTACTAGCAACCTTACAAGTACCAATCGGAGTCGCCAGACGGAGATTGGTTACAAGAGATGAACTAGGGTTTGGAGATGAGATGGTGCTGATGAAGATGTTGATGGTGATGAGTCCCCTCCGATGAGAGGAGTGTTGGTGATAACGATGTAGACGATTTCCCCCTCCGAGAGGGAAGTTTCCTCGGCAGGACGGCCCTGCTAGAGCTCTAGATTGGTTCTACTCAAGTTCCGCTTCGTGGCGGCGGCAATTCCTCCTGAAAGCCTCCTCCCGATTTTTTCTGGAACGAAACCCTCCTTATAGGAAAAGAGGGGAGCGAGTGGGCCAACAGGGAGCCCACAAGCCCCCTAGGCGTGGCCAGGGGGGTAGGCCGCGCCTAGCAGGCTTGTGGCCTCCTGGTGGCTCCCCTCTGGTACTTCTTCCACCCAGTATTTTTTATAAATTCCAAAATAATTCCTCGTTCATTTTCACGGCTTTTGGAGTTGCGCAGAATAGGTATCTCAAACTTGCTCCCTTCCAGCTGCCGGCATTCTCCCTCTTCATGTAAACCTTGTAATATAAGAGAGAAAAGGCATAAGTATTGTACCGTGAAGTGTAATAACAACCCATAAAGCGATAAATATCAACATAAAAGCATGATGCGAAATGGACGTATCAACCCCAAACATGGATAGTTCCGCATCTTGGACGTTACAAGTTGGTAATCAGAGCCATACGACCATAGTAGCATTTGGTTGATCGAACATGGCCGAGTCGAGTCTTGTGAAAAACTTTTTTTAGGCCTAGTTATCTCGAAGAGTAGGATTCTTATTACTCCTCTTCCCTATTGTGTTGAGGTTCATGACTGAGGAATATTAATTCTACTACTCTTCCCACTAAAAAAATTAGGATCACATAGTTATTTTGGAGTCTATATGATACCGATGTGACAGAGTTCTGACTTGGTGCCTCTTGTCTGACTTTATTTTTTCTGGGGAGTTGAGCTCCAGGGGATTCTTGGCATATCGTTATCATTCAGTTTTTTAGTATCTCAGGAAGTAAACATCGAAACACATATATACTTTGCTTGGTGGAAAATAGTGCCATGACTTTCGCAAGGTGGAGACAGCGCGGATGATCTACTGGGTATGGTATTGTGTTTTTGAAGGTATGAGGTGAATGATTTTGCGGAACTTCTCGGATATCTGTTGATAGTGGCACGAAAGATGTAGTTGATTACAGTGAGTAGGTTCCCGGACCCGCAATCTGATAGCATAACGAAGAAGGATTTCAGAAATTCTTTCATTGGATGTATGTTGGGTTATACATTTGTTCCGAGCAATTCTAGCTCAAACTTGATAATTGCAAGTGTCTTTTGAATCTTATGTTGTCGTCACTAATTTTGTGGAATCTTTCTTACTAATTCTAGTTCGAATGCAATTGCTAAGACTTTATATTGCAATATTTCAAGTCTTTGATTCAGCTTGTCAGCTTCATTTTTCATCCGTGGTCTAATTTTCTTGTCTGTGTCCAGGATGGCTCCAACAACTCTCCATAATCCAAATCGTGATGGAGAGGAGGAAGACCCTCCGCCACCCCCTCCTCCTCCTCTTCAAGAGGTGTGGCAAGCTTTGATGGTTGCGACCAATGCAAACACTCAGATGCTGCTTCATATTATGCAAGAAAGGAACCAAGGTCAACAAGGAAATTTCAACAACCAGCATCAGTTTTCTTCTCTCAATCAATTCATATTAAGTCAGCCCAAGTCCTTTACCTATTGTGACCAGCCATTTGATGCAGATGATTGGCTACGTGACATGAGTAAGCCTTTTGAGTGCTGAAATGTCAGGCCTGAGGACTATGCCAAATTTGCTACTATCCATCTAAAGGGTCACGCAATGGACTGGTGGCACCATATCAAGGATTACAAATGTGATTGTTTGATTTGTTGGGATGTCTTTTGCTGTGATTTCAGAGCTTGTCATATTCTCGCAAGCTTTGTTGAGGGCGTGGAAGATAACTTCAGGAGTCTCAAGCAAGGAAGCTAGTCTGTTTATTAATATAATATTGACTTCCAGAACCTTGCCCGCTATGCAAAGCTGGATGTTCGAGATGAATAGAGAAAGATCTATCAATTCAAAGGTGGTGTCAAGGAAGGTTTGTAGCTTTCTCTTGTCGTGCACAACCCTCTAGAGTTCGATTAGTTCCACAACTTGGCTCTGAGGCCCGAGTGAGCTTTGCTCAGGGTTGAGAATTAGAGAAAGTGCTTCAGAGACTCTCATTCATCTTCGCCCTTAGCTCATATTGTTCCAAAGCAGCATATGTTCTAAGCTCCTCCCCTGTCTCATTAGCTGCAATAGTTCAAGCAAAACGGTGGTTGTGGATCTTCCCACCCAAGCAACCCAGGTTTCCAGCAAAAGTCTCAGCCACCTAAGTCGGGAGCTCCTCCAGCTCACTTTTGTCCTCTATTAGTGGTGACTTGTCACAAGTGTGGTGAGAAGGGCCGCTACTCTAACAAGTGTACTAATCAGCGGCATCTTCCACCTCCTCTCCAATCAGCCCCCCCACGCAATGCAATGGTGAAGCATAATCCCAAGGCAACAAGATTGAACATGGTCAATGCAGCTGAAGGAGAGGACTCCTCAGATGTGATTATGGGTAATCTCTTGATTAATTCTATTAGGCAAAAGTTTGTTTGATACTCGTGCATCACATTCTTTCATATCATATCCGTTTGCGGCCAAGCAAGAGTTGCGTCATGAAGAGTTGCCAAAGGGTTTAGACGTTGTTTCTCCGGGGAAGATCATGACTTCTCATTGCGTCGTTTCGAATGTCTCTGTCAAGATGGGAAACTATTCCTTTCTAGCCTCTCCAATTGTGCTCGTAAATTTTGATATTCATCTTATTCTTTGTATGGATTTTCTTGCGATGCACATAGCTTTTGCGATTGTGAAGACAAAGAAGTCATGTTGACTCATCCTTCGGAAGAAGTGATCATTTTCGCGGCTCGCGATGCCACAATCTGTCTATTCTCTCTGAATGAGAAGGGTGAAATCGCAGTCATTTCTCGAGTGCATGTTGTTTGTGCGTATGAAGATGTCTTTCCAGAAGAATTACCAGGAATGCCTCCTCACCGGCCAGTAGAGTTTGTGATTGAACTCGAGCCTGGAACTGAACCGGTTTGCATGCATCCTTATAAGCTTGGTCCCAAAGAGCTGAAATAGTTGACGAAGTAGCTTGTTGGACAAGAACGTCTAGGTCTGATCAGACCAAGTTCTTCTCCTTGGGGTTGTGGTATACGTTTTGTTAAGAAGAAAGATGGAACAGACTGGCTTTGTGTCGACTACTGTTAACTGAATAAGAAGATAATCCGAAACAAGTATCCACTTCCCAACATCAATGAATTTTTTGAGCAATTGAAAGGGGCCAAGATTTTCTCTAAGCTTGATCTTTGGATGGTCTATGATCAAATCCACATCAGTGAAGAAGATATTCCAAAGACTGCTTTCAGGACAAGCTTTGGCTCTTATGAGTACACATTGATCTCTTTTGCTCTCGCCAATGCGCCTCCGACTTTCTCTCATGTGATGAATAATGCCTTCTCTCCCTTCAAGAATGAGTTCTTCTTGGTCTATCTTGATGATATTCTACTCTTCTTAGAGACCGAGGAAGAACATGCAGAACATATCCGGCTTGTGGTTGATAAGCTAAGAGAGCATAAGTACTATGCCAAGTTGTCAAAGTGTTAGTTATGGCGTAATGAGTGGTGTACCTTGGGCATATCATCTGTACCGAGGGCATCAAGGTGGATCCTGAAAAGTTTCAAGCTATTGTGAAGTGGGAGACTCCTCAGAATGTCAAGCAACTTTAAAGCTTTCTCGGGCTTGCAAGCTATTGCAGAAGATTCGTTGAGAAGAACAGAAAATATGTCTGAACTCCAGATTGTGATTTGGCTTTCAATACATTCATGGATAAGCTCACCTCATCTCCAATTCTAACTCCTCTTGATAATTCCAAGAAATTCCAAGTTTTTTGTGATGCATCGTTGCAAGTTCTTGGTGGTGTTCTGATGCAAGAGAAAAAAGTTGTAGCTTATACATCTAATTAGTTGAAGCCAAGTGAGAATAACTACCCCAATCACGATCTTGAGTTGGCAGTAGTTGTCCATACTTTGGTGACTTGGAGACACCTCTTGTTGGGAAGACAGGTTGAAGGTTATACCGATCACAAGAGTTTGAAATATATCTTGTCTCAACCGAATCTCAATCTTCGTCAAACTCGTTGGGTGGAGATGATCCAAGATTACAATCCAAGCATTGATTAAACTCGATGCAAAACTAGTGTGATTGCTAATTCTTTGAGCAGAAAGGCTAACTGCAATAATCTCATCCTCAAGCCATTCCAGCCTGATGTCTATGAATCTTTCACGAAGTTCAACCTTCAAGTAGTTTCTCATGGATTTGTTGCCAACGTCCAGATTTCTCCTACCTTGGAAGACCAAGTCCGCCAAGCTCAACTTCTTGATGCTATGGTGAATAAATTGAAGATAGGCTTGGCAAAGAGCATTCCAAAGTATAAGTGCTTCTGTGTTGATGACAAAGATACTTTCTTCTTCGAGGATCGTCTTGTTGTTCCGAAAGGAGAGCTCAAATTTTTTATGATGGATGAAGCCCACAATTCTCTCCTCTCGATACATCCAGGCAATTCTAAGATGTATTAGGACCTTAAGCAAACCTTCTGGTGGACTCACATGAAACGTGAGATTTCTCAGCTCGTGAACGAGTCTGATGTGTGTCATAGAGTGAAGGCGAAACATCAACGTCCAGCAGGTCTTCTTCATCCTTTGCCTATACCCGAGTGGAAATTCGATCATGTGGAGATGGATTTTGTCACTGGGTTTCCTAAGTCCAATAGGGGCAATGATGCCATCTTTGTGGTCATCGACAAGCTGACTAAAGTTGCCATGTTCCTTTTGGTCAAACAATCTATCTTGGCAGCTCAGCTGGCAGAGTTGTACACTTCAAGGATAGTTTTTTGCACGGTGTTCCTAATCTTATTTCTTCACATCGAGTAAACATCTTTACTTCCAAGTTCTGGGATATCTTTGAAACTGCAATGGGCACCAAGGTCCGTTTCAGTACAACCTTCCATCCTCAAACTAGTGGTGAGGTGGAGAGAGTCAATAAATTTTTTGAAGATATGCTCAGAGCTTCTGTGATTTCTTTTGGCATGAAGTGGGAAGACTACTTCCTTTTGCCGAGTTCTCATACAATAATAGTTAATAAGAAAGTTGAGGCAACGCCCCATTCGAGATTCACAATGGCAGGAAGTGGCATACCCCGCTCAATTGGTCTGAAACTGGTAAGTGTCAAATTCTTGGGAATGCCATGATCACTGAAGCACAAGAAATGTGTCGTTTAATTTGGGATAATATCAAATCTGCTCAAGCCCGTCACAAGAGTTACTATGATAGCCAAGATCGTGGCTTGGCTTTCCAGATCAATGATTTTATCTATCTTCGAGTATCACCCATGAAGGGCACTCAATGTTTTGGCATCAAAGGAAAGCTGGCTCCATGCTTTGTGGGTCCTTTCAGGATTGTTAGCAAAAGAGGTGACCTTGCTTATCAGCTAGAGCTTCCATCCAATTTCTCCAATGTGCAAGATGTCTTCATGTATCTCAGCTACAGAGGTGTTTCAAGACTCCCGAGCGCACAATTGTCTTCCTAGACATTGATCTCCAGCTAGACCTTTCCTATCATGAGCATCCAGTTGCTATTATCTAAGATACCGAGCGCAACACTCGCAATAAGTCTATCAAATTCCTAAAAGTGGAGCGGTCACACCACTCTGATAAAGAAGCCACTTGGGAATGTGAGGATCATATTCGTTACGGTTATCCCAAGTTCTTTGAATCCTAGATCTCGGGGCGAGATCCTCTTGTAGTGTGGGATAGTTGTAACAGCCCAAGTGCAATCGCTGTATTAATTGAATGATGAACCTTGTATGCCATGTCAACTTTGCTTTCATTTGCTAAGATTTGGTGCTTCATCACTTTCACTTTGCATCATACCATCATATCATCATTGCATTCATTCATTTGTTTTTCTTGTTGATTCATGTTGTGTTGGAGTGGAATTGATGTTGTCATGATGTGCTTGCAATAAGTAGTATGTTCATTAGGAAACCCCTTCCTACAAATTCTTTGAAAACACCTCCATCTTTCTTTAATTCGAATTCTATGAAATGTTGTGTATTTCCTTTGCCCAACACCTTCAATAAAATGTTCCAAAGCTTGTGAATATTCTTAGTGGAATTTAAAAAGTGTCCATAACCTAGTGAACCTCTCTGCCATTCATTCAAAAACCCGTATGCCATGATAGTTTGTATTAAGGGCATTTTATTTCCCTCCCTTAAAAATGCTCACACTAGTTTTGTTAATTAGAGCATATATCCTAGGTCTTGAAAGTATTTTTTGTTTTAGACTTCACCGTCTCTATTGGTCTCTAGTTTTCCCCTATGTTTTCCTATTTGAAAAAGAGAGAGAGATTCAGGGAGGAAGGGAGAGACTTACCTCGGCCTCCTCCTTCCTCGCGTCCCAGCATCGCAGAGCAAAGAGTACACAAGCCCACCCAAACCAGCCCACTAGAAACGATGCCCCTGATCATTGTATTCTCCTTGTACGGAAACACATCTACAACAGCCATGTTGTCGCTCTTGGTGATTTGACGGCCGTCCTATGTTCGAGCATCCTTTAAAACCTGCCCAAGCCCTAGTCCCAAACTCCTTTGCTTTGTTATGTCGCTCTCCTTCCCTTGCAGCCGCCAGAAAAATTAGCCATGTGCTCGTCATCACCGCTCCCTCCATGCTTTGGCCGAGTTTGAGCTCGAGCTCGGGGTAGCATCTACGCCTCGTCTCCGACCTCAGTGATGACGAAGATTGAAGCACATGTGTCCATACCATCTTCATCCACGCACGCATCACCAGCGACACTGGAGGTCCCTTTCTGTCGCCATCTTCTTCCCTGCGCTTGGATTCGAGGTGCACCGGACTTCTGTCAGACCTTGCATCATCTCTGTCTCGTTGTGGACCTCCTCTTCATGTTCTAGGTATACTATTTAGTCCCGTTCCGCTCTTTATTTCTTCGATCGCATGTACTCCCTCCGTTCCTAAATATAAGTCTTTTAGACATTTCAACATAGGACTACATATGAAGCAAAATGAGTGAACCTATACACTAAAATATGTCTATATACATCCGTATGTAGTTTCCTACTGAAATATCTAAAAAGACTTATATCTAGGAACGGAGGGAGTAGATCCGTGAAATGGTCACGATGTTCATGCCATCTTCGTGCTCTATGTGCTCCCAGTCTGTCGTTTTCATCTTTGTTGACGTTCGGAGTAGGTCGTCGCCCGTGCTGCTATCCTCGTGCAAGTAAGTACTCATACCTGCGCCCTTGCCTAGCAACCCCAAGACCACTCCTTTACAGCCTCCCCGCATCGCTAGCAGCACCTGCACGCCCACAACTTTTCGGGATCGCCATGGCAGAAGGGTTTGTGCCTGCGTGCTTCCACACCTAGCGAGCTTAAGCCGTATGCTCCCCGTGTCTGCTACCACAACCTAATTCTGCACCCCCGCAACCACTCTCCAGCCTAAAGCGTCGTTGCTTGCTCGCCATCGTTGCGGGAAACCTCTGTTCTACCATGAAGGGCCAAGGTCGGCTTCTTCATGTGGTCTTTAGATGTTTTCCTGCTCCTGGGACATACATCCAGCACTAGCCCATTAGCAAGGGCCACTTCACCGGACCGAGGAGGTCCTAGGATCAAATGCTAGCTCCCCCAGTTCTCTGTATTTGTTTTGCTCATTTTGCATCACAACTCGAGTGTGACCTAGTGGTTAGCTTTCCCTAGTATAGCCAGGAAGACCTGGGTTCGAAACCCCCCAGTGATGCCAACTGTTCTTCCCCTTTGCAACGGCACCGGAAGAATGTTGTTAGCACTCTCCGACAATCAAAACTAGAAGAATGTTGTTGACGGCCCACAAACGCATGGGATCGCAACAGTTTTCGAGGGTAGAGTATTCGACCCAATTTTTTGGTTTACCAGACAGGAGGTGAGAGGATACTCTCAAGTATTACCAGCTGAATATGTCAGATTCAACCACACCTGAAAGATTAGTATCTGCAAGCACAGTAGTAACAACAAAGTAATATGATAACAACGGTGTCAGAAATGATCTGTTGATGGCAGACTATTCCTAACGATTGTATCAATGGCGCCAAGTTGCCCGTCGACGGAAATTGTCAGTTCCCATCAACGTCCAGCGAAAGAGTATTGTAGCAGGTAGGAGCGGCAAGGAAAAGCAGTAGTGACAACAGTAGCAACAGTAGTAGCAGTAGCAGAGCAAGACAAGTAACAGCAGTAGCAACAGTAGTAGCAGTAGCAGAGCAAGACAAGTAACAGCAGTAGCAAGAGTAGTAGCAGCAGCAGAGCAAAACAAGTAACGGTAGTAGCAACAGTAGCAGCAGCAGGAGTAGGACAAACTCGTAGGCAATGGGTCGGTGATTTGTTTGGATGATATTCATCATGCAACACCTATAACATGGAGAGATATGTGGCTAGCTCCCGTTCGTCAATGTGATGTAGGCATGCATTCCGTGTGTCGTCATACGTGCTTAGGGAAAAGAACTTGCATGACATCTATTGTCCATCCCTCCCGTGCCAGCGGGGTCCAATAGGAAACTACGGGATATTAAGGTTCCCCTTTTAATAAAGAACCGGACCAACGCATTAGCACTTGGTGAACACATGAACTCCTCAAACTACGGTCATCACTGAGAGTGGTTTCGGTTAATGTCACTCCGGGGTTGCCGGATCATAACACATAGTAGGTAACTACAACTTGCAAGATCGGATCTAAAACACACATATATTGGTGACAACATAATAATTTTAGATCTGAAATCATGGCACTCGGGCCCTAGTGACAAGCATTAAGCATGGCAAAGTAGTAGCAACATCAATCTGAGAACATAGTGGATCCTAGGGATCAATCCCCATCAAAACTAACTCCAATACATGATAGATCTCATCCTACTCATCAGCGCCCAGCGAGCCTATGAATAGATTACTCACGAACGACGAAGAGCTTCATGGAATTGGAGAGGGAAGAAGGTTGATGATGACGATGGCGACGATTTTCCCTCTCCGGAGCCCAAGTCGGACTCCAGATCTGCCCTCCAGATGAAGAACAGGTGGTGGCGGCGCCTCCGTATGGTAAACACGGCGAAAACTTCTCTTTTTTATTTTTTCTGGGATGAAAGGGATCTTATAGACCTGAGATTGGGGGCGGGAGAGCCGTGTGGTCCCCACAAGCCTGCCCACTGCCACCAGGGGGTGGTGGCGGAGCCAGGGCTTGTGGCCCACTGGCCCACCCCCTGAGGTGGAACTTGGCGCAGATATTTTTCTTATTTTCCAAAACTGCTCCCCGTAAATTTTTAGGACGTTTGGAGAACTTTGATTTCTGCACAAAAATAATACCAAGGCAATTCTGGTGAAAACAGCGTCAGTCCAGGTTAGTTCCATTCAAATCATGCAACTTAGAGTCCAAAACAAGGGCAAAAGAGTTTGGAAAAGTAGATACGATGGAGACGTATCAACTCCCCCAAGCTTAAAACCTTGCTTGTCCTCAAGCAACTCAGCTGAAAAACTGAGAGAGAAAGAAAAACTTTGACAAACTCTGTTTGATCTTGTTGTTGCAACTATGTCTAACTCATAACCAGAATTTCAGCAAGATCACAAGTTAACCACATAATCGAATGACACAAAGGTCTCACGGTAAACTAATATCAATGGCATAATCAGCTAACGAGCAAATAATAATGAGTTTCAAATACCAACACTTCAATCAAAACAAGCATGAAGCAAATTGAATAGGTGGTATCTCGCTAGCTCTTTCTGAGACCGCAAAACATAAATGTAGAGCACTTTCAAAGATCAAGGGCTGACTAAACATTGCAATTCATAGCAACGAAGATCCAGTCATAGTCATACTCAATATCAATCAAAAGCAAAGCATAAAAATGACAGAGGTTCTCTCTAATTGGTGCTTATATAAGAGGAGGATGACTCAACAGGAAAATAAATAGACAGATCCTTCGCAGAGGGAAGCATTGATTTGCAGAGGTGCCAGAGCTCAAGCTTTGAAAATAGAGATAATAATTTTGGGTGGCATGTTTCATTGTCAACGCAATGACCAAGAGTTCTCAATATCTTCCATGCTACTCATGCTATAGGAGGTTCCCAAATAGAAAAGTAAATTTTTAACTCCCCCACCACCAATCAATCACACTCGACGACTAGCCGAATCCTCGGGTACTGTCCATACTAACATCAATCCGGGGGGGAGTCTTGTTTTACAATTATGTTTCTGATTTAAGCATGGAACTGGGCATTCCAATTACCGGCCCCTTTCTCGTGAATGACTGTGAATAAACACATGTCGACAATAACACTCATAGCATGGAAGATACCAATAGCCCTCTGTCACCACATGAGCGGTTCGGGCATGCAAAACAGATTATTTTTTGAAGGTTTAGAGAGTGGCACATGCAAATTTACTTGGAACGGCAGGTAGATACCACAAATAGGTAGGTATGGTGGACTCTCATGGAAAAACTTTTGGGTTTATGGAAGTGGATGCACAAGCAGTATTCCGCTTAGTACAAGTGAAGGCTAGCAAAAGACTGGGAAGCGACCAACTAGAGAGCGACAACAGTCATCAAGATGCAATGAGTGTGACTAACATTGAATGCAAGCATGAACGGGATATAAATCACCATGAACACGAACATCATAGAGGCTATGTTGATTTTGTTTCAACTACATGCATGAACATGCGCCAGGTCATGCCACTTGAAACATTCAAAGGAGAATACCATCCTATCATACTACATCATAGTCATCTCAAAATCTATGTTGGCATTCAAGACAAACCATTATAAGCTCTCAGCTAAATAAGCATGGCATCAGAAACTATGATCTCTAAGTTGTCATTGCAAACATTGTTCTCTCACAACACAGCTAAATCTAGGTCGACAAGCTAGTCATATTTACAAAAACAAAATAGATAGTTCATACTAGCTTTTTAGTCTCAGTCACTTCATCATATATCATCATTGTTGCCTTTCATTTGCACGATCGAACGATGTGAACAATAATAAGCGCATTGGACTAAGCTGAATCTGCAGGCAAACACAAAGGAGAAGACAAAGTAATATGGCTCTTTGAAAGCTAAACAGGTAAGCATGTAAGAACCAATAAACATTGTAACCAATATCTTCTACCTTGACACAAAGAAAAAGAAAACTATTTACATGGGAAAGCTCCCAACAAGCAAAAGAAGAAAGAAAAATATTTTTGGATTTTCTCAAAAGGACACAAAATAAGAAAACAAGAAAACGAAAAGAAACTAGCATGGATAATACAATGGAAAAGTGTAAACACCGGCTAACAAAGTGAAATCATAAGCATGAATGTAAAGTTGGTGAGAACACGTACTCCCCCAAGCTTAGGCTTTTGGCCTAGCTTGGTCTACTCCCATGGATGATCCTCGCGAAACCCAAAGTCATAATGGGTGTTATACGGGAGTGCTGCAGCCACTGCCTGAATAGCTGCCTCACGAAGTCGAGCAGCCGTCGCCTCCCTCTCATACTCCTCTGCCTCTCCTATGGTTATGTAGTATCTTCGTTTTACCTGAAAGTCAAAGAAAGCAGGAGAAGGAAGGGTAATATGGAAAACACGCTGCCGGTTAAATATCAAGCAGTATAGGAGGGATCCATGATCTCTCTCAAGGAACTGGTAGCGTGTTAGAGCGACACGATCAAGGTAGGCTGTACGGAGAGGAGGGTCTTCTGGACGGATGGATACTCCAAGAAAATTTGCTAAGCATGTAGCATAAACTCCACCAAAGAAATCCCCCTCACTGGCATTTTTATTCAGCCTCCTTGCTATTATAGGTCCCATATTGAAGCTCTTGTCACCTGTTACTGCACTCTTAAGGATACTAAGGTCGGAAGCGCATAGGTGACAATGTGCACCCGTGCCGTTAATGCACCTACCTATGAAGAGGGCAAGGTAGTGCAAGGCAGGGAAATAGATGCTTCCTATGGTGGCTTGCGTGATATCTCTAGTTTCTCCAACAGTTATACTGGAGACAAAGTCTATGACCGAAGACTTAGGAGGATCATTAACACTACCCCCACCGGGTATCTTGCAAATCCTATTGAAATCCTCCAGATCCACGGTATAGGATTTATCGTACAGATCAAACAGTATGGATGATTCACGGCCAGCTAAAAATTAAATCTATGCACGAAAGAGGAAGTGAGCATAGCATACTGTTGACATTTATCTGAGAGGAATTCTTCTAACCCGACATTGTGGACAAGTGCATCAAACTCATCCTTGAAATCTGCTTCGATCATGAACTCATCGGAAGGCCATTCACATGGTTGTACAGGTGCGTACCTTAGTTGAAAAGGTTTGGGCTCCTGAAAGGAGATACGAGGACCCTTCTTACTTGAGGAACCACCATGAAACTTCCTCCTGAACATAATTTCCTTATGCTGAAATTTTTGAAGTTCAAGAGAAAAGTGAATAAAGACCCACCACACCTTGTAGCAACTACACCTACTAGTTCCTAGAGACCGTATCACGCTCTAAAACTACTTGGGACGAGCTAAAATCAACATTTATAGCTCAAGAACAGGGTCACCAAGGTAGCAAGAATTCGCGAAGGATAAAGCACTAGAGCAAAAACTAATTGGACCAATGGAGGAGTCACTTACCAAGGAGTAATTTCCCCAACACGGTTCGGAGAATGGTGCTTTGAGCAAGGAGATCGAAAATCACAGCCAAATGAGCAAGAACACGGGTTTGAGCTGCAAAACAATTTTTTCTGGAGGTGGAAGAAGAGGCTGGGAGCTGGAATGAGTGGAGGGGGTGCCTGTGGGCCCCACAAGCTTGCACCCCGCCACCAGGGGGGTAGGTAGTGGTGGCAGGGCTTGTGGCCCACTGGTCAGGCCCCCAGGCCAGCTCTGAGGCCCAGAAATTTTCAAAAATTCCAGAAAAAATCATACTAAATTTTCAGGACCATCGGAGAACTTTTATTTTCGAGGTATTTTTCTCCGGGACGCTAAAACAGAAAACAGGAAAAACTAAACTAATTCTATCATTTTTCTTCTTAGCAACAGAAAAAGAAAACTCAAAACAGAGGTATGTGACTCTTTGATTCATCCGTTTCATGGTTATCGAAAGAAATCCGTCAATGGGATTGATCAAGTCCTTATGACAAAACCTTCTCGAATCGCAAGAGAGAACGAAGAATTTTCGAATAGCCACTAGGTCACCTCAATGGGATATGTATCTCCCCAACAAGCAAATCATACTTCATCTTTACACGATGAATAGGGCATTCAAATCTCCCAATGAGAAACGATGAAGTCTTTTTGATAGCATTGATGCAATGTACTTGATATCGTTTCTTCAGAAAGTGCACTGTGTGCTCATTACCGTTCACATGGAAAGTGACATTGCCTTTGTTGCAATCTATAACAGCCCCTGCAGTGTTTAAAAAGGGTCTTCGGAGGATGATAGCCATGGCATCGTCCTTGGGAATATCCAAGAAAACAAAGTCTGTTAAGATAGTGGTATTCGCAACCACAACACGCACATCCTCACAAACGCCGATAGGGAAAGCAGTTGATTTGTCGGTCATTTGCAGAGAAATTTCAGTGGGTGTCAACTTATCCAATTCAAGTATACGATAAAGAGAAAGCGGCATAACACTAACACCGGCTCCAAGGTGACATAAGGCAGTTCTTACGTAGTTTCCTTTAATAGAGCAAGGTATAGTGGGCACTCCTGGATAACCAAGATTCTTAGGAGTTCCACCTTTGAAAGTGTAATTGGCAAGCATGGTGGAGATCTCAAGATCTGGTATCTTCCGTTTATTAGTCACGATATTTTTCATGTACTTGGCATACAGAGACATCTTGACCATATCAGTTAACCACATCTGTAGAAAGATGGGTCTTATCATCTCAACGAAGCGCTCAAAATCCTCATCATCCTTTTTCTTGGATGGCTTAGGAGGAAAGGGCATAGGTCTCTGAACCCATGGCTCCCTCTCTTTACCATGCTTCCTAGCAGTGAAGTCATTCTTATCGTATTTCTTAGGTTGTGGATTATCAGGATTAACCATAGGCTCAATCTCCACATCCTCATCATTGCTAGGTTGAGCATTATTATGAACATCACTGTCCATATTGTCACCAGGTTCATGTTCATCACCACATTCTGTTTCTGAATCAGACGCAGAAATATCATTTGGTTCTTCAGGTGTGACAGTATTTGGTGAACTGGCATGTAGGTTACTATCATCCTTCTTCTTCTCCTTAGGATGACTAGGTGTATCAACATTGATTCCTTGAGAATCTTGATCAATTCTCTTAGGATGAACTTCAGGATACATAGGTTCTGAGTTATTTTGCCTCCTCTAGTAATGACTCTGACAGAGTTGTCATTTAATTCATTGAGCAAGTCATTCTGATCTTTAAGTACTTGTTCTACCTGAGTAGTAATCCTAGAGGCATGTTTACTCAGAAGCTTCAGATCATTGACATTTCTGTCTACACAAGCATTTAAATGCCTAAGCATACGAGTACTTTGTTCCAAGTGTCAAATTCATCAGTTGTCAAATTCATCAAAGCATAGGCTAGCAGGTTTATCAAAGCATAGGCTAGCAGGTTTATTAAAAGGAATATCACTCTCGTCAAACCTATGCAGAGAATTCACTTCCACAACCTGTATCGGGTTATCGAGACCATGGATCTCTTCGATAGGTGGTAGATTTTTGACATCTTCAGATCTAATGCCTTTCTCTTGCATAGATTTCTTGGCTTCTTGAACATCTTCGGGACTAGGGAATAGAATACCTCTTTTCTTCGGAGTTGGCTTAGGAGGTAGTTCGGGAATAGTCCAAGCATTATCGTTGATCAAGATGTTGTTCAGTAGGGTCTCAGCTTGTTCTACAGTTCGTTCCCTAAAAACACAACCGGCACAACTATCTAGGTGGTCTCTAGAGGCATCGGTAAGTCCGTTATAGAGGATATCAAGTATCTCGTTCTTCTTAAGAGGGTGATCAGGCAAAGCATTTTGTAGCTGGACAAGCCTCCCCTAAGCTTGTGGAAGACTCTCTTCTTGGAGTTGAGCAAAGTTGTATATTTCCTGCAAGGCAGCTTGCTTCTTATGGGTAGGGAAATATTTCTCACAGAAGTAATAGACCATCTCCTGGGGACTACGCACACATCCAGGAGCAAGAGAGGTGAACCAGACTTTAGTGTCATCCTTTAGAGAGAAAGGAAACAGCTTAAGGATATAGTAGTGGCGGATCTTCTCCTCATTAGTGAAGAGGTTGGCTATTTCGGATAGTTTGGCAAGATGGTCTATGACAGTATCAGACTCATAACCCTGAAAAGGATCAGATTCGACTAGAGAGATTATCTGAGGGTCGACACAGAATTCATAATCCTTATCGGTGACAAAGATAGGCGAAGTGGCAAACTTCGGGTCATTTTTCATCCTAGCTTCCCGAGATTTTTCTTTCCACTTGAGAAGTAATTTCTTAGCGTCATAGGCATCCTTACACGCAATAAAATCCTCAGCTATCTCTCCCTCCATAACGCAACCCTCAGGTATATCAGACAATTTATATCTAGGAGAGCTAGATATAGGAGGAGCAAAGCAGGTTCTATCTCAATAGTATCAACAGTATCAGAAGCATCACGAGCATTGGCAGTAACTCTAGCAATATGAGCATCAAGGAACACTCCTAGTGGAACATCAGGAAAAATAGTATCTCAAGCAATATCAACCATAGCATCATCAGGGAAAATAGCATCTCTAGCATCATCATGCAAAGCAGTATCAAGCATAGCATCTCTAGCAGTATCAGGCATAGTATCAAGCATAGTATCATCAGGCATAGTATCAAGCATCGCATCTCTAGCAGTAGTATCGCAAGCATCATCAAGGACAGGCAACATATCAAGATTTCTAGCAGGAGGTGATGTCGCAAACTTACTCATAACTGAAGGTCAATCAAGTGCAGAGCTAGATGGCAAATCCTTACCTCCCCTCGTAGTTGAGGGCAAGACTTTGGTCTTTGGATCCTTCAGATTCTTCATAATGATCAGCAGATATAAATCCCAAGTGACTCAGAGAATATAGCAATACCTCCCCGGCAACGGCGCTAGAAAAATGCTGATTGCAAGCTCTGGGATGGCTAGACGAATGCTGATGACAAGAAACCTTCCCCTACAACGGCACCAGAAGAATGTTGTTAGCACTCTCCGGCAATCGAAACTAGAAGAATGTTGTTGACGGACCACAAGCGCATGGGATCGCAGCAGTTTTTGAGGGTAGAGTATTCGACCCCATTTGTTGGTTTACTAGACAGGAGGTGAGAGGATACTCTCAAGTATTACCAGCTGAATATGTCAGATTCAACCACACCTGAAAGATTAGTATCTGCAAGCACAGTAGTAACAGCAAAGTAATATGATAACAACGGTGTCAGAAACGATCTGTTGACGATAGACAATTCCTAACGATTGTATCAATGGCGCCAAGTTTCCCGTCGACCGAAATTGTCAGTTCCCGTCAACGTTCAGCGAAAGAGTATTGTAGCAGGTAGCAGAAGTGTAACGAGCAATAGCAGCGGCAAGGAAAAGCAGTAGTGACAGCAGTTGCAACAGTACTAGCAGCAGCAGAGCAAGAAAAGTAACAGCAGTAGCAATAGTAGTAGCAGCAGCAGAGCATGACAAGTAACAGCAGTAGCAACAGTAGTAGCAGCAGCAGAGCAAAACAAGTAATGGCAGTAGCAACAGTAGCAGCAGCAACAGTAGGACAAACTCATGGGCAATGGGTCGGTGATTTGTTTGGATGATATTCATCATGCAACACCTATAACATGGAGAGATATGTGTCTAGCTCCCGTTCGTCAATGTGATGTGGGCATGCATTCCGTGTGTCGTCATACGTGCTTAGGGAAAAGAACTTGCATGACATCTATTGTCCATCCCTCCCGTGCCAGCGGGGTCCAATAGGAAACTACGGGATATTAAGGTTCCCCTTTTAATAAAGAACCGGACCAACGCATTAGCACTTGGTGAACACATGAACTCCTCAAACTACGGTCATCACTGAGAGTGGTTTCGGTTAATGTCACTCCGGGGTTGCCGGATCATAACACATAGTAGGTAACTACAACTTGCAAGATCGGATCTAAAACACACATATATTGGTGACAACATAATAATTTCAGATCTGAAATCATGTCACTCGGGCCCTAGTGACAAGCATTAAGCATGGCAAAGTAGTAGCAACATCAATCTGAGAACATAGTGGATCCTAGGGATCAATCCCCATCAAAACTAACTCCAATACATGATAGATCTCATCCTACTCATCAGCGCCCAGCGAGCCTATGAATAGATTACTCACGAACGACGAAGAGCTTCATGGAATTGGAGAGGGAAGAAGGTTGATGATGACGATGGCGACGATTTTCCCTCTCCGGAGCCCAAGTCGGACTCCAGATCTGCCCTCCAGATGAAGAACAGGTGGTGGCGGCGCCTCCGTATGGTAAACACGGCGAAAACTTCTCTTTTTTATTTTTTCTGGGATGAAAGGGATCTTATAGACCTGAGATTGGGGGCGGGAGAGCCGTGTGGTCCCCACAAGCCTGCCCACCACCACCAGGGGGGTGGTGGCGGAGCCAGGGCTTGTGGCCCACTGGCCCACCCCCTGAGGTGGAACTTGGCGCAGATATTTTTCTTATTTTCCAAAAGTGCTCCCCGTAAATTTTCACGACGTTTGGAGAACTTTGATTTCTGCACATAAATAACACCAAGGCAATTCTCCTGAAAACAGCGTTAGTCCAGGTTAGTTCCATTCAAATCATGAAAATTGGAGTCCAAAACAAGGGCAAAAGAGTTTGGAAAAGTAGATACGATGGAGACGTATCACCCGGCGCACCCCTTTTACTTGGTTTAGTCGAGCACTGTCAGTGGGTACAAGGGGCCACGTAGTGGTTTGAGGGTACAAGGCCCTGGTAACTTTCTTTGCCATGAAAACTTTGTGTATTTCCATTCGGAACAAGTTTTAACTTATAACATGAGTGTGGATTTTTGTGCTCTATTTTGTGGGTGTTTTTCCTACACAAGATATGAGTGTGATATATGATTTTACGGTAGAAACACCCCAATAATTCAGTGGTGCCATTAGTTTTAACATTTAGGAAGTTTGTGCAAATATTATTTTGTGATAAGATGCCATTTTGTGATTTTCGTATGAATTAATCCTTGGACCCTTTGGAAAACTTGTCAACATGAATGTGGTAGTGGTTTGAGGGTACTAGGCCCTGGTAACTTTCTTTGCCATGAAAACTTTGTGTATTTGTGGGTTTCTTTATGTGAACATGCCATCTCATTAATACTATTTGTTCCATGTTGAATATATGACTAAGTCTGAAAAATGTTTCAAGTTGCTATGTTACCATAATGATTGCCATGCTTATACAAGTTCTTTGTGCTAGTACTTTGGTGTAAATTAATACCAATTCTTTGCAAGATAGGTGTTGCATCTTAATTTTTCACTCTATCAAACATGCCATATGTTATAAACTGTTGTGAACTCACTTTGTGAAATATTGGCTAAGTGTGAGAATCTGCTATTATCTTCTTGCCATGTTTAGAGGATGCTACCTTGAATTCTATGGAGTTTCAACTCATGTTTAGTGGGAGTGGTTTGTAGTAGTTGTTTCCTTGCCATGTTTCCTCTATCACCCTGTGAAACTTCATGCCATGAAAGCTATTGTAGAATAGGGTTTTGTTGCTGTCAACTTGCGACCATGTTAAAAACTGAAGTGAAAACTGAGATTTTCACTAAGTCCTAATCTGTATATTTTTTCCATGTTATGAGCATGATTGCCATTGATCCAGGAACATATCCATGTTTCTGTTAGTTAGGGGTTATTGTAATCTTTGGTAGCTTCATTCTCATGTCTTCGTTGATCTTGTTAAGTGGTTGTAGCTGCTAGTTTTCACATGAACAAAGTGGTATGTTGCTGTTTGAGGACAAATTGGTTGTTGATTTGTTTTCTGCCTTGTGGGAGATTTGCTCCTTTGTTTTGCATGATCTTTAGGTCCATTTCACCTAGGATTTCGTGCCCAAACCATTGGCATACTTGGAGTGCCAAGAAATTACCCATAGCCTCTCTCAATGTTGTTTGTCATTATTGCCTTCTGTATCTTGTTTTGTGAGTTCCGTAGCTCGGTTTGCGACAATCCTTATATACTTTTGCACCATTCTCTTGTGATGCATCTATTTCCGCCATGTTCATGCATGCCCCCATAAATAATATTGAGATTCTATCCAGAATGGTAACTACTAAATAAATGCATGAGAAAGATGACTAGCGTAGCATTGCCATGCTTCTTTCCTACCATACTAATGCATCATTTTGTTTGAAGCATTGTACCTTGTTCTGTGTTCATTGGAGGTGTATTTTACTTTGGTAGCATCGGGTGCTGAGAAAGAGTGTGAGGATCCCTTCGAGAACATTCCTGAAGAGCAAGAACTTTATCTCTCAGAAGATGTGTCAGGCAAGATGACCGTGACCTTGATATCATTTCTAATTTTGTTACGCTTAGATGACTCATTTCCTTCGCTACATATCGCTGCCGACCACCTGAATATCAAGCCACCAACATTTCCATGAAAATATCTAACCCCTCCACATCCTAGCAAACATTGATTAGCTAAGTAGAGCTTTATCATCCATCTTATAGCATTGCTAGTTGCAACTGGAGGGATCCATGTCTTAACATGGACATTTTGAATACCATCTATTACTACTATTTATGTTAATGCACCAATATACCTGGTGAAGGTGGAAGTCTTGGCCTTTTGCTTGGTGTTTTGTTCCGCTTTTGCCGCCCCAGTTTCGGTTACCGGTGTTATGTTCCATATTGGCCGCTCCTAACACGCTTGAGGTTGTTACGGGGACCCCCTTGATAATTTGTTTTGAGTTAAGACTCTTTCTATGAGGGCTAACATTGGTATTACATTTGCTAAACAACTCAATAAAATGCATTGGGAATAGCTACCTTGTGGACAATTAATCAACAACCCCGTGTAGTGCTCCTCACGAGTGTTAGTCCAAAGGGGGAGACTGGGCGGCCACCAGAGGGCGACTTGAGGTTTGGTTTAACTCGTAGTGTGACCCATCCAGTAGTGCCGTGAGATAGAGATACACACCGCTCGTATTGGGATCTTCCCTACAGGGCGGTCGTGCTGGATTTGTCATACTTTTAGCAAACGTCTTATGGACTGGGATATCTGTGATACTTCTGGCCATCTCGAGGTTGAGGTTTTCTCTCTAGGCTAGCTTGTGGTATAGTTTGTGATGGAATAGTTGGAGCACCCCTGCAGGGTTAATATCTTTCAAAAAGCCGTTCCACGGTTATGTGGAAACTTGTAAACTTTGTTTGACATCCGGTTGTATATAACTTGAAGTAAACTTAATTAAAATATGCCAACTATGTGCGCAACCCGACTAAGGATACGGTGGGGTTATGACTAATGTTTGTAGGTTTTTAGGATTATTTAGTGATCATTAAGTTTACTGTTATGCGTAGACCACATCACTTTACTTTATGTTCTCGTAAGCTAGCCACCATATATGCTTAATGTTGTTGCGACCTCAACACTTAATCTTACCTCACCCAATAACTTGATTAGTCGTGATATCATGGTTGCAAGATTGCTGAGTCCATGTGGCTCACAGATTACTACAATACCACATGTCCAGGTACGACAGATCCAGAGGCGTTTGACGCTTCACATCTTAAGTGGGAGTCGATGAAGGTAGTGGGTGCATGTCCGTGATGTACCCCCGACGATTAGAGGACCTTGATCGTCTCCTGGGCTAGCAAGACTTACTCATTATTATTTTATCATTTTTTTAATCTGTAGCCGGACCCTGTCTTATGGATGATTGAAATAAATGTTTTGCGGTTTGTAACTTAACTTGTGGCGAGTGTAAGCCAATCCATATACTCATATCTTCATACATTTATGTGTAATCATTTCGGTACTTGTGAAACGCCTAGATGCGCCTCTATCCATATTAAGGCCTCGACCACAAATATGGATAGTGTCGCATCTAGGACGTTACAACTTCAGTCATTGGTAAACCCGTACTATCAAGAGGGGATTCACGTATGGAATGGTTGGGTGGAACAAACTCACTCTCACTTGCACCCCATTCGATTCCCAGAGCAATGGAGCCTCCTTTGTGCCTCTAAGTGCCTATAAGCGGTACTGCCGCCCTCCACGGTCGTCCTCTCTACCACTTATGTTTTTCTTCTCGTATCTTCGGGGTCATTTTCATTTTCAGTAGAAGTACCACTTGGGGAGGAGCCGTATTACCGCTCCAGCAGTACTGTCGCCCTCCCATACCTTTCTTTATTCGACATATTCTATTCTTCTTGTATCATTGGTACCTATCATCAATATTTAGCGGAAGTACCACTTGGAGTTGGGCGGTAGTACCGCTCTGGCGGAACTACCGCCCCCTCCGGCTGTGTTCTGTTACCTGTGGCGGCCGATACTTCCGTGTAAGCGAAAGTATCGCTCCCGTACGTGGTACTTCCACTTAGTTGGGAATTTGAGCAGAATAATGACCACTTTTCTTCACAATACAAATAGAGGTCTTCTTCCCGAAAGAGACTTCACCTATTCCCTCTCCAAGCTCCATTGTTGTTCCTAAGCTCAAAGTGTCACGATCTCTCCCTAGCCATCGATTCTTGTTGATGCTCTAGGGTTTGGAGGAGAAGGCCTTGAGCCACACTTCCACTAAGAGAAAAGTTATCCCCCTATTAATCACTTGCAGATCGTGTTACTCTTGGGAGTTTGAGCACCCTAGACGAAAGAGGTCACCTCGAAGCCATAGTCCACTGTGGTGAAGCTTCATGGTTTTGTCGGGAGCCTCCAATTCAATTGTGGAGATTGCCCCAACCGTATTTGTAAAGGTTCGATCGCCGCCTTCAAGGGAACCACTAGTGGAATCATGAGATCTCGCATTGTGTGAGGGCGTGAGGACAATACGGTGGCCTTAGTGGCATCGTGGGGAGAATTGTGCCTCCACACCGCTCCATCGGAGATGTACTTCCCCTCAAAGGGAAGGAACTTTGGAAACACATTCTCGAATTCATCGGTTCCACTTGTGGTTACTTTTTACCTTCACTTGTATTAGTTACTTGTTTGTTATTATTGTTGCTAGCATCATATATGTTGCTCACTTACTTGCATATCTAGACAACAAATTTGTTGTGAAACTTAATTTTTTAAGGAATAGCTTAAAATTGTTAGATGCCTATTCACCCCCCTCTAGTCAACCATATCGATCGTTTCACCTAGATTGAAGAAGACCGTCTGGACTCCACAACTATCACATATGTAGAACTAATCTGGGTCGTGAACTAAGTGGTAGTTTTGAGAGACGTATCATCACCATCACCACTGCTATAGCTAGGAGTGTGCACTGCATCAACTTCATGCTTTAATTGATTTATAGTGGTTGTCAACTCTGTCACCTTGATATTCAGGTCATGGAATTTGGTCTCCGCAATCCTGTCAAGACTCTTCTGATTCGACAAGATGTCACTAATGTTCTTCTCCCTCCCTTGGATGATGCTGATAAGAAATGTCATTTGGTCCTCTATGGTCCACAACCGTGGAGCTGGAGCTGCTCTAGTTTCCTCTACCTCTACTAGTGCCTCAGCCTCAGCACGAGCTATAGCTAAACTATGATAGATGGGGCCATCACAAATTCATTGTCTTCAAGCTATAGCTGGAGTGGCAGGTGTGGATGATCAAGCAGGTATACTTTCTTCCCAATCTTGGAATTGATCAACATCTGAATGTATGTTGCATATCTACAGGATCTCTTCTCATTAGGAGCAGTCCTTCTGATTGTGTCTACAATCAGGTCCATCACCCTAATCTTGGTGTGGGTGTATATGTGGTGCAACATATTGATAGAATACCCCCTGATCATCTCATCATCACCTAATTTAAGCGTAAAGGTGCATATCATCATGGGGTTTGTGGTGGCTATTCCAGATTGCATCTCAATATGGTGTTGGTGGTGGCTCTTCGGGTACTTATGGGGCACTAGCTTATACATGTTGGCCATAGAATTGTGGTTCATCTTAGCCTTAGTATAAACATCCAAGTCACTCTATAGTGCCTTTGGAGCACATGCGATGGTTGCCCACTCATCCACTATTCATTGATACCCCTTGCCTTCAGTCATCCATACAATCCTACCACGAGGATAAAAGTGTGCCGTGGAGTAGAATTGCATGATCATCTCATCATTCCAGGCCATCATCTCCTTGCCAACAAAATCTTCAATGTCAATGGCTCTGAAAATTTCTCTCGCATGAGGGAAGTAGTCCTCATGTTCCTTGATGCAGTCCCAGTCTACATATCTCATATCACATGTCCAATAGCACTAACTCATAGAAATCCCGTTGCTCCTTTGTGTGGAAGTGAGCATGAACAGTTGTTCTCCTCCTAACAACATAAGGATCAGCTGCTCTTCACTTTCTAAGCCCTTGATTCTTCCTCTCTTTCATATTTTCTGCCATGGGGTGTTCTTTGTTTTGCTTTGGTAGGTGAGGTATCTACTTCCTCAAGACAACAAGATCTTCCTCTTCTGTAGAAGCATCTCTGAATGCAGAGCACTTGTTCTTGCGTGCTGCACGTATATCTCTTATAGTCCTTTTGGGTTTAGGAGCTACTAGCTTCTTAGACTTGGGAGTAGTATTCTTAGCCTTAGTTGTGGTCTTGCTGGGCATAGCTTCTCCCAACACCTTCTTCTTCTTGGAACAAGGTGCATTAGCAGGTACCTCTTCCTCTTATTCCTCATCTTCTGCTACATCTTCATACATGGAGTTTCTCCTTCCAACAACATGCACAAACCTCCTCCCAGCTCTCTTTCGTCCTGGCTTCTTGGCTAACTTGGAGGTTTCAGCAGCCACTAGAGATGTAGCACCTCTAGCTGTCTTTGGAGCTCCCACTTTATCAGGATTTGCATACTCCTTTCTCATAGTTTTCTTGTCTGTGACTTTCTCCTTCTGCTTGTGAGAAGGCCCTTCCCAAGGAATAAATTTTCAACAGGTTCTTCACTTGAGTTCAGCCTCTTCCTGGACCTAGTAGCTGCCTTGGGCATATCATGAGAGCTGGTAGTACCTAGATCAGAATTAGTCTTCTTAGGACTGGTGCGTGAGTCCACTTCCATGATTTGCTGTCTATAAGGATTCTAATTATCTCCAGACTCTGACATGCTGACAAGTTGTCAAGAAGACCCTGTGAAAAGTTATAGAAGAGTAGGAATGGATGAGCACCACAAAACACATATATTTTTAATTTTTTTTAACTCAAAGTTTAAGTATTAAGTATCATCCATGTGTGTTTCGGTTCCATCGAGTGAGAAAAATTGGAGCCTCCGAGACTGACCGTCTTTTCAATGGAAACTTGGCCACACTTTTTGGTCGCACCAAATAGTTAAACTCGATTCCACCAAGACGGTTCTCAGAAGCCCTAATCCTGGAATCGAAGACATCGATCCAAGTCCACTCGGTGACTCCGAGATGCACAAAGCAGAGACCTAAGCCTAAATTTTTTCATTCGTCCACACTACATGATTCGTTTTGTGGTTGGATCAATCTCAAACTATGGCATGATGAAGAACAAAACCTAATGCACATGATTTGATAAGGGAGAGCGTAATAGGGGTGAGATATTTATCCTAACTAAGTGAAAATATCCTACGACGACGATGGCAGGTGAGATTGCGGTTGACGGCGGGGACTCCTGCGGCGAGGGTGCATGGGAGATGAAAGGCTGCATCCTGAAGACACGAGCACGACATTAGGTGTTTGCGTGAGGGGATGGTTGAAGTAAAATTTCAAAGTTCAAGTCTGGTGGGTATGTATATCCCCATGCTATGGGTGACAACGATTCACAAATTTTGGTGCCATCGAGTTTCGTAAGTGCCTAGGGTAGAGAAACTTGGCGAGTCCGTGATTGCAAAATTGGTGGTACAAGGTTCGAGAACCAGATCAACCCTAGTGCTTTGATGAGACCAAGTTTATGGAGTTGGTAATACCGAGTGTCACATGGGAGCTTTTGGAAGTTAGCTCTTTGTTGAGAAGGATCTCTGAGTTCTCCTCACATAGATTGTGTGAAAAGTTCTTGTTGAACTTTTGTGATGAAGCACGAACAGAATTTGAGATGAGAAAGCATAGATATCTAGAGAGGGGAATTTCGGCATTATTGTACATACAATTAGCCAAAGAAAATGAAAATCCAAATAGCAATAATTGGATATCCTGGGATGAGCAAAACTATGCATACCAACATGCTCACACAAAAAGATGTCAAATGAAACATGGCAAACATGCACAACCATTCTAGTATCTACCAAGAACTTTGGCGACGACGAAGTCATCTATATATGAGTATATTGACCTAGGAGCCAAGCAAGATTACTTGATGATTGGTCATACTCATCATTTCAGCACAAACGAGATTGCCAATTTTACATAAAGCTTTCAGTGTGTTCACATCTTAAGACATTCTTTAGCTCAAGTCTTAGAGTAAACCTCCCCCTTAATGTGACATCTCCCCTAAGAAGGATAAACTAACCTTGTGTTTTGTCGTAGAAGACTGCATGTAGGTGAAGTACTGGTGGATGCTCATAGTTGATGAACATCATCTTGAGTTGGGAGCTATCCTTGTTCTTTCTTACTCTTTTCACCTACATGGGTTAGTCCCACACAAGGAACAATTACAAGGATATCTATGGACATGGAATGAAGTACATGTGAGATGATGTCCATTGATTCATTAGTTACCTTGTCCCTTGCTTACCTTCGAGGGAATGTGTGACTCCTTGACCTAATACATACGGTTGGAGTTGATTACAAATAGTTCTTGCCAAAATGAATAAGAGTGAATTTCATTGGTGAAGCCAGCCCTCAAGAACTTCTCTAGTTCTTGTTCTTAGGGACCCACATCAACTTTACGGGGATCCTCCGAGTTGAGGTAGCGCTTGATGAAGTAGAGCTAGTGGTAGCCTTGGGAATCCACTTGACCATGGCTTTGGATTCTTCTTCAAATGAGTCAAACTCCTCTTGAAGCTTGTCCTTGCCCTTGAGCTTGTGTTCTTGTGGTGGAAGGTCATCTTGAGCATTTTTAACCTTTGGAAAGTAGGATCATACTTCTCCTTCTAAGGAACAAACTTCGGGTTGGTGTACTGACCTTCTTCCCATTCAACCCCATTTATTGTAGCCAATGCCTTGTTTCTTCCGATGGCCTCCTTGCCTGCGTACAATCTCCTTGAATTGCTTACTTCTGGAAGACTCTTTAAGACACCTCTCTCTATAATTCCTTTCAATAAATTGTTTTCTTGCTCAAGTGTAACTTGGCTATGAGAATCATTAGTGAAATCATGAGAAATAATAGCAACAACATCATTAGGTTTAGCATTAGAGTTGTTGTTACTAGATGAAGAAACATTCTTGCCTTTGTTACTACTTTGCTTAGATAAGGAGAACTCTTCTTTCGAAGATCATCAATGATTGCTTTTAGAAACTCATGCTCTTGCCCTAAATGTAGCTTCTCGAAGTGTAGATTCTCATGAGTTCTTGCAAGATCTCTATGTTCTTCTAGAGTAGATTCATGTAATAACTTAAGACCTTTTAATTCTTTATTTAGACACTCAATCTCCTTCTTATTATCATCACCCGACTTATCTTAACTAGCATGTTTATCATCATGTTCATTTTCATTGCTATCACTAGTTTTATCAAAGAAGAAGTCATCATCTCCAAGTAAGTTATCCTCATCACTATTAATGTAAAAGTACTTGGGGTGTGATATCTTGGGGTATTTAGCCATGAAGCAGTTTCCAATCCCTTCATTTGGTGAATCAAATATGTCATAGGAGTTGGAGGATACGAGTGCAAGACAGACAACACCTTCATCTTGATTATAGTCCGAGTTGGAGTAGTATCTTCTCTCGGATTGGTTGTCGGACTCAGATCCGGAAAACCGTTCAGCAACATGAGCTTGATGTCTTCTTCTTGAGTGGATTTTAGTGTACTTGTGCTTGTTCTTTGATTCCTTGGTTCTCCGAGAGGGTCTTTGTTCATAATGATCTTCTCTACTCCTCTCTCTTCGAGGTGATTCATCTCTTGAGCTTCGTTTTCTAGGTGACTCTTCTCTTTTTTTGTGGGGAGCCAAGCACTCATTTGAGTATTGTCCGGGCCTTTCACAATTGTAGCAGTTTCGGTGACGACTAGATGAAAACTTCTCTTCCAATCTTGAGTTTGAGAATCTCTCTTTGCCTCTACTCTTGTAGAACTTGTTGAATTTCTTGACCATGAGGCTTATCTCTTCACTAGTGACAAGATTTTTATTTGATGTAGCGGGTGTATCACTAGAAGCTCTATAAGCAACGCTTTACTTCTTATGAAGCTCTTCTTTGTCCTTGAGTGACTTTTGCTCAACAAAGATCCTTCCAATGACTTCCATTGGCTTGAGATCTCTGTAGTTTGGAATCATTTGTATCAATATGCACACTATGTCCTACTTTCCGTCCAAGGCTCTAATGATGTTCTTGATGATGAACTAGTCGGTCATCTCTTTGCTTCCTAAGCCGACAATCTCATATTTGCTGAGACCAAGACTAGAGTATATCTCAGTGACTCCTTCACCATCCTTCATTTCAAACTTGTCAAGCTGACTGTATAGCACATTCAACTTAGACAACATGACAAATTTGGTACGTTCATGCATATCGACCAAAGTATACCAAATTTCATTTGCATTCTCGAGACGGCTAATCTTGTTGAACTCCTCGAGGCATATGAAGTTGAATAGAATGTCGAATGCTTAAGCGTTGTAATGCAACATCTTCAATTCTTCCGCGGTCACTTCACAATCCGGTTCTCTTCTGTCGGATTTCGGACTCCGCAAAACCCTAAAGATTTGAAATCATGGGCGCACACGGAGGCCTTCTGCAATTTGGATTCGCCTAACTCGCTACTCAATGGACAAGGCCGAGAACCCACTCGATGGTGAGGAAGACACAAAACATGGCAGTTTACCCATGTTCGGGCCGCTGAGAAGCGCAATACTCTACTCCTGCTTTGGTGGATTGCCTCTCTTGGAGGTGGGTGGATGAACTAGTACACTGCTTAGGAGCCTGCGGAGGCTGGGTGGCTTTGCGTGGCGCTAGTGGGTGAACCCATGAATCGGGCCCTCCTCTACGAAGCAACCTATCCTCTATATATAGTGGCAGCCCCGGTCCTCTTCCCTTATCGTCTCGGCGGGAAGGGATCCCATAGTGGTCAATTTTTAAGGGGAATCGGGGAACATGCTCCGCTGCCCAAAGGTGGTCTTGCCTGCAAAGTTGTTGCCCGCGCTGAAGGGACGGGTCCGGGGATGATGTCTACCGTGCTGGTGGGCGGCGACGGTCTTGTTACCCCAGAAAGGAAATCTTTGGAAGATGCCTTGGGAACCCCGGTACATCCTTGCCCCATTTGCTCTAAAGGGGAAACTGCACCGCCCTGATGTCTGATGCTCGCCTGTCCTTCCCCTATGTCATCCTTGACTTCTCAGGCCGAGCCTTGCTTCGGAATGTCCGCCGCTCCGGAGGGGTCGGGAGGATGCCCTCTGCGGGTCTGGATGCTGCTCCTCCTCGCGAGGCTTGGCCCCTCGCGAGGGCCTTGTCTCGAGCGGTGCCGAGCACGTTGGTTTGTGGATGATGAAGTGGACCATCCCTGGGCTGCAGGCAGGCAGGTCTGGGTACCCCCATTCCCAGAACACCGACAGTAGCCCCCGGGTCCAAGGCGCGCCTGGGCTGGCTTCTTGGCGAAGCCTCGGGGGTGGCCTAAAGCGTCGCGGTCCCTAAATGTATGGGAAGGAGGCATCACACGCGCCGTGCAGCCATGCGGCTACACTCCCAGTTCTTGAGGCACTCGGAGACACGCCTGGTCAAACTAATGCGACGTGCGTCTACTGCGCGAGCCATCATTGCTGCTTGGATACGCCTCCTCTTTGCACGCCACGTGGGCGCGCATCCTGATGAACTACGTGGGCCCAAGAACACGGAGGGGCACCAGTTTGCCCTCGGCTGTATATTTAACCTGGCAAGGATGATAAGGTCCACATTTCCTTCGTCGTCTTCATCTTCTGTGTCGGGCCCTCCATCCTCTCAGCATGGCGCCGGTGAGGACATTCTCCGCTACAGAGAAGGGGAAGGCTTCCGGGGTAGGTCTTGCCGCTCCGCCATCCAAGAGGGGCCGCGACCGCCCTCGGAAGAATGCGGTGGTGTCGGTGGCGGCCTCCGGCGGGTGCGGCCGTGGTTCCGCCCGTCCTGGAATCACCATCGTCGGCGTCGGTAGTGCGCTGGTGAGCGCGAGCGTGCGCGAGGGCCGAGGTGGGAGGTCGGCGGTGGCCACCCGGGTGCCGCGCCCGCGACTCCATTTAGTTGACACGGCGATGTAGTTTGTGACGTGGGTGGATATGCCGGAAATTTCCTGGCTCCATCTCCCAAGCTTCTTCTCAAAGGCGGTCCTTACCAGCAGGCTCCTAGGCCTCTGGTTGCAGTCCGACGGTTGTTGCCGCGGGGCATCCTGGGTGGAGGTCCAGGTCACCCCCCGCAGCTACGTGTACCTGAACCGCGGGTGGAAGATGTTCGCCTGTGCTCGAGGCCTGAAGGGAAGGTGCTACCTCCACTTCAAGTTTGACGTGGAAGCAACGCTCTTCGTCAAGATATTCGGGGGTGAGGGCAAGCGTCTGGGTTGCTGCCCGGAGGAAGCCGGCTACGGCGATCCTGTAGATGGGCCCGCCTCCGGCGGTGTGCGTCGCGCCTCCGGTAGCAGTGACACCACCTTCGGAGGGAACCCGAGCAGCAGCAACTATGACGAGCCGCCTCGCCGCCGTGCACGAACCATGCGGGAGAACCCCCAAGTGTGGCGCCGCCCGTCTGCGCCCGTGAAGGAGGAGGAGGACATGGACTAGGCGCCGGCGCGCGGGCGTCAGACGCCTGCGGCGGCAGCCTCCCTCTAGGACCTTTATTGCTAATTGTCTCCTCCTTACTCCTGATCTGCCGTCCATGAAAAAAGGGTAGGCCCTTCGGGCATGTAATGGATTTGAGAGACCGCCCCTTTTGTTAGTACTTTTGCATCTAATCGGTTTGGATACTTAGCTCGGTGTGCTTGCTATGGACCACTTTGGTTGAGAGGCGCGATTATGCCGCCCGAGGTGGTTGTCGCTCGGTTGGCTTCTCCTCATTACGTGTGAAGTGTGTCGATGCTCTATGTCAGAAGGCCCCATTCCCGCACAATTTCGTGCCGCCGTGAGGCGCGACCCGTTACCAAGGTTGTTCCTCACGGGGCAAGGCCCTGACACCCCTAATACCGATCGAATGTGCCTGGACGGCACCAGGGTGGCCAAGTGGCTTTGCGACCGGTAAGGCTCCTGAGGCACGATGCTCAGGAGCCCCGTTAGACATTCAAGCGACTCTACATTGACAGGTCCCAGTCCCGCACATTTCCCTGCCGTCGTGAGGCGCGACCCGTTACCAAGGTCGTTCTTCACGGGGCCAGGCCCTGACCCCCCTAACACCGGCCGAATGTGCGTGCACGGCACCAGGGTGGCCAAGTGGATTTGCGACCGGTAAGGCTCCTGAGGCGCGATGCTCAGGAGCCCCCTTAGATGTCCAAGAGGCCCCCGGGGATTCTGCTTTCTAGTTTTGAAGGATCTGATTTCTGGAGATCCCTAGTCTGCATCCAGGAAGCTCTCCATCGGCAGGTCCCAGTCCTGCACATTTCCCTGCCATCGTGAGGTGCGACCTGTTACCAAGGTCGTCCCTCACTGGGCGAGAGCCGACCAAAGACGGTACCAGGGTGGCCAGGTGGCTTTGTGATCGAGGAGGCTCCTCATACGCGATGCTCAGGAGCCCCCTTAGGCGCTCAAGCTTTCCCAAGAGAAACAACTATTGTAAGAAAAGACCAAATTTTGTTCCCCCTCGTGGATGGTGCGCCGAGCCGTGAATGGGAATCTTGAGCGAGTATCAGGTGGCATGAGTCTGCCGAATCATCCGTGAGTGCCACGCGAGGGTCCCGGCTCCAAGGCCTTGGCAACGTGTCAGCACCGTGCCCCCAGCCCATGCTCGCGGGGTACGAGTGGTGGGGGGGCGGGGAATGCTCGACTCAGAGGAAGAGAGTGTGCTTGAAGAACGACCAAGAAAACATGTTTTCATAAAGACTTCATTTGGAAAGGCCCCGAGTTTGATTTGGTAAACATCAACAAATCCAAGCCAGAAAAAGCAAATGAAAGCCACGTGCGGCGCCTAATCTATTCACCGCCTCCGCCTCCCCCCAGCGCGGAGCATAGGGCTTCCACTATGCGTGGGATGGACCCCTTCCGTGTCATCGGGGGGCCCTGGGCGTATATAGCCTCGACTCGTTATTACGTGAGAGTGTCACGGTGGGGGTGTATCTGGGAGGTCGTGAGGACGCTTCGGCCTCGCGAGTGTCCCTACCCCCAAGGTATAGGCGCGTGATTCCGGAAGTCATTGGTGGACTGTGTTGATTGCGTCCATCTCCTCCCTAGTGCGGAGCGTAGGGCTTCTACTATGCGTGGGATGGACCCCTTCCGCGTCATCGGGGGCCCTGGGCGTATACAGACTCGGCTCGTTATTACGTGAGAGTGTCACGAGATGAAGTAGGTTCCAGAAGAATTGAAGGATGATGTAGAGTCGGTGCAGAGTCGATGTAGAAGCGTTACGGGTAGAACTTCTGGAGATGTTGGATGTTCCAGGCGTTCTGGATGGGAACTCTGTGCTGAGTCTCCAGGCGCACGACACCAGACCTGGAGATATGGGTGACCCTGAATGGGCCCTCCCACATGGGCGAGAGCTTATGGAAGCCCTCCCTAGAGTGAACCAGCCTTGGGACGAGGTCGCCGACTTCAAGGGTCCTGGAGCGGATGTTGTGGCAGTGATAGCGCCGCAAGGCCTGCTGGTACCTCGCGGCTTGGAGTGAGGACCTTCGGGGCTCCTCCTCCCGAAGCACAAGGTCCATCCCCCGCGCAGCCTCATGACGCTCCTCATGGAATGCCATTACCCACGGGGATCGATGCTTGATCTCGTGGGGAAGGACCGTCTCGGCTCCGTAGACGAGGAAGAACGGGGTTTTTCCGGTGGTCTTAGTTGTGGTGGTGTGGATGGATTACAACACCGACGGGAGCTCGTCGGCCTAGCCCTGGCCGCAAGCTTCGAGCTTCTTATTGAAGCTCCTCACCTTGATACCTCGCGGGACCTCAGCATTGGCGCACTCCGCCTGGCCATTGCTCTGCAGGTGGGCCACCGATGCGTAGCATATATGCGTTCCTAAGTTAGCACAATAAACCTTGAAGAGCCGACTAGTGAACTGCGAACCGTTGTTGGTGATGATACTGTTGGGGACGCTGAAGCAGCTCACGAGGCCCTTGATGAATTTGACGGCCGACCCGGTTGGGATGGTGCGCAAGGGCTCCACCTCCGTCCACTTGGTGAATTTGTCGATGGCGGCGTAGAGGTAGCGGAAGCTGACCGCCGCCCGTGAGAAGAGCCCCTGTATGTCCAGTCCCTAGACCACGAATGGCTAGGAAAGCAGAATGGTTTGGAGGCCCTGCGCGGGCTGGTGAATCTGCTTTGCATAGAACTGGCAGGCGTCGCAACATCGGACCAGCTCGGTGGCGTTGTCCAATGCTGTAGGCCAATAGAAGCCTGACCTGAATGCCTTACTTTCGGCAATCCTAGGTCGGCACCTATGGGAATCAACGTGAAACCCTTGTGATCGTAGGGCGCGAAAGGTGACGACAAGAGCAGAACTAACGATCAACACCCAGTAAGCCTTTTTAGCCAGGTTCGGGCCGGTTACGTGTAAAACCCTACGTCCTTCTTGTCTCGTCGTATTAAGCGTTTTGTTGTTGATTGTTAAATTGACCGTTGATAACCTTCTTCTGGAACAATGTCCAAAGAGTCTAACCCCTTGTGAATGAGCTAAGGGCCTCCTTTTATATGCAAAGGGGTCACCTAATGTGCTTGGTGGTAGGTTTAGGTGAAGTTACAGTGCACCTAGGGCGGTGCTTATCCATCTACCCCTGTCAGGTGCATTAAATACACGTCTTGTCCTTATCAGCAATGTGCTGGTGAAGACACGTGCCCAGGTGTTTCGACACGTGGACACTGCGCTGGCGCATGCGGAATGCGCTGTAACTTCGGGGCGGTGGCACTGTGGCGAGGGCGGTCGCCCTCCAGTGCCTAGCCCCGTCATCCCAGCAAGGGAGCTTGCCGGGTCGTTGGGTCTTTGTCCCGGCAAGGAAGCTTGCCGGGGGCTTCGATTTTCATCCCAGCAAGGGAGGCTTGCCGAGGTTCTGTACTTGGTGAATTCATCACACCCACTAAATGGGCATGGCCTTGGTTATCTTCCCCGCAAGGCAGGCTTGCCAATACCTTGATTATCTTTGGGGATGCATCTTGTGTGGGTCCAGCCATGCCCTGCCGGCAGGCACTTTTTGCGCCCGTGCACAAGTCTGGGGCACTACAGACCCATTCTTTAGTGCATCGACAGGAGCCCCCGGGCCTGGGCCACACACGTGTGCGAAGCTTTGTTGTGCCAGGCCTAAGAGGTGCACGGGCCATCATGGCTGGATCTATTGGCGGTTGCTTTTCTTCACGCCGTGCATCAGATGCACGAAGTGGGTGGTCGTGCACGGAGTCGCCTCTCCGCCTCCTAAAACGCCTCTGCCACGTGCGTGGCATGCGCAGATATGAATGGACAGGTGGCAGACGTGTCCTTGAAAAGCGCAGTAGTGGTTGGGCCCGCTCGTGCATGCATTGGTGCAGCAGGGCAGTTCTCTATTTTCCCGTGAACTCGAGCGATTGGGCGAGAGGGGTGGTGGCTTTTGGAGCAAGGGAGGCTAGCCCCCGCGCCCCTTCTATAAATTGGGGGTGTTTTGCGAGGGGTTTTTCTCACGCAACTCACTCTGAATCCACCAACTCCTCAGCCTTGGTCTTCAGGATCTCCTTCTCTCTGTACGTGGCGCTTACCCCTAACCATGGTTAGGGGACGGGGTCGGCCACCGTTACCTGCCAGGGCAGCGAGAGGATCCCGTTTGGATCATGCCACAACTTCTGGGGGCGCCGTGGCGGAAGACGCCCAAAGCGCCCGTGGTGGAGGAAGGGCGAGGGGTCGCGGTCGCCGCGGAGGTCGCGGCTGGGGGAGGCGGAGCACTACTCCAGCGCCTCCGCCTTCCGCGGGTCTTGCTCCTGAGGCGGTCCAAATTGGAAGGAACCTGGTGGAGTTCCTCGTCCAGTTACGAGGGCCAATCTGGTCCAGCCTCCGACTCCCTGATGTCTTCGCCGAGGCAACGAAAGGAGAGAGGGCCCCGACCCAGTGGCTCAGCATGCATGGCCAGTGGTCACGGAGCGTACTGGGCCTCAGACTCTGTTCCTCGGTCGCAGATGGAAAAGCTTCGCCCGCACCCATAGCCTGTGGGATAGGCATGTTCTCTGCTTCAAGAAGATAAATGAGAACACACTCTCCGTTAAGCTATATGGGAGCTCAGGTGCACGTCTCGGCTGCTGCGAAGAGGAAGAGACGACTGGTGACGACAGCGGAAGCGGGTCAGGTTCCCTGCAGACATAGTCTGTAGACGGGGATCTGTCCTCGGGCTAGCCGTCGGCCGTATCATTGCTGTTAGTCTGCCGCTCGTTCCCTCCCGCACAAAACCTATCGGAGCTGCCTCATCTTCCCATCAGTACCCGGACATCTGCTCCTCCATCTCTTCGGGCTTCGTTCTCCTCCGTGCAATGCTGGTCCCGGGGGAACCAGCTTGCATCGCGCGGAGGGCTGCCCCATGTCTTCCGAAGCTCCAGTTCGGCGAGCGTAGTTCCTCGCCAATGACAGTAGCTCTAGGTTAGCGTAGATCATATCATCCATGCAATATGTTCGAGAATACTCCAAACAAATGAATGAGAACATTGTTTTCCTCTTTTTTGATTCCGTTCTTTGTATGATTCGCCTTTGCATAATCAGGGAGCTTGTCGGCAACTACCGGCAAGGATCCTTGCCGCGTTCAGTGCAACCATGGAAATCGCCAAGCGCAGCTTGAGACGAAATCGGGTGCTATGTAGCCTCTTGCCCTGTTGATCAGGTTCACAACTGTTTGAAGGCACTCTGTGGCCATTTAGGTCATTTGAACGAGTTCGAAACAAAGACAAGGTACACTGATCTTTGGAAAGGTCCCAGTATGCACAAACTCCACACACAAAGATTGGAAACTTTCAAAGGGCAAGCAGAGAATCTAACTACTTCTGATCTGAATCTTAAACTTAAAAACTTATCTCCTCACGCCACGGTTGCAAGGCGCTTAAATCTTTTGCCGGGGCGTAGGAGCCCTCGGCAAGGAGGGAATCACTACTCCCGAGGGCTTTTTCCTACAACAAAGTCTTCTTGCCGACGGTGTGCGACCGTCGTTTGGAGGAAAAGCTGGCCAGGGTGTAACCCCTTTGCCTTTCTCTTGCTAAGTTGTGCTTGCGGAGCCCCCGAGCGCGTCTTTGGGCGACGATGCGATGCTCTTAGGGACGCAACACTCGCACTGGAGTGCACGCTGGGGCTTCGGGACTGTGTGGCGCATCCTCAACGACTATGCATCGCCCCGGAGAGGTGCGTCCGCCGGAGTATGCGCCGGGGCCTCTGTGAAGCATCCAGGCGCGCCCTCGACAGCTGCGTTGGCCCCGAGCGACGCATCAGCCTGACGGCGCTGCCCTTGGAGCCTCCGCATCCATGCCCCGTGCGTGCGCGTAGCGACGAGGTCGCATGGGCCTTGAGAAGCCATAGCAAAATAGAGCGCCTGTCGACGCGGCGTAGCGCCCAAACTTCAAAGAATCCGGTGCTGAGCTTGCTCTGATTCACGCACAATTCCGCACCCCTACCTAGCGCGCCGAAGATGTCGGCAATGCTAGGTCGACACCTATGGGAATCAACATGAAACCCTTGTGATCGTAGGGCGGGCAAGGTGACGTCAAGAGAAGAACTAACAATCAGCACCCGGCAAGCCTTTTTACCCAGGTTCGGGCCGCTTACGCGTAAAACCCCACGTCCTCCTTGTCTGGTCGTATTAAGTGTTTTTTGTTGATTGTTATAGTGACCGTTGATAACCTTCTTCTGGGCCAATGTCCAAAGAGTCCAACCCCTTGTGAATGAGCTAAGGGGCTCCTTTTTTTGTAAAAGGGGTCACCTACAGTGCTTAACGGTAGGTTCACGAGAAGTTACAGTAAACCTAGGGAGATGCTTATCCATCTACCATTGTCAAGTGCATTAAATGCACGTCTTGTCCTTGTTAGCAATGTGCTGGTGAAGATACATGCCCAGGTGTTTCAACACCTCAACACTGCGCTGGCGCATGCGGAATGTGCTAGAACTTAGGGGGCGCTTGCACTATGGCGAGGGCGGTCGCCCTCTAGTGCCTAGCCCCGTCATCCCAGCAAGGGAGCTTGCCGAGGCCTTGGGTCTTCGTCCCGGCAATGAAGCTTGCCGGGGGCTTCGGTTGTCATCCCGGAAAGGGAGGCTTGCCAAGGTCCTGTACTTGATGAGTTCATCATGCCCACTAAATGGGTGTGGCCTTAGTTATCTTCCCGGCAAGGCAGGCTTGCCGAGGCCTTGATTATCTTGGGGGATGCATCTTGTCTGGGTCCAGCCATGCCATGCCGACAGGGGCTCTTTGCGCCTGTGCACAAGTCTAGGGCACTAGGGACCCTAGTGTTTAGTGCACCGACACTTACCTGAGAGCGTGCGCGAAGAGGGGTGATGCCCGCAGTCCTCCCCGTGGATGTCAGCCAGTAGTTCGCTCCCTTTCTCCTTGGAGATGCATCGCAGCATGTCGTCATTCGGGTGCCTGCGGTACAAGTCATCGTCCCGCAAGCAGTAGGTCCAGGCTTGTCGTGCTACACACTCCGTGTATTCCTTCTTCTCCGGCAACGTGCCGTGGAGCAGGTACGACCCCGAGTTTCTACATCCAATCATCGGCTTGCGCCTCCAGGGCCAGGAGGAGCCGAGCCCCCGAGGATTGACCGCAATTCGGAGCCCCAGAGGGTGGTGCTCAGGGGAGCTCCTCCCCTCGTGGCGCCTAGGCCTCGGGTGACGGCGTCTCAGAAGGCTTGGACAGTCGTTCCTCGAAGACGCCTGGCTCTTGAGCCTTGCGACGCGAAGCTCTTTTGGCGATGTTGTCCGCCTCCTTGTTCTCGCCGCACGGGACAAGCTACAGCTCCAGGCCCTGAAAACGTTTCTCAATCTTACGTACTTCTTGTTGATACGCCTCCATGTGCTCGTCCTTGGGCATGTTCTCTTTGGTGGAGAAGTTGATGAGAAGTTGGGAGTCGCCCATCACGGTTAGGCGCCGGATCCCCAAGGCCACCTCCGCCTTGAGGCCGGCGATGAGGCCTTCGTACTCCACTATGTTGTTGGAGACCTTCTCCCCATGTTGGAAGCAGAGCTGTACGGCGTAGCACAGCTTCTCTCCCGTCGGGGGAAGTGAACACGACTCCAGCCCCGTCTGCCCTCGCGCGAAGGCTCCATTGAAGTCCATGGTCCATCCCTCAGGTGCCTCCTCACTGGGGGCAAGGGATTGGCTCCCTTCCAGCCACCGGTCCGGCGCGTACGTCCACTCCACCATGAAGTCCGCCAAGGCTGCTCCCTTGATGACTCTGGTTGTGCTGAATTAGATGTTGAAGGCCTGAAGCTCGATATTCCATTCAGCGACCCTTCCCGCTGCATTTGGGTAGTGCAAGATATTATTTAAGGGGTAGGCAGAGAAAACCTTGATTAGGTGCCCCTGGAAGTAGTGGCGCAGCTTGCGCGAGGCAACGAGGAGCACTAGAAGGAGCTTCCGCTCCATGAGATAGCGCAAGCGCGCATCCCACAGCACCGTGCTGACAAAGTACACCGGGTGTTCGATGAGCATGCGACCCTCCGAAGCATGATGGTCCTGGGTGAGCTCAGGAGGTTCGATCGCCCCGTAGTCCAGAGGAGGTGCTAGGGCCTCAGGAGGGCCGAGCATCTCATGGCCTAACCCTGCGGTCTGTGCCTCAGGTCTCGCTACCTGCGAGGTAATCGGAGTTCGCGACTCGTGCAAGTCCCCAGACCCCGTGGGGGGGGGATTCCGTCAAGTGGCGCCCTTGCTGGTTCCCTCCTCCCTTACTGCCACAAACGTGGCGCTGGCGAAGTGGGGGTGGTAGCAAGGTACAGAAGCAGAGGCTCAGGAGGGCGAGGTGCCACCATGATCGGCTGACTCGTGAGGTATTGCTTGAGTTCATCAAAGCCCGCGTCGGGCTCTGGGGTCCATTCGAAGGCCCCCTTTCTTTTCATGATCTTGAAGAAAGGCAGGGCCCGCTCGCTGAGCTTGGAGATGAAACGACCCAAGGAGTTAACATATCCTGCCAACTTCTGCGTCTCCTTGAGGGTTGTGGGCACGCTCATCTTGTTTTTGGCATTGACCTTCACTGGGTTTGCCTCGATCCCCCAGTGTGATACCAGGAAACTGAGTAGTTTGCCTTATAGGACCCCGAAGACGCACTTCTCGGGGTTGACCTTCAGGTTCACCTCTCTTAGGCTGGCAAAGGTCTCCTCCAGGTTCTCCACCAGGGTTTTTGCCTGCCTTGACTTGACCACGATGTCGTTGACGTAGGCCTCTGCGTTCCTCCCAAGCTGCGGTCCCAGAGCGATGTGCATCAACCGCTGGAAGGTGGCCCCGACGTTCCGCATCCCGAAAGGCATGCACTCATAGTAGTATACCCCACAATTGGAGAGGAAGGCTGCCTTCTTGACGTCCTCCACCGCCATCTTGATCTGGTGGTAGCCCGAGAATGCATCCAAGAAGCATAAGAGATCGCACTCCACGGTGGTGTCCGCGATCTGATCCATGCGCGGTAGCAGGAACGGTTCCTGAGGGCATGCCTTGTTGAGGCTCATGAAGTCGACGCCATTGTTGAGGAAATCGTTAATTGGTAACTGCTCAGTTGGCTGGATAGTAGGGGCTTAATGGGCTAATCGGCCATTTAATCCATTAATCGAGCGACTTATCAATTAATCGTCTACTCGGTGACGCTGTGAGTAGGGATTAATTGGCAAGTTAACTGGTTAACTCGACGAATTCTTGAATAGGGGCGACGCACATGTGCTCCTTCCCGAACTTCTTCGGGACAACCACCGGTTTGGCCACCCATTCTGCGTAGCGCACCTCTCGAATGACCCCTGCCTCCTTCAGTTTGCGCACCTCCTGAGCAATGAACGCCTGCTTCTCCGGGGCTTGCCTCCTTGCCTTCTGCTTCACTCGGAGCGCGTTTCGGCACACCATGAGGTGGTGCTCGATGACGTCCCTCGGGACCCCCACCAGGTCGTAGGCGCTGCAACCAAACGCGTCCTTGTTCGCCTTGAGGAAACCCACCAATGCCTTCTCTTGGTCTTGGGGAAGGTTTGCGCCAATGGTTAAGGTGGGATTCGAACTTCCTTCATCCACTGGTACTTGCTTTGTCTCCGCCCGATCTTGGGAGAACAACTGCTTCTTCTTCACGGGCGCGTCGTCGGGGACGTCCCCACGGTCTTCCCCGGCGTGCGCCACGCCCCGGGGTTGGCTCGCGCCGCGGTCGCGGCCTTGTGAGAGAGCTCGAGTACCCGTGATGCGTCCTTGACATCCCCCACGACGGTGAGCACGTCGCCGCTTTCGGGCATCTTGACGACGTTGTAGGCTGGGTGCGTCGCCGCCATGAACTGCGCGAGTGCAGGGTAGCCGAGTATCGCGTTGTACGGAAGATGGATGTGGGCGATGCCGAAGTTGATCTTCTCGGTACGATAGTTGAAGTTGGTGACGAAGGTGATGGGGAGGCGAATCCATCCCACAAGGGTGACAGATTCTGCCTCCACCCCGGAGAAGGGTTGTGAAGGCACAAGCCGCTCTCGGGGTAACTACAGCGCGTCGAAGGCCTCTATGGAGATGATGTTGAGGCCCACACCGCCATCGATGAGGGTCTTGGAGACATACACACCGCGTATGGTCAGCATGCACAACATAGGAAGTGTGCTGGTGGCCGTCGTGGAGTTGGAGTGATCGTCAGGGCCGAAGGTTATGTTGACCTCTGGTCATACCCGGTGTTCTGCGGGCTCGAGCCTTGGATGAGCCCCGCACCCCGCGTTGCAGGAAACACTTGATGTGACTGCTGGAAGGTGGCGGTTGAGATCCACCGAGGATGCAGGCGACCGCTGGGGCGGCCCTGCCTCCCGGACGCTGTTCACCGCCGAGAAACGACAGTTGTCGGTGGTCGCACTTGCCATGGAGTCGCCGAGTCGAGGTCTGGATCTTGCTGTTGGCGTGGAGGCTCCGACACACGCCCGCAACCTGGCACTCCAAATGGTGGAATTCGTACTCCGCAAAACCCTAAACATTCGAAACCAAGGGCGAGTGCGGAGGCCTTCTACAACTTGGATTCGCCTAACTCGCTACGCGATGGACAAGGGAGAACACCCACTCGATGGTGAGGAAGACACAGAACACGACAATTTACCCAGGTTCGGGCCGCTGAGTAGCGTAATACCCTAATCCTGCTTTGGTGGATTGCCTCTCTTGGAGGTGGGTGGATGAACTAGTACAATGCTCAGGAGCCTCCGGAGGCTGGGTGGTTTTGTGTGGCACTAGTGGGTGGACCCATAAATCCTGCTCTCCTCTACGAAGCAACCTATCCTCTATATATAGTGGCGGCCCCGGTCCTATTCCCTTATCATCTCGGCGGGAAGGGATCCCACAGTGGCCAATTTTTAAGGGGAACAGGGCAACATGCTCCCCTGCCCAAAGGTGGTCTTCGCCTGCAAAGTCACTGCCCGCGTTGTAGGGACACGCTCGGGGATGACGCCAGCCCTGCTGGTAGGCGGTGACGGCCTTGTCGCCCCAGAAAGCAAACCTTTGGAAGATGCCTTGGGAACCATGGTATGTCCTTGTCCCCTTTGCACTAAAGGAGAAACTCCACCGCGCCGCTGTCTGCTGCTCACCCGTCCTTCCCCTACGTCATCCTTGACTCTTGAGGCCGAGCCTCGCCTCGGAATGTCCGCCGCTTCGGAGTGGTCCGGAGGAGGCCCCCTGTGGGTCTCGATGCTGCTCCTCCTTGCGAGGCTTGGCCCCTCGCGAGGGCCTCGTCTTGAGCGGTGCCGGGCCCACTAGTTTGTGGTTGATGAAGTGGGCCAGCGCTGGGCCGCAAGAAGGCAGGTTTGGGTACCGCCATTCCCAGAACGCCGACATCTTCTATCACCAAATAACTCACCTTGCAAATCAACACAAACAATAACCAAAACGACACGGTTATGACCAAGAATATGCATTTTTATCTTATGCTTCCAACTAGCAAAGTTTGTACCATCCAACTTTGGACCTCCAAGGTGGTAATTTCCCTCACTAGATGCCATACTTCCTAGGTTGTGAAACCAATGCAATGGAGACCAAAGCTCTGATACCACTTGTAGGATCCAAAGTATGACTAGAGGGGTGATTAGACTACTTGACCAAATAAAAAGTTAGCCTTTTCCCGATTCTAGTTGTGGGCAAGTTTTAGCAATTGTTATAGGTCAAGCACACCCAACACATGCAAGTCTAAGAGTATAGCAACGGAAAGTAAAGACATGCACATGTAAATAGAGGGTAGGGATAAGAAGATCAACCGCAAAGATTGACATGACGATTTTTGGCATGGTTCCGATAGGTGGTGCTATTGTATGTCCATGTTGATGGAGACTTCAACCCACGGGGGGTAACTGCTGCGAGAGTCCACAGAGGGCTCAAACCATGAAGGGACCACGGAGAAGCAACCTTGTCTTATTCCACCAAGGCTTACGTCCACGAAGTACTGGCTTCACTCGAGGTAGATCTTCACGAAGTACGCGATCTCCTTGCCCTTACACAGTTGCTGGTTCAACTCCACAACACGAAGTAGGAGGCTCCCAAGCGACACCTAACCAATGTTGGAGACACCACTCTCCAAAAGGTAATAGATGCGGTAGTAAGATGAAATCCTTGCTCTTGTGTTTCAAAATATAGTCTCCTCAACACTCCATCATTCTCTCATAGATTTGGCTTGGGTAGAACAGATTGATTGGGTGGAAGGAAACTTCGGGAGGCTAGAAATCAAGATTCAAATGGTAGGATTGGAATATCTGGAGCTCAACACACGAGTAAGTGGCTCTCTCTCAGAAAAAGGGATATGGCATGTGTATGTGTGTTCACAGTGCTTACTCTGCGAATGAGAGGTGGTGGATGGGTATATATAGGGATCTCCAAAAATCCAACAGTTACAACATTATTCCCCAACTCGGTGGCACCGACTAGTGCAAAATATGGCAATTTTTGTCTTCTCAATAAGACCGATATATAAATCTCGGTGGTACCGATATGGGTGTCCTAGGAAATTTCCAAATTTCGTTGGGACCAATTTCAAAAACTCGAAAATTTTGATTTTTGAAAATAGCTAACCAGAAAGTTGGTAACTGATTTCGGTTGCGCTGACTGAAATGTTGGTGGCACCGAGATGCTTAGGTTTGGCATAGCATGTGTGTGGTGGAAAACTCAGTAGGGCTGAATGGAAAGTTGGTGGCACCGAATTTTGGACTTTGTGGATTTTGACAGATTATTTTTGGATGAATTTCATGAGAATTTTGCTGGCTATCTCTAATCACTTGAGCTACCAGATCATCATAATCACCTCATCCCCTTTTAACAGTATTGGATTCCCTATTGACTCAAATGTGATTTCTCACAAAATATAAAAGGTAGAGTCTTCAAGCTTCTTGCCAATAGATGTTCCTTGCATCTAGGGGTTCTCCTCACACTTATTAGCCAATGCATCTTTGAACTTTCTGAAATGTACTAGATAGAATCATTAGTTCAATGACACATATGTTGTTGTTAATTACCAAAACCACCTTAGGGAAAAGTTGTTCTTTCAAATGAACGTAAGTTTGTACTTTCTTTTGATGAATGTCAAAGAGTTGGTAACATTGGTAGACATTAGTAAATGACTATGAATTATTCACTTCTTATTGAACCACTTGATGTTTGGGGATTTGATTATATGGGATCTTTTCCGTACTCTAATGGGACCACTCATATTTAAGTTATTGTTGATTATGTCACTAAGTGGTTAGAGGCTATTCCAACTAGTAGTGTTGATCATCACACTTCTATTAAAACACTTAAAGAAGTTTGCATTTTTGAGGTTTGGAGTCCCTAGATATTAACTGACCAATGGTGGTTCACATTTTATTCATGGTGCATTGCGTAAAATCTTAGCCAAATATGATTTTGAGCATAGAATTGCTTCTCCATATCATCCTCAATATAGTGGTCAAGTTTAATTGAGCAATACAAAAATAAAATTAATTTTGCAAAAGACTGTTAACAGATCTAGGAAGAATTGGTCTAAGAAACTTGATGATGCGTGGTGGGCATATAGAACTGCTTATAAGAATCCTATGGGCATGCCCCCCTACAAAAGGTTTATGGAAAGTCTTGTAATTTACCTCTATAATTGGAACATAAGGCTTATTGGGCAATTAAAGAACTTAGTTATGATTTTAAACTTGCCGGTGAGAAGAGGTTATTTGATGTGAGTTGTCTAGATGAATGGAGAACATAAGCCTATGGAAATGTCAAGTTGTTGAAGGAGAAAGTTAAAAGATGACATAAAAAAATAAAAAACGAGAACTTAATATGAGTGTTAAATTTCTAATGTACAATTCTCGTTTTAGATTATTTGTAGGAAAACTCCTCTCCAAATGGGAAGGACCCTATATTAACAAAAAGGTTTAACACTCCAGGACCATCAAGATCAACAATGCCATGGGAACTAAGCCTAAGATGGTTAACCGAGAAGGAATTAAACATTATATTGCAGGTACTCCCATTAACAAGGAAACCAACATTATGCAAATGATGACACCGGAAAATCATATAAAAGATACCTTCTACAACGCTTGAGAACTCTAAAAAGCGGTAGGTATGTGGTATGATAAGAAAACCATATGTGAAGCTTATTTGAAGGCAAGTTTTCCCTGTTTTGGAATATTTTAGAAGTAAGAAAAATATAAACTACCAACAAAGTGCACGAGGTGGCCACAAGCCTGGGGGCTCGCCCTACCCCCAAGGCGCGCCCTTAGAACTTGTGGGCCCCTCACAGACTTTCCTGACTCCATTTTATTCTCTAAGACTTGTCCCACACAAGAAAAAAATATTATAGATACTCCTCACTGTTTTGACCATCGTATCACAAGTTTTCTTTGTGTTCTTGTTCGAGGATATTTTCTGGCAGATCTAGAAGCACTATCTTGTCTCAAGATTCAGATGGACAGAGATATTTCTCGTACCTTATCGCAAATCCCAAGGTCTATGGGGATAAGGATCCCTCTTAGTGGACAATAGAGGAGGAGGATGATGCTGATCTCAAGAGGATGGAATCTTCTAGTGAAGAAGAAGAAGAAGCACCTCTACCCCAAACAGAAGATATGCTTGTGGAGTTAAAAAATTCAATCTTGCCGAACAAGGTTATACCTTCCGCTACTCGATTTACCCCTTATAGTCGTGCGCAGGTGGATGTTACCACTGCCTCCACCAGTAAGATTGATCCTTTGTTGGATGGAGCAATGAGCGTTACAAATAAGCTTCACAAGGAGAAGCTATACCTTAAGCGAGAGATCGATAAGCTCAATGAGGAGGTCCGTACCTTAAGGAGCATCATCACCAAGAAAATCACTTCATCACCGCCATCATCCAAGAAGTAAAGTTGAGTACATGGGTATGGGCACCACCCTTGACTTGTTCCCATCTTGGGGGAACTCTCACGGTATCGTATCACCATCACTTTTATCATCATTACCTATTTCCATTTTATCCTTAGTTATCTTATCATCTAGCAGACTAAAGTTTTTGTATGATTGAGCTTTGAGTGGTTCCTTTGTGATCTAGCTATCCATGTAATTGAGTTTGAGATTTATATAATAAAGAGTATGTATGAGTTCATTTTTTTTACTGTTTTGCATCAAGTTTAGCAATGAAAAGAATAAATAAAAGATCATATGCTAATCCCAAGGGGACTAGTGACTTTACATGAAAAGAGTATAATTGATAAAACTTGTTGGGAGTTGACAAACTCAGTATTATTCGTTGATGCAATTCATGAAAAAGTAATAATGGAAGAGAGTTCACACATATAAATGTACAATCTTGGACATCATTTATGATTGTGAACCCCATTAAATATTCTATGCATTATCAACTAGTTGACATTGGACTAGGAAGACAACATAACGAGTTATGTTTCCTTATATTCACATAGAAGTTATATTGTTATGGATTGTCGGGACCCCGATCTTAAGCCATAGGAATCCAGCCTGTAACACATTGCATCCCTTTGCCGTCTCACGCACGGTTATCCCCACGGCTGCCACCTTACCTTAGCCGGGACCGTTTGTCAAAGAACCTGGGTCGACATATCTAGTCATAAACTCAAGTGGCTCGACTCTACACAGACATGCATACATAACCCAGCAAAGCAGGTGTCGGTCAGCGGCGAGTGTAGACGAGTCGTAGCAAGCTACAAGGACTCCATTACACCTCGTGACATTTCCCCGAAGGGACAGACACAGCAGCTAAGAAGGATACATGCCGGTCAACCAATGTGTCCGGAGCAGTAGCGAACTACCAAGCTCGATGGAATCACAAAGGGGCATTTCTCTGTATAGAGAGCTACTAAGGCATACGACTAGGTGTCGAACCCCATAGATATCATAGTGCATCGCACGTACGCATGACATACTACATATGTATAGATACCACAATGGCATCACCACGTAACCATACAACATCACGACATTTATTTAGAAGACTCGGAAGAGTCTTGCATAATATGTTCATACAAGCAGGGGTCACATGACCCGAAACTCAAAGTCATACAATCAAAGTCATACAAACCAACGGAAGCATAAAAGCTGTCTGAGTACAGACATATGAAAGGATAAGGCATAAAGCCTGACTATCTACAGATCCCTTCTCAAAGGGGCCATATCGTAGCTGGGACACCAGCTACTCGTCATCATCGATGTCTAGAAAGAACCCACCTATTGGCTCGTGGGTATCCTCTGCAACAATTATTAAACAAACATGAGTACAAAAGTACCCAACAAGACTTTAGAACATATCTATCTACTCATGCTCAGGTATCAATAAAGGGGGTTGTGGTGTTTCATGCAGCAAGCCAGCTTTGACTCTTGGCTAGACAAGATTAAGTCTTGACAACTTTTTTTCTCACACATGAGTCCACTAACTCCACAACAATACACCATCATGGAATCATTCCCGTCTTCCTACGGAGATGCCATCCATGACACTCACACTTATCTTGATACTTTTATGAGTAGCCATTAAAGTTATCTATGAACAACATATGTCTCCAAGTAGTCCATATCCGCGGACGCGGCTATTCGAATAGTCATAACCCTGCAGGGGTGTACTTCTTCACACACGCTCTCGCCACTTATCGCTATGTGCACGTCATGCACCTCGGCAACCTTCAACCGAAGCCCAATGAGGGAATCGTCCACGACCGTTAACCACATTAGTACCTAGTCCAGGTTTATCGCCTATCTGAGGGTAACCCGCATAGAAGTCCGGCCGAGGTTTCCGCCACGGCCCCAAACGATGTGCGCAGGGTTCCCAAGCCCACCATCCAGGTGCCACTTGGTGCACCGTGCCACTGCCTACCGCATCATAGCCCACCTCTAAGGTCAACACTATGCACGCCCTCCAGCATGACTATAAACACCATAAACTACTTGCGACTCCTGGAGCGAGTACTAGGCGATTAATAAGTCGAGTGGGGTCATATTTCAGGGCCCAGCATGTGGTAGAATCTCGTCTTGGATTACATACAAGGAACTCAGTTCCTAAGGACGGTCCCAATGAAACAACCCGCCATGTACTCCTACATAGCCTTTCATCGATACCTTTACCAAATCAGGTTCCACACATAATCTTTGTCACTAGAACACATTCATCCATTCTTGTTCATCACTCAGATGAAACAGACATGACACAACTTCTAGGCGTAGCAAGCATAGCAGATATAAACACATCACGGCTCAAGCATCTACCAGGTATGCTAGGTTGCATGGTTTGGCTATTTACTATGACAATGACAGGTCATGCCAAGGAATAGGTTCAGCTACCGAAGTAAAGCATTTGAAATATTTTGTCCTAATGCAATAAGTGGGAGCAGGAGCAAGAACATGGGATGATATCGGGATGATCAAAAAGGTGCTTGCGTTGTTTCTCAGCAGAGGGGAAATATCCGTTAGTCGGATATTCAGTCGTATCCGGAGGGGCGGGGCCTACCGAATAACAACCACAATTAAGAGCAATCATATGCAACAATCATCATGCATGAACATGACATGAAATGAGGAGTGATATGATTCAGTGTGGTTGGTAAAACCTTAGTTTGCATCTGGTTTGAAACCCAAATTCAAATATTATTTGAAATTGCATATTTATCTTAATCATTTAATTGATTTTACCTCATGCTCTTTCGTAACTTTGTTTTTCATGCATGAAAGTAGCACCATTGTGTTTATTGAATTTTTCTGATCAATTTGCATATATTATTTGTCTGATTTGGAGTTATAATCAAATTTCTATGAATTTCCAAAGTTTGCAATTATTCTGGAATTATTTTAAACCCAGAATTGATTTATTGCATCAGCACGACATCAGCAGGTCAGCTGGCCGTTTGAAAGCAAACCTGACGAGTGGGACCCACGGGTCAGTGAGTCTGGTCAGAATTAGTTAAGTTTAAACATAAATAGATATTTAATAGAGTTGGAACCACATGTCAATGTTTGATTAACTTTTAATATAATTTTTATTTTTATTTTGACTAAACTTAATTAGTCATGGGGTTGGCCCCATTTGCCAGGGACTCTGGGGAGTCAACCCCACCGGCGATGGGGTCAAACCCACTGGCGGCGAGGCTCCGGCGACCACCAGAACGGTGGAGGGTCTCGGGTTTGCATCTCCGACGACCAAATGGACGGCGGAGGGCACCAGACGATCGGCCAGTCGATCGTGGATCCATTTTTGCGCAAAGCAGGGGCTGAGATGGCCGGGTATGACGCCGCCGACGAGCTCGGCGGCTACCGGAGCTCGGGCATCATCGGGATCATTGATCCAGAGGCTAAAAGGGGCATGGCTTAGCTCCTACGGCATCTACGCATGCACTGGAGCTGCTGGTGGCCTCAGAACAACCAGCCGATCACCGGAGAGCTACCGGCGACGAGCTCCCGCGGCAGATCTCGTCGAGTTCCGGTGAAATCAAGCGCTAGGGCACGGGATCGATAGGGAAAAGGTGGGGGAAAACTTCCTGGGCTCACTGGGATTGCAGAGGCGTTGAGATCAGGCTCGAAGAAAGACCGAGGAGGGAAAACGACAGCGGCGAGCTCCGGGGATCCGAGGTTGAAGACGATGGCGTCCGGGCGTCTCAGGGCTCGAGGACTCACGTGGCTTGCTGGGAAGCTTCAGGGGGTCAAGGGGGTTCTTCTGTGCAGCTTAGGTGAGAGGGAGAGAGGCTGGAGCAATGATGAGCTCGAGCTCGGCTCAGGCTCTAATGGCGGGCGAGAGGGGAGAGAGCAGGGTGCGAATGAGGAGGGGGAGAGCACGGGGAAAGGCTACAGGAGGCTTATCTCCTCCTTGCTAGCGCAAAGCGGCGGCCAGGTGGGCACGCACGTGCGTGGCCGTGCCGGAGGGAGTGGCGGCCACCTCCTGCTATCGACTGGCAGGAGGTAGACGACAGGGCAGGAGCTGAGCCGGGCCAGGGTGAGCGAGGAATAGCTCTTTTTCATTTTTTTCTTTCTTTTCCAGTTTCTGTTTTATCATTTCTGATTTAGTTTATTTTATTTTTGGCTCCAAACTATATGAAAAATAGTTTAAATGATACTGGGTGTTATTTGGAATATTTCCAAACATATATAAAAGTTTCAACATTTTAAGAGAATTTGAAATATTTGAAATCAAATATATAATTGATTTCAGTGGCTTTTATATTTAAAATAAAATGCCAAAAGCATTTTGAAAATATATTTCACCCTTGATATTTTGTTTTCAAGAATTATCAGAAAGAATGAAATTTTATGATGGCCATTTTGGGTTCATTGATTTGCCACCAAATTTGAATTGTTTTTGAAAATAGAGTTGCTAGGGTTTGCTTTTGTCTTCATCTCTTTGCTTTTGATTTCCTTTAATTATATTCGATGCAATGGAAAGACATGCGCACAATCTTGCTAAACTCTATTATGGATTCAGGGATGTGACATGGATCCTCCAAAATGTGGTGCTTGCAGATAACCCTTGCTAGCCAAAAGTTCACACCAAGTAGAGATACTACTTGTGCATCCAAAAACTCTTAAACCCAGTTTCTTGTCATAAGAGTCCACCATATCTACCTATGGATTGAAAAAAATCCTTCAAGTAAGTTGTCATGATTGAACAATCAATAAAAAATGCTCCTAAATATCTATGATCTTTTATTCTAAGGGAAATAAGCTTTGTACGAACTTGTGATGGCAAAAAAATAAAAGTGACAGACTTCATAATAAAGTGTGATTTCATACGGGGCAATATAAAGTGACGTTCCTTTACATTAAGAGCTTGCACATCCAAACAAAAAGAGCATGGCAACCTCTGCTTCCCTCCGCTAAGGGCCAATATTTTACTTTCATGTATTTACTTTTATGCAAGAGTGATGAATGTTCATAAATAGTACATCCTTATTTACTCTCTACTTAGCAAGCATCGCGTGGTGGGGAAAGATCCATACATATATATCTAGTTCGATGTAGTGATTGATGTCTACTACACAACTTTATTCTTGTCGACGTTGTTGGGCCTCCAAGTACACAATTTTATAGGAAAACAAACAAATTTCCCTCAAGTGGATGCCCTAAGGTTTATCAATTTGTTGGAGGTGTTGGATGAAGATGGTCTCTCTCAAACAACCCTGCAATCAAATATAAGAAATCTCTTGCGTCCCGAACACAACCAATACAATGGAAAATAGTATAGGTGCACTAGTTCGGCGAAGAGATGGTGATACAAGTATAGTATGGATAGTAGATATAGGTTTTAATAATCTCAATAAATAAAAATAGCGAGGTAAAAAATAGTAAGCAGTGAGAAAAATGTTATATAAATGCTTGGAAGTAAGGCCTAGGGTTCATACTTTCACTAGTGCAATCTCTCAACAATGCTAACATAGTAAAATCATATGATCAGCCCTCAACGTGCAAGAAAGAATCACTCTGAAGTTACTTTCTAGCGGACAAGAATAAGATGAAATTGGTGTAGGAAGTAGAACAACCTCAAAGTTATTCTTTCTGATCAATCTTTTGGGCTATTCATATAAGTGTCACAAACAACCCTAGAGTTCGTACTAGAATAAAACCCATGATACATATCAATCAAACCTAATGTCACCTAGATACTTGTCACGCCGTGTGTTTGTCTCTCCCGACATAAGTTAACATAGCTCAAAAATTAGGACCAATTAAAACTTTTTGTGAGGTTGTGGTGCTTGACTTGATTACCGATTGCTTGCTTGCTTGTTGGTGTTTTAAATGAAAAAAATCCTCCTACTTTCCATACTCATCTTCTTGCTCCAAATCTTTTCCCAGTGACCATACCATGTGTATATGACTTAAAAATATTATTACAAAATATTATTTTGGTCAAAGAGTATTTATTTGATTTAAGCTTTCAAAAACCCCTGAATTGAGGTTTGTACTACAAGTCCTCAAATTAGGGAAGATGTTTTGTCCCAAATATTTTATTTGGATCTTACTATAAAAAAGACATCCCAAAACGACAATACTATTATTCTAGAAGTTATTTTTGTATTTTGATTAAATACCTTTTTTTGAGGCCAGAAAAGGTCTTCTATAGGGAAAACTATTTTTATGCTTCCAAAATATTTGAGAAAATTTGGGGAAATTCAGTGGACATATATTTTTCATACATACGTGTTTCAACACATGGTCATGTTCAAAATACTGGAAAAAATCCTTTAAATCCTTTTCTATCTATTTAAAGTATTTGAAATATTTCTATAAGAAATATTCTCTAGTAATTCCAGTAAAATTCTAGCATGTCACATATGCCATATGTGATGATCTTCTCTAGTTTCATCTCAATCCAAGTTAGTTTGATTCACAAATAATATTCGAAAACCCTCTTTGTCCAAACCCAAACTTGAACAACTTTACATTGCCAAGTGCCTCCATTTGTGCTTAAATTTTGTCGACCTATTCTAATACCCTAATAATGCATCCACGCCAAGTGGTGCATCAAGGAGAATAGATCCACTTGTCCAAATCCCCTCAAGACCACTTGTGCCAATTTCTAGAATTGGGAACATTTCCGTTGTTAAGTTTCTCCATTTGATACCAAATTTTGGGGCATGCTTTAATCCTCAAAAAATTGCGCCACACCAAGTGGTGCATTTAGGGGAATTAACTTGCGTGGATAGATCTAGGGAAAACCATTTGTGACCATTTCTAGAGTTTAAAGAGTTTACTTTGGAAACTTTCACCACAAAATCTCAAATTTGGTTATAAACCTCATTTTCACCTAACATTTGATCCTGGAAAAGCTGATGGCAAGTGGAGTCTTTTGACTTGCCCAAACCAGCATCAAACACCTTTCATTCACTTCTAAAAATTATTGGTTTCACCACTTTCACTATTCTCCTTGCTCTCAAACTTTTACCACATCTCCACCTAGTCGCTTTCTACATCAAGTGAACCTTGGATGGCCAGAGCTCAATCATTTGAGGGCTAAAACTCCCATTTAACCCCTCTGTACAACATCTTTTCTCACCCCCTGAGCTTCCTTTCTCAACCAAGGTAGCCAGTAGAGCAGCCTATGTGCTTCCCACTTTGTTTATACTCCTTTGGAGCTTCTAGACAAACGTGTTCGTGGCCAAATTGTGAATGGTATGTCGTGGCATGCCATTTGGGAGCTCTGGAGCACCCTACAGGGTGCACCCGCACTTTACCCGGCACCCATCCCCACCTCCCAACCACCTCGAGCCCCTCTCCCTCCCCTGCAGGGCTCCCTCGACTTCCGGGACACGACACCCCCATGTCCCCCTCCTCTCTCCCTCCTATTTCCTCCCTTACACGCGCGCTAGCGTCGCCCAATATCCCAATGGCTGAGATCACACGCGCGACACTCCGAGCCCCATCCACTTGTCCTCTACCCCCACGACATCTCCTGCGGCCCTCTAGCCGCACCCATACCCATAACCCCGACTGCAACAGAACAAGAGCTCGCACTCGAGCCCTCCCGTGCGTGCTGCACTCTGTCTCCGCCGCGTGCCTATATAAGGCCACCCCAGGGCTCCCCTTTGCCTCTGGTCGACCTAGCTCACTCTTAATTTCACCCCACACCTTTCCCCTTCAATTTGGAGCTCAAATGCTCGGGATCGATCCGGAGCTCGCCGCCACGGACCTCCGTCAACCTCACGATAAAGCCCTCCTCCGTCCCTTTTTCTTCACTATTGAAACCACCAAGAACCCCTGATCTTCCTCACCTTCCTTCCCATCCTATTCGCACGCGAGAGCAACACACCAAGCTCAGGACGAAGCTGCATCATTGTTTTTTTACTTGTTGGCAATCTCCTCGATGTCGGCAATCACCTCCACCTCCCACCGACATGCGAGACTAAGCTGACCAGCCCTGTACCCTTGCTACCCCGAACCACCATTGCGAACGCCATGAGTGTGGCCGATCTTCTCCTTGTCCTAAGGAATAAGACAACTATGGGGTCCACATACCGGTCTCTTTGCTCCTTGCCTCTCATTGACCGATGGGGACCACCTGTCAGATTAAAATCGGGCAACAACGCGTGTACCGGTTCTCTGCGTGAGTGGAGGCGTATTCGTGGGATACGCCATTGATGGCACCGCCTGGCACGGGCTGTTCTCCTTCTGGGCCGGCTTAGCTGGTTTGTTAGCCACAAGGAACAATGCAGTTTCTCTTTATTTTAGAAACTTCCAAAAATTCCATAAGCTAAAATACTTGTCCAAATAAAGTCAACCGATTTTCTATATTCTTCAATAATTCCAACCTATTTGCTTATGCAACTTTCATATTTTCCACCACAAGTTTCTGCACTGTTCTAGTGCAAATTCAAATTTGAATTATTCAAAGGAGAACTTGCAAAATTCCTAGGGCATCCAAATCGAATCCGAATGGAGTGATTCCAATTTCTAGGAAATCTAAATATCATGCCCATTTAACTATCCTTGGTCAATATTTTTCCTATGCTTTATTCTGGTTGGGCCAAATAAATAGCTCCCTTTATCATTTATTCCATATTAGAAAATCCCTAGAATATTTATCCTTGCTACAAATCCTTATCTTTTATAAAAATGTTTTCTTTAGACTTCTGATAGGATCATTAGTTCTTCTGTTTACACCGTCCAAAATCTTTAGTGATTCAAATCCATTAGAGAAACTTTAAGTATTTTTCTTATGACCATAGTCATCCTAGAAGAGTAAAGTTCCTATCTTTGAACACTTTTGGTTGTTGTCTTGTTGTATGGCTTATTGTGGTTATTTCCAACGATAGTTGATGAAGTAGACAAAGTGCACGAAGTTGGCCTAGAAGCTCGTGAAGACCTCGAAGACTTTGCTAAACCAAGAAAGCAACCCTTTGACCATGACTATGAAACCCTTTTATGCATGTGATATGGCACTTTATTTCATTGCATCTAAATGATGATTGAATCAATGACTATCTTGGTGGGTTGTCCCTAATATTTCCTTGTTATGACTTGCACTAAGCATGACCCTACCATCCTATGAGGGTTGTGCAGCTGGGAAGTAGATAGGATGCTACTAGTTGCTACACAAATGGGATGGGAATATGCATGGTGTCAAAAAAAGGAAATAATTTCAAGGACTTCTCAAAAACCCTTCAGGTGCCACTAATGCCCGAGGGAGATGGTGATGAGTTAGATAACCCCTTAAGGGAGGATGTGTGTGTGTTTTCGAAAACGGAGAGATTTAAGATTTGTCGACCATCCAAATGTACAACCAGGACACCCCTTATGGGATAGGGCCTTGTTGATTATATTGGTTGGTACTAGCACACAACCCGCATTACTAGTGGCCGGAGTGATGTGGTTGTTGGAAATATGCCCTAGAGGCAATACGAAATTAGTTATTATCATATTTCCTTGTTCGTGATGATCGTTTATTATCCATGCTATAATTGTATTGATTGGAAACTCAAATACATGTGTGGGTACATAGACAACAAAGTGTCCCTACTATACGTCTGCTGGACTAGCTCGTTGATTAAAGATGGTTAAGGTTCCCTATCCATAGAAATGAGTTGTCATTTGATAACGGGATCATATCATTGGGAGAATGATGTGATGGAGAAAACCCAAAACTTAAGCATAGCGTTTGATCGTATCCAGTTTACTAGTATTGCTTTCTAAATGTCAATATATCCGTTCCTACGACCATGAGATCATGCAACTCAACGACGCCGGAGGAATTCCTATTGTGTATCAAATGTCACAACGTAACTGGGTGACCATAAAGATGCTCTAGAGGTATCTTCGAGGGTGTCTGAAGAGTTGGCATGGATAAATACTGGGATTTTTCATTTTGTGTGATGAAGAGGTATCTCAGATCCCACTCGGTAAAACAGCATCACAGTAAGCTTGCAAGAAATGTGGGTAAGGATTTAGTCACTGGATCTTGTATTACGAAACGAGTAAAGATACTTGCCGCTAAAGATATTGAACTAGGTATGGACATACCAACGATCGAATCTCGGGCAAGTAACATACCGATGGACAAACGGAACAACATACAAGATTAGCTGAATCCTTGACATCGTTGGTTCGACCGATATAGAAATTCATAGAATATGTGGGAACCAATATGGGCATCCAGGTATCGCTATTGGTTATTGACTATAGAAGTGTCTCGGTCATGTCTGCATAGTTCTCGAACCCATAGGGTCTGCGCACTTAACGTTCGGTGATGATTTGTTATTGTTGAGTTATATATGTTGGTGACCTAAGGTTGTTTGAGGTCCCAGATGAGATCCTGGACATCACCAGGAGCTCCAAAATGGTCCGGAGATAAAGATTTATGTATAGGAAAGTGGTATTCGTGTTCCAGAAAAGTTTTGGGTGTTTTCGGTATTCTACCACGAGTGCTGAAAGGGTTCTGGAGGTCCATCAGGAGGGTCCCACCCACCCCGGGGGGGGGGACATGGGCCAAATATGTGGTGCACCAGCCCCTCGTGGGCTGGTCAGCCGCCCCCTATAGGGCCCGTGCACCCAAGAGCTGAGGAGGAGTCCTCCCTCTGGTGTCCACATCCCTTGTTGGAGGTGGACTCTTCTACTCTTTGGCAGGCCAGCCCTCCTTGGAGCAGGGGTCAAGGCTGCACGCTACCTACCCCTCCTCCTATATATAGAGAGGGAGAGAGAGGGCAGTACCTCTCCAATGAATAGGTGCATCCCTACCTCTCTCCCTAGATCAATTTCTCCTTCGAAACGCGTGTCTTGCAGCGCTTGGCGAAGCCCTGATGAGATCGGACCACCACCACCGCCACCACGCTGTTGTGCTGCTGGCGAACTCATCTACCACTTAACCCATTCTCGCAGTATATAGGTGGTGAAGGTGTCATCGGGATGTATGTGTGCTAAACATGGAGGTGTCGTCCTTTCACCACTTGATCGAGACGTTTGTGATTGGATCGCGAAAACGTTCGACTACATCAACCGCATTTCTCAATGCTTACTCTTAGAGATCTATAAGGGTATGTAGATGGACTTCCCTTCTTGTAGATGTTGATCTCCATAGATTGATCTTAGTGAGCTTAGGAATTTTTTCCCCATGCGACGTTCCCCAACAGTGGCATCATAAGCTAGGTCTATGCGTAGATAACATGCACGAGTAGAACACAAAGTGTTTGTGGGCGTTGATGTTCTAATTGCTTACTTCCTTAGTCTTATCTTGATTAGACAGTATTGTGGGATGAAGCTGTTGGGGAACGTAGCATGGGAAACAAAAAAATTCCTACGCACACACAATACCTGTCCACGGTGATGATCATCTACGAGAGGGGAGAGTGAATCTACATACCCTTGTAGATCGCTAAGCGGAAGCGTATATAAAGCGATTGATGTCGTGGAACGATTCAGCGATTCAATTCACCGTAGTCCCACGATCCCATCATGATCCGTCCCGCGATCTCATCACGATTCGTCTCGCGATCTTCATGACGATCCTTCCCGATCTAGTGCCAAACGGACGACACCTCTGCGTTCAGCACACATACAGCTTGATGACGATCACCAACTTCTTGATCCGGCAAGAGGGGGCGGAGAGGTAGATGAGTTCTCCAGCACGGCGGCATGGTGGTGGTGGTGGTGGTGGCCCTATTCCAGCAGGGCTTCGCCTAAGCATCGCTCAAACTAGAGGAGAAACAGATCTAGAGAGAGAGGGCATCACGTGGCCGTTTTATGTTGTCCAAAAACCCTCAAAACCCTTAGTATATATAGGAGGAGAGGAGGGAGAGGGCTGCTCCCTAAGGCAACCTTCTCTTTCCTTGCGCAAGGGAGAGGAGGAGGAGTCCTACTCCAATCCTATTTGGAGTAGGATTCCTCCTTCCCACTTGGAAACTCTTTCCACCTTGTTTTTTTCCTTCTCAAACCTGATGGGCTTTAGTGGGAACTTATTCCAGCCTACTAGAGGCTGGTTTATCTCTTCCCAAAACCCATGAAGCCCCTGGGGGCGTGACACCCCTCCCGGTGGTCCCCGACACCTCTCCCGGCACTCCCGGTACACTATCGATGAGCCCGAATTTCTCCCATGACCAAAACAAGACTTCCTATATATCAATCTTTGTTTCCGGACCATTCCGGAAACCCTTGTGACGTCCGGGATCTCATCCGGGACTCCGAACAACCTTCGGTCACCAACACATATAACTCAACTATACCGAAACATCATCGAACCTTAAGTGTGCAGACCCTGCGGGTTCGAGAACTATGCAGACATGACCTGAGACACTCTCCGGTCAATAACCAACGGCGAGACCCGTATGTCCATATTGGATCCTACATATGCTACGAAGATCTCTATCAGTTGAACCTCTATCTCGAGGATTCATATAATCCCGTATACTATTTCCTTTGTCCTTCGGTATGTTACTTGCCCGAAATTCGATCGTCGGTATCTCCATACATAGTTCAATTTCGTTACCTGCAAGTCTCTTTACTCATTCCGTAATACAAGATCCCGTGACTAACTCCTTAGTCACATTTCTTGCAAGATACCTCTCCGTCACACGGAGTGACAAACCCAGTCTTGATCCATGCCAACCCAACAGACACCTTTGGAGATACTTGTAGAGTACCTTTATAGTCACCCAGTTACGTTGCGATGTTTGATACACACAAGGCATTTCTCCGATGTCCGGGAGTTGCATGATCTCATGGTCATAGGAACAGATATATTGACATGCAGAAAAACAGTAGCAATAAACTGACACGATCATATGCTACGATTATAATTTGGGTCTTGTCCATCACATCATTCTCCCAGTGATGTGATCTCGTCATCAAGTGACAACACTTGTCTATGGCCAGGAAACCTTGACCATCTTTAATCAACGAGCTAGTCAACTAGAGGCTCACTAGGGACAGTTTGTTGTCTATGTATCCACGCATGTATTTGAGTTTCCAATCAATACAATTCTAGCATGGATAATAAATGATTATCGTGAACAAGGAAATATAATAATAACCAATTTATCATTGCCTCTAGGGCATATTTCCAAGAGTCTCCCACTTGTACTCGAGTCAATAATCTAGTTCACATCACTATGTGATTGTAATGAACCTAACACCCATACAATGATGGGGTTTGATAATATCTTTGTTGTGAGAGAGGTTTTTAGTCAATGGGTCTGAACCTTTCAGATCTGTGTGTGCTTTACAAATCTCTATGTTATCCTATAGATGCTGCTACTACGTGCCATTTGGAACTATTCCAAATGACTGCTCCACTATACGAATCCGGTTTACTACTCAGAGTTATTCGTATTAGTGTCAAAGCTTGCATCGATGTAACCCTTTACAATGAACTCTTTAATCACCTCCATATTTGAGAAGAATTCCTTAGTACACTAGTTACAAGGATAACTTTTACCGCTGTTCAGTGATTCAATCCTGGATCACCCTTTGTACCCCTTGACAGACTCATGGCAAGGCACACATCAGGTGCGGCACACAGCATGGCATACTTTAGAGCCTACGACTAAGGCATAGGGGATGACCTTCGTCCTTTCTCTTTCTTCTGCTGTGGTCGGGCTTTGAGTCTTACTCAAATTCACACCTTATAACACAACCAAGAACTCCTTCAAAAGCTTGTCAAGGCATGCATTTCATTTAAAGTTCTATTTAGCGTTTTGATCTATATCTATAGATCTTAATGCTCAATGTTCAAGTAGCTCTATCCAGGTTTTCCTTTGAAAAACTCCTTTCAAACAACCATTTATGCTTTCTAGAAATTCTACATTACTTCTGATCAAGAATATGTCAACCACACATACTTATCAAAAATTCTATAGTGCTCCCACTTACTTCTTTGGAAATACAAGTTTCTCATAAACCTTGTATAAAGCCAAAAGCTTTGATCATCACATCAAAGCGCATATCCAATTCCGAGATGCTTACTCCAATGCTTTAGAAGGATCGCTAGAGCTTGCATACTTGTTAGCATCCTTAGGATCGACAAAACCTTCTGGTTGTATCACATACAACCTTTCCTCAAGGAAACCGTCGAGGAAACAATGTTTTGACATCCTATGTGCAATATTTCACAAATAATGCAACAACTGCTAAAATAATTCAAATAGACTTTCATCATCGCTACGAGTGAGAAAGTCTCATCATAGTCAACTCTTCGAACTTGTCGGTAATATCTTTGCGACAAGTCGAGCTTTTCTTAATGGTGACTTTCACCATCTTCGTGTGTCTTCCTTTAAAAGATCCATCTGCAGTTAACAGTCTTACGACCATCAAGTAGTTCTTCCAAAGTCTACACTTTGTTTTCATACATGGATCCTCTCTCGGATTTCCTGGCCTCCAGCCATTTGTCGGAATTTGGGCCCACCATCGCTTCTACATAGCTCATAGGTTTATTATTGTTCAACAACATGACCTCCAAGACAGGGTTACCGTACCACTCTGTAGCAGTACGCGACCTTGTCGAACTACGAGGTTTGTAGTAGCCTGATCCAAAGCTTAATGATCACTACCATCAGTTTCCACTTCAATTGGCGTAGGCACCATAGGAACAACTTCCTGCGCCCTGCTACACACTGGTTGAAGTGACAGTTCAATAACCTCATCAAGTTCCACCACCCTCCCACTCAATTCTTTCGAGAGAAACCTTTCCTCGAGAAAGGACCCGTTTCTAGAAACGAACACTTTGCTTCCGGATCTAAGATAGGAGATGTACCCAACTGTTTTGGATATCCTATGAAGACGCATTTATCTGCTTTGGGTTCGAGCTTATCAGATTGACATAAGCGTCGTAGCCCCAAACTTTCAAGAAACGACAGCTTAGGTTTCTCCAAACCATAGTTCATACGGTGTCATCTCAACGGAATTACGTGGTGCCCTATTAAAAGTGAATGTGGTTGTCTCTAATGCCTAACCCAAAACGATAGTGGTATTTCTATAAGAGACATCGTAGTATGCGCTATATCCAATAGGGCGCCGCTATGACATTCGGACACACCATCACACTAGCACTACTAGGAAAAGGGCTATAGATGATATAGACACTAGTGGCGCACCAGACAAGTAGTGCGCCACTACTATATAGCATTGGCGGACCATGTGCAGGTGTGCCATTAGTGTGATGGACACTAATGGCGCACCAGACACTCGGTGCGCCACTAGTAACAATTTTTTTTTCCAAAAGTACTAATGACGCACCGGGGCAGAGTGCGCCATTACTAGTTTAACTAGTAATGGCGCACCACTCACCGAGTGCGCCACGACTATATATTTTTTTTGCAAAACTACTAATGGCGCACCACCAGCTGGTGCGCCATTAGTAACCAGGTTTCCTAATGGTGCACCTCTCTTGGATGCTCCACTGCTATAATTCAGATCCTCGTCCTCCTTCCTACCAATCCAACCCACAACCAAATCCAGCCCCAATCCCCCTCCCCCCTTCCCTGACGCCGCCGTCCCCTCCTTGCCACGACATCGGTCGCTCCCCCCTGCCGCCTCCGCCCCGTCCGCGATGGAGAGATGCACGCAGCCCCGCTCCCTTCCTTTCAGTTTCTTCTCTCCTCGCGTTGCCGGTACAGACGAGGAGGAGGAGACGGAGGAGGGGGGGAGGTCCACCGTTCGTCGTTCGCCATCTGTCCAATCCCCTGCCCGCCAGAGGGATCTCCCGTGGCATGCCCGCCAGCAGACCCCGCGGGCGTGGTCGGGGTGATCGAAATCGGGGCCCGGCTCTCCGTCGCGGCGAGCTCACCTCATTTCTTCGCCGGGCGGGGCGCCCCGGCGGAGGCCCACCCCCACCCCCCACCCCGATATGTGTCCGTATGTCTCCCGCTCGACGAGGCCAGCCGTCGCTGTCACCGTCCTCCTCCCGACGCCCGGCGCTCCCGTCTTCTTCCTCCTGCCCGGATCGCCCCGCAGGCTGCTCCTCCTCCCCGCCCACGCCCGCGGGCCCCGTCGCGTGAGGTTGATCTCGGTCAGCACCTTCCGTTTCCCTTGCGTTTGCATAGTCATTATTACCTGTCGGAACTCCTGTGCCTGCCTTCAGTTCATGTTATTTTTGTTAGCTGTGGAGGCAACGAGAACCCTCCCTGTAATCCTGATGCACAAGAACCATCCCCGTAATCTCTCAACATGCAGGGACACGCTAATAGGTAGAAACGCCCTAGTTTCCTACAAAAGGGGCAACATTTCCATGATTTCCTATTATTCAGTAACTGTCAGCGATTGGTCATCGTGCTCCTCGTGTATTTTGTAAGCAGTGGTTTATTAGTGTTCTGTGTGTAGCCTATGCTGCTGAATATCGAGGACGAGAGATGCAGGTCAGCCGCTCATCTCTTAACTAGCATCACTGATTCAAGGCCTAGGGGTGTTCCCGCCTTTCTCTTTTCTTGGCGCACAGGGCCAAAGCGCTGTGTTCGGCAAACGCTTCACGCCCAGGCTCTAGTGCTTGATGCTAAATACGAGAGATTATTATTTATGCTATGGACAGTATAGAAAATCGTAGGGGTACAACATGGGTGTGTGCATTAATGGATGCACAGCCTGGGGCTCCTTCCTTTTTGGAAAAAATCATGGCATGATCTCTCCTCCGCCGTTGTTTATGATTGAAATTGACAATTTACATCTAATATATGTAGTTATTGATACACTACTGAGCTAGGGCACTCTTTTCTGATGTCAAGGAGCACTTGTCGCGTTTGGAACTAGTGGGCTATTTAGTCTGTTAGGTCTGCAAATGCTAGTAGAGGGTGCAAGCTCTGTCATTTCTATAAATTTATGATCAGATGTATTTGGTGGGACCTCTGTTGTCCATCTCACCTATAGTCTAATGTTTCATGATACATAAAATGGATATAGTTACTTATGGTGCTGTTGACAGCATAGGCTGTGTGCATCAGTCAATGCAGAGGATAGGGCTCCCTCCTTTAAGAGGGAAACGTGTCATAATCTAATTCAACCTAGCATTTGATCCAATGGCCTATGAAGCTTGGATTTGCCACTTATCCATCGTTGGATATAAGTAAATTGATGGCCGGTATTTGAAGTTATTGTTACGCCACTTGTAAATAATATAGAAAACATTAAATACTCAAGTATCCTTACATATTTTAGCTTTGTTTAATGCTGAAAAAGTCAAGAGTTTTTCTCTTTCAACGCTTTACAACAATATCTAGCATTATAGCTTGATATTGGCAAGAATGACCTCACATGCTAGGCTGCATGCTGCTTCTTTGTTACCACTTTTTTGTGTTCATGCTTCTTTTTCTCTACCTTTGAGTGAGGTATTTAGTTTGTAAGTAGTAGCCCCTTTCTTAACCACTCTCAATATTTCTCTTGGGTGTTGATGCTTTCCGAAATCCTTAATGCAATCTTCTGTGAACACAGGCCCAAAGACACTAACCTGGAGTTGTGTTGCCGAGGTGAGCTGGGTCTCTATGCAAGGCGGTGGCCGGCGGGAAGGGGAACTTCACGGTGACGATGGGGCTGCAGGGGTACAGGTGCGACTGCGAGCCCGGGTGGACGCAGATGCACGTCGGCGACAGCCTCAGGTTCCTGCCCTGCGTCATCCCCAACTTTAAGTGCGCCCTTTCTCCTCCGTCATCAATGGGCGGGCAGGTAGACCCGGATAGGCTAGAACTACCACATCTCATGCAAGGAGGAGGACCATGATCCGCTGGAGGAGGCGGAGGTAGCCCAACTCGATCTCCATGTCCAGCCGGCGATCGTGGTCATTGGTTCGTATACTCATTTAATTCTCTCCATCAGGAAGGTTTTGGTTGGATTTGGTTTCACTTGTTCAATTACTGTCTTTGTATGTATGCAACTGCACATATTCAGATCCTAGCAGATTTCCTGGCGCGCCGTGGACCTCAAGTTCCCACGGGAGGAGATCGAATCAGACTGGAGCGACTAGAGCGACGGCGATGCCCAAGTGCTTGACGTGGAGGACAAAGATTGCATAGGTGCCTATTCGTCCCTCTAGATTAAATTTCCCACCAAATGTCAAACCATGAATTACTTAACCTCCTGGGATTCTACACTCATTCTTCAGTAGTTGATGGCGGTGATGATGACGAGGAGTGCAATGGCCAAGTGCTTGACGAGGACAAGAATACAAACAACAAGATAATCTGCCAAGGTATCTAATTCTCTATTCAGTTGAAAACAAAAGAAACTCGTAATTATCCATGATACATTACATACAACGATTCTCCCTCCACTCCATGAAAGCTGTATCCCGCGAGCAAAGCAAAGGAAATTGACCGGGAATGGATTCATAGGCACGCCGATTAGATGGGAGAATATTGGGACATGTGTGATGACATTCTGGACCGGGAGGACGACGATGATACCCCCTTACCTCCTTTTCCTCTGAAATTGTTCCCTCCCACAACAGCTCTGTGTGCCCTCAATGCAAAATGCTACCACCGCGTTTACAAGACCCACGACACTTCTACCAGTAAGCGCACGCCGCTCCATCGTCCCTAGCAAATCTAATCTTGTGCCATATGTTCAATTAATAACTCAGTTTGGTTATTGTTCCTCATGTTTATATATTTGCAGCTCCACCAATTCTGGGATATCGCGAGCCACAAGAGATGCTACAGTTCTTTTCTATGAGGTTATCAAGCTCTACGCTCTCCTATCTTGTTAGTGTGTATGGAATATTTACCGTTCCGGATGACTTGGACCAGCGATGCAACTATGTCTTTAACTGTCCTAGAGATGTTGTTGTAGAGATTGTGAAGCAGGTAAATAAGCCATTTGTTTACAAAATGGCTGGCTGCTGACCAATTATGTGATATTTATGTTTACTTTAAATCACTGTCAGCCATCTAACTTGCTTTGTTTTGAATCAGTCTATTATTTTCTTGTGTCCATTAAAAGATCTATGAAATCAGCTGCATTTACTTTTTCATTTTCAAGGGCGTGTGTGGTTAAAAGCAATTTTGTTGATTCCATCAACTGATTATACATTAGGTATTTATATGATTGCGCTTCTACATGTACATACAAATCGTCATCTGCTTAACGTACTTTCAATTATAGCATGTTACCTATTTCCTTTCACAAGGCATTAAGATGATTATTATAACTTCAACCAGCAAGATACTAGGGGCTTGTGGGTAGATAGATCCCCGTGAGGTACCAATTCTTAAAACCTTTGGAAATGATGAGAATCTTTAAGGTGTTGTGAGATTAATGGGGACATTCAAGTCACATGCCTGTCTTCGTTCACCCAATATTTGATCTAGACAGTGAGGTACCCATTCTCGAAACTTTTGGGCATGAAATTGGGGTTATCATATACGTGAATTTTAAGGTGTTGCGAGATGAACGGGGGTGCAAAGTTGAAAAATGACATTAAAGTTTCATGCTTGCCTTGTTTCGCCCAACATTTTGATCTAGATGAGCACGCATGTCTTGTTTGAGTTTGTTTATGTTGATACAATGCTGATGTATGTATTTTAAAGTCGATCTAGTATACATAAAGTTGGAGGCTCATCGTGTTTGACTAGTTTTTCCTTTGCATTAAGAATTTATGAATATGTGCAGACACTGGGCAAAAAAAAGTGACGAGCAACAAGGCTTGGCCGATGATGCTGGTGTGGAGTCTGCTGCAACAACTGGACCGATTAAGCACACCAATGAAGATAACACGAATGCTCCTTACTCGGTACGGTCCAACTTCTTCATACATGCCTGCTCATGAAATAAGTGAAACAAGGTGCATACAATTGAGGACACCACAATTATCTCTGGGAATAATCAATAGTGTGGAGTTACTCACAATAATCTATGTGGCATTTCTTAGCTAGATTTCTTAGTAGGATTTCGGGCTATTTTGCTCATATTTTAGAAAACTAATCATGTGTGATGGCTCATCTGTCTTGCAAAATAGACTTGAACTGGTCACGTCAGTTCCAATCTGCGTCTCTTTTCATCTTGTAGTTTGCCACGCGGATGCTCTTTGGACTACGATATGGACATGAATGCATTTGTTTTGGTGCCAAATATTACTTACTAATGCCCGCAAAGTATCGTTGTGTATTATATTTGCTATGGAGCCATGTATGTATGGATGCTATGGAACTATATGTATATATGATTGCTATGGAATTTTGGATGTATGGATGCTATGGAACTCTGATAGATGGATCATGAAATTTGTTATGCAACTTTGCATATATGTTATGTGTTGTGGATGACTAAAACTATTGGGCACATATTATGTATTATATATTTGATATATATGTTATGTGTTGTTGAATTTGTGGTTTTGAAACAAGAGCACCATGGGCTATACTAATGGCGCACTGCCTCGTGCGCCATTAGTATATATGCTCTGGGAGGCATACTAATGGAGCACCATGGCCTATATTAATGGCGCACTGTCTGGTGCGCGATTAGTATATATGCCCTGGGAGGCATACTAATGGAGCACCATGGGCTATACTAATGGCGCACTGCCTGGTGCGCCATTAGTATATATGCCCTGGGAGGCATACTAATGGAGCACCATGGGCTATACTAATGGCGCACTGCCTGGTGCGCCATTAGTATACCAGATACTAATGGCGCACCTGTGGTGCGCCATTAGTAAAAAATTCTAATGGCGTGATGCTAGTGGTGCACCTGTAGTGCGCCATTATTAGCCAAAACAGGTGCGCCACTAGCAGGCCTTTTCCTCGTAGTGTACGGTATTCTAGGTGGCATGAAGTGCGAATTTTTTTCCAGATTGTCTTAACTTTGTACCAAAACTCGCAACTCAGATATTCATCTCTATGATCATATCATAGACAGTTTATCCTCTTGTCATGAAGATCTTCACTCTGAAATAGCTTTGAACTTTTCAATATTTCAGACTTGTGATTAATCAAGTAAATACTCCTGTATCTACTCAAATCGTCAGTGAAGTAAGAACATAACAATATCCACTGCGTGCCTCAACACTCATTGGAGTTCACACATAAAAAATGTATTACTTCTAATAAGTTACTTTCTTGTTCCATCTCATTGGAAAATGAGGCCTTCAGTCATCTTTCCCATGTGGTATAATTGGCATGTCTCAAGTGATTCAAAATCAAGTGAGTCCAAACGATCGATCTGCATGGAGTTTCTTCATGCGTTTATACCAATAGGTATAGTTTGCATGTCTCAAACGTTTCAAAAATGAGTGAGTACAAAGATCCATCAGCATGGAGCTTCTTCACGCATTTTATACCAACATGACTCAAGTGGCAGTGCCACAATTAAGTGGAACTATCATTACTACTTTGTATCTTTTGGCATTAATATTATGAACATGTGTAGCACTACAATCGAGATTCAATAAACCATTGAAGGTAATTATTCAAGCAAATAGAATAACCATTATTCTCTTTGAATGAATAATCATATTGCAATAAACACGATCCAATCATGTTCATGCTCAATGCAAATACCAAATAACAGTTATTTAGGTTTAACACCAATCCCGATGGTAGAGGGAGCGTGCGATGTTTGATCACATCAACCTTAGAATTACTTCCAACACACATCATATCCTCACCCTTGCTAGTATCCTTTTAATCCTTAGCTATAACCTTGAGTTACTAACACTTAGCAACTAAACCGGTATCTAATACCCTGGTGCTACTAGGAATACTAGTAAGGTACACATCAATATCAGGTATATCCAATATACTTTTGTCGACTTTGCCAACCTTCTCATCTACCAAGTATCTAGGGTAGTTCCACCTCAGTCACCGTTTCCCTCATAACATAAGCACTTTGTTTCGGGTTTGGGTTCAACCCTGGGTTTCTTCACTAGAGCAGCAACTGTTTTGCCATTTAATAAAGTATCCCTTCTTTTCCCTGACCTTTCTTGAAACTAGTGGTTTTACTAACCATCAACAATTGATGCTCCTACTTGATTTCTACTTTCACAGTGTCAAACATTGCGAATAACTCAAGGGTCATTATATGTATCCTTGATATGTTATACTTCATCACAAAGCTCTAGTAGCTTGGTGGTAGTGACTTTGGAGAACCATCACTATCTCATGTGGAAGATCAACTCCCACTCGATTCAAGCGATTGTAGCACTCAGACAATCTGAGCACATGCTCAACAATTGAGCTTTTCTCCCTAACTTTGTAAACAAAGAATCTTGTCGGAGGTCTCATACCTCTTAACAAGGGCACGAGCATGAAATCCCAATTTCATCTCTTGGAACATCTCATATGTTTTGTGACGTTTCAAAACGTCATCGGCGCCCCAATTCTAAGTCGTTAAGCATTGAGTACTGAACTATCACGTAGTCATCAAAAACGTGTATGTCAGATGTTCGCAACATCTACAAACGACGCTAGAGGTTCAGCACACCGAGCGGTGCATTAAGGACATAAGCCTTCTGCACAGCAATGAGGACAATCCTCAGTTGATGGACTCAGTCCATAAAATTGCTACTATCATCTTTCAACTAAATTTTCTCTAGGAACATATAAAAACAATAGAGCTACAGCGCAAGCTACAACATAATTTGCAAATACCTCTTTGACCATGTTCATGATAATTGAGTTTAGCTAATCATATTACTAATAACTCTGACTCAAAATAGACATCCCTCTAGTCATTTGAGTGGCATGATCCAAATCCACTAACTCAAGTCCGATAATAGCGTGAGTTGAGCATAGTTTCAGTGGTGAACATCTCGATGTTGATCATATCAACTATATGATTCATGGCCGACCTTTCGGTCTCTTGAGTATAGTTTCACTGGTGAACATCTCCATGTTGATCATATCAATTATAGAATCTTCAAGTATAACCCGAGTGTTCCTCATGTGCAACTATTTTGCACCCGTTGTATGTGAACGTTGAGTCTATCACACCCGATCATCATGTGGTGTCTCGAAACGATGAACTGTCGCAATGGTGCACAGTCGGGGAGAACACAATTTTATCTTGAAATTTTAGTGAGGGATCACCTTATAATGCTACCCTCATTCCAAGAAAAATAAGGTGCATAAAAAGGATTAACATCGCATGCAATTCATAAGTGACATGATATGGCCATGATCTTGTGCTTCTTGATATCCATCACCTAAGCACCGACATGATCTTCATTGTCACTGGCGCCACACTATGATGTCCATCATCATGATCTCCATCATTGTGTCGCCATCGAGGTTGTCGTGCTATCTATGCTATTACTACTAAATCTACTACCTAGCAATATCGTAAACACATCTGCAAGCACAAACGTTAGTTTAAAGACAACCCTATGGCTCCTGCCGGTTGCCATAGTATCGACGTGCAAGTCGATATTTAACTATTACAACATGATCATCTCATACATCCAATGTATAATATCATGTCTTTGGCCATATCACATCACATGCATACCGTGCAAAAACAAGTTAAACGTCCTCTAATTTGTTGTTGCATGTTTTACGTGGCTGCTATGGGTATCTAGTATGATCGCATCTTACTTATGCAAAGCCACAACGGTGATATGCAAATTGCTATTTAACCCTCTCCATGGGACACCTCGGTCAAATCCGATTCAACTAAAGTTGAAGAAACAAACACCCGCCAGTCATCTTTATGCAAAAAGTTGCATGTGAGTCGATGAAACTGGTCTCTCGTAAGCGTACGACTAAGTTGGTCCAGGCCGCTTCAATCCAACAATATCGCCGAATCGAGAAAAGACTAAGGAGGGCAGCAAATCGAACATCAACGCCCACAAACTCTTTTGTGTTCTACGCGAGATATCATCTACGCATGAACCTAGATCATGATGCCATTGTTGGTGAACGTAGCATTTGAAACAAAAGATTTCCTACGCACACGCAATATCTGTCCATGGTGATGATCATCTATGAGAGGGGAGAGTGAATCTACATACCCTAGTAGATCGCTAGGCAGAAGCGTATATAACTCGGTTGATGTAGTGGAACGTTTCCGCTATTCAACTCATCGTAGTCCCACGATCTCATCGCGATCCATCCCGCGATCTCATCGCGATCCGTCCCGCGATATTCCTCATGATCCTTCCCGATCTAGTGCCGAACGGACGACACCTCCGTGTTCAGCACACGTACATCTTGATGACGATCTCCACCTTCTTGATCCAGCAAGAGGGGGCTGAGAGGTAGATGAATTCTCCAGCACGGCGGCGGTGGTGGTGGTGCTATTTTAGCACGGCTTCGCCTAAGCATCGCTGAAACTAGAGGAGAAACAGACCTAGAGAGAGAGGGAAACATGTGGCTGTTTTCTGTTGTCCAAAAACCCTCAAAACCCTTAATATATATAGGAGGAGAGGAGGGAGAGGGCTGAACCCTAAGGAAGCCTTCTCTTCCCTCGCGCAACGGAGAGGAGAAGGACTCCTACTCCAATCCTATTTGGAGTAGGATTCCTCCTTCCCACATGGAAACTCTTTCCACCTTGTTTATTTCCTTCTCAAACCTTATGGGCTTTAGTGGGAACTTATTCCAGCCCACTAGGGGCTGGTTTATCTCTTCCCACAGCCCATGAGACCCCTTGGGGTGTGACACCCCTCCCGATGGTCCTCAGCACCCCTCCCAGCACTCCCGGTACACTACCGATGAGCCCGAAACTTTTCCGGTGACCAAAGAAGGACTTCCTATATATCAATCTTCGTTTCCGGACCATTCCGGATATCCTCGTGATGTCTGGGATCTCATCCGGGACTCCCAACAACCTTCGGTCACCAACACATATAACTCAACTATACTGAAACGTCACCGAACCTTAACTGTGCAGACCCTGCGGGTTCGAGAACAATGCAGACATGACATGACACACCCTCCGATCAATAACCAACAATGGGACCTGGATGTCCATATTGTCTCCTACCTATTCTATGAAGATTTCTATTTGTTGAACCTCTATGTCAAGGATTCATCTAATCCCGTATACTATTCCCTTTATCCTTCGGTATGTTACTTGCTCGAGATTCGACCGTCGATATCTCCATACCTCGTTCAATCTCGTTATCGGCAAGTCTCTTTACTCGTTCCGTAATACAAGATCCTGTGACAAACTCCTTAGTCACATTGCTTGCAAGGCTTGTTGTGATGTTGTATTACCGAGTGGGCCTCGAGATACCTCTCCGTCACATGGACTGACAAATCCCAGTCTTGATCCATGCCAACGCAACAAACACCTTTGGAGATACATGTAGAGCACCTTTATAGTCACCCAGTTACGTTGCAACGTTTGATACTCTCAAGGCATTCCTCTGGTGTCCGCGCTTTGCTTGATCTCATGGTCATATGAACAGATACATTGACATGCAGAAAAACAGTAGCAACAAACTGGCACGATCATATGCTACGTTTATAGTTTGGGTCTTGTCCATCATAGCATTCTCCCAATGATGTGATCACGTCATCAAGTGACAACACTTGTCTATGGCCAGGAAACCTTGACCATCTTTGATCAACGAGCTAGTCAACTAGAGGCTCACTCGGGACAGTGTGTTGTCTATGTATCCACACATGTATTTGAGTTTCCAATCAATACAATCCTAGCATGGATAATAAACGATTATCATGATCAAGGAAATATAATAATAACCAATTTGTTATTTCCTCTAGGGCATATTTCTTAGAGAAGCGTCCAGGACCAACCTTACTCGTCCACGTACGCGAGAGCGGTTCCATCGACTGAAATGCAACTTGTTGCATAAAGATGGCTTGCGGGTGTCTGGCTCTCCCACCTTAGTTGGATCGGATTAATTGAGGCACTCCTTGTAGAGGGTTAAATAGCAACTTTAATATCACCATTGTGTCTTTTCTAGGTAAGAATAGTTCTTGCTAGTTACCCATAGCAGCCACGTAAAACATGCAACAACAAAGTAGAGGACGTCTAACTTGTTTTGCAGGGTATGTTGTGATATGATACGACCAATGACATGATGAGATATATGTGATGTATGAGATGATCATGTTTTGTATAATTATCACGACTTGCATGTCGATGAGTACGGCAACCGGCAGGAGCCATAGGGTTGTCTTTAACTAATTTGTGCCTTTTTGCTTTACTTTATCTCTATGAGTTAGCAATTGTTGTAGAAGCATAGTTGGTGCAACAACCCCGATGGCGACACAATGATGGAGATCACGGTGTCATGCCGATGACGATGGAGATCATGCCAGTGCTTTGCATATGGAGATCAACAACACAAGATGATGATGAACATATCATGTCACTATTATAATTTGCATGTGATGTTAATCCTTTTATGCATCTTATTTTTCTTAGGATGATGGTAGCATTATAAGATGATCCCTCATTAAAATTTTAATATAAAATTGTGTTCTCCCCAAGTGTTCACCGTTGCAAAGGGTCGTCGTTTCGAGGCGACACGTGATGATCGGGTGTGATAGACTCTATTTTCGCATACAACAGGTGTAAGCCAGATTTGCACATGCAGAACATTTGGGTCAAACTTGACAAGCCTAGAATGTACAAACATGGCCTCGGAACATAGGAGCCCGAAAGTTCGAACATGAGTCATATAGTAGATATGATCAACATGGATATGTTCACCACTGAAACCACTTCATCTCACGTGATGATCAGACTTGGGTTGGTGGATTTGGATCATGTGACACTCGATCAACCTGAGGGATGTTCAGTTGAGTTGGATTTCGTAAGTAATATGATTAATTGAACTTGTTATAATGAGCATAGTATTTTTGATGCCTTCCTAGAGAAAACTAAGTCGAAAGATGATAGTACCAATTATGCGGACTGGGTCCAAAACTGAGGATTGTACTCATTGCTGCACACAAGGCTTATGTCCTTGATGCAGCGCTAGGTGTGACCCCTCAAGTGTCATATGTGGATGTTGTGAACATCTGATAGACACACTTTTGATAACTACTTGATAGTTCAGTGCATCATGCTTTACGGATTAGAATTGAGGCTCGAAAGAAGTTTTGAACGTAACGAGTATATGAGATGTTCCAAGATATGAAATTGGGATTTGAGGATCATGCCCATGTTGAGAGGTATGAGACCTCTGACGAGATCTTTTCCTACAAGATGAATGAGAATAGCTCAATCGGTGAGCATGTGCTCAGATTTTCTAGGTACTAGAATCGCTTGAATCATGTGGGAGTTGATCTTCCAGATAAGATAGTGATTGACATAGTTCTCCAAAGTCACTGCCACTAAACTACTAGAGCTTCATGAGGAACTATAGCAAATCAGGGATGGAGAAGTTGATTCCTGAGCTATTCGTGATTTTTGACACCGCTAAGGTAGAAATCAAGAAGGAGCATCAAGTGTTCATGGTTACTAAAACAACTAGTTTCAAGAAGGGTAATGGCAAGAAGGAAGCTTCGAGGATGACAATACAGTTGTCGCTCCAGTGAAGAAACCCAAGGTTGAACTCAAACCCGAGAATGAGTGCTTTTGTTATGAGGGGAGTGGTCATTAGAACCAGAACTATCCCAGATACTTGGCAGATAAGAAGGCTCGGAATGTTAGCAAAGGTATATTTGATATACATGTTATTGACGTGTGCCTTACTAGTGCTCGTTGTAGCCCATGGGTGTTTGATACCGGTTCAGTTGCTAATATTAGTAAGTCGAAATAGGATTTTAGGAACAAATTAAGACTATCTAAGGGAGACGTGTCTACATTGAGCATGAACATTATATTGATTTGATCATCATCATCATCGCATGCTCCATCTACCTTTGGGGTTAGTGGTAAACCTAAATGAATGTTATTTCGTGTCTGCATTGAGCATGAACATTTATACTGATTTTGTTTATTGCGAGATTATTTTTCATGTAAGTTAGAGAATAATGGGTTATTTTGTTTACATGAATAATATCTTTCATGATCATGCACCCAATTTGATTGGTTTATTGAATCTCGATTATACACCATAGTCATCCTAGAAGAGTAAAGTTTTTTGTTTTTGAACATTTTGCATGTTGTCTTGTTGTGTGGCTTATTGTGGCTCTTTCTGACGATAGTTGAAAATTAGAAAAAGTGCTCAGAGTTCGACACGAAGCTCGTGAAGACCTCAAAGACTTTGCTGAACCAGGCAAGCAGCCCTTTGACCACGACTATGCAACCCTTTTATGCATGTCATATGGCACTTTATTTTGTTACATCTAAATAATGATTGAACTGGTGACCACCCTGGTGGGTTGTCTCCGATATTTCCTCGTTGATACTTGCACTTAGCATGACCCTACCATCCTATGAGGGTTATGCGGGTGGGAAGTAGATAGGATGCTAGTAGTTTCAACATAAATGGGATTGGAATATGCATGGTGTCAAAAGAGGAAATAATTTCAAAGACTTCTCAAAAACCCGTCAGGTGCCACTAATGCCTGAGGGAGATGGTGATGAGTTAGGTAACCACTTGAGAAAGAAGGGGTGTACCAAGGGAGGATGTGTGTGTGTGTTTTTGAAAATGGAGAGATTTAAGATTTGTCGACCGTCCCAATGTACAACCACAATACCCCTTATGGGACGAGGCCTTGTTGATTTCCTTGGTCGGTACTCGTAGAGAGACCTCATTACTAGTGGCGGGAGTGAAGTGGCCACTCTAGAGACGGGGTCGTGCTAGGAAAGGATAGTCATGGGTTGTTTTTACAGACAACAGGGACACCGTTGGTCCCTGCATGTCTATTACTTGTGATGTACATCATCTGGGTTGTGTGCCAACTTGTGGACTCTTTGTTAGTATCGTCAGGGGAAAGACATTCTTTGGTTACATACCTCGGGTATGAATAATACCACTAGTCGTGGCTTGACACGTAAGTTTCCTAAGTGTGCAACCTCTATAGAGTGTAAAACTATTAGAATAGTCGTGTTCACGGTCAAGGACAGTTGGGTGGTGCTGATTAAAGTATGTCCGATGTTTTTAGAAACATGGTGTGCATGTGCTTGAGAAAGAAGATACTTGAGCTAATCAAATGATGTTACATGATGAATGAACATGAGATATTCAACCCATGCTTCTGATTATATTTGTAACTTGTTCATATGGATACCTGCAAGTTGTTGATGCATGCTTCGCAAGTTGATTTGAACATGTCATTGAACTCAAAATTATCTTTTGGGAACTTACCTACTTAGTGTTATATCATGCATTGTTATTGCCTTCCTCCAAACATGGGTTGCTTGCGAGCACATTCAAAGTACTCACTGGCTTGACACCAAATATTTTATTGTCCATGCATGAGAGAAACATGATATCATGAAGATTATGTGACACCCTCCGTTTAATCGTACGCTAAACATACACACAAATGCATACGATCAAACTCAAGGACTCATCGGATGATATCACAACACAACTCTAGACACAAATAAAACAATACAAGCTTCATATTACAAGCCAGGGGCCTCAAGGGCTAGAATACATAAGCTCGATAAACACATGAGTCAGCGAAAGCAACAATATCTGAGTACAGACATAAAACATGGGGTGCCTTAGAGAAGGCTAGCACAAAGGATACATGATCGAACGAGGCGAGGCCTCCTGCCTGGGAACCTCCTAACTACTCCTGGTCTTCAGCGGCCTCCACCTAGAGGACACCAATGGGGTGGCAGGCGTCAGAAGGAAACTCCATCTCCTGGGGTCCATCATCTGGTCGCAGCAACGGGTCAAGGGGCAAAGGGGGAGCGAAGCAATGGTGAATACTCATCCAAAGTACTCGCAAGTCTTACATCAGAACTATACTAGTTATGCATCAGTATCAAAGAAGGGTGTTATATGTGGACTGACAGCAGCAATGCGAGAATAGAGAGAGAAGGCCTAGTCCTATCGAAGACTAGCATCTTCGGGGTCTTGTAGCAATAGACGAGAGTAGAACAGGTGTAACACAAATAAATAGTCATATTGTTGCAGCAATATTAATATGAGGTTACGCCCAGAGATCCTCCCTCGACTCCCTGCGAGGAACCAATCCCGGGGCAACAATTCTAGTTAAGTAACAGTTGTAGTTGTATAAAATCAGGGCACAACTCTGTAACCGTGGACACGGCTATCCGAATAGTTAATTTTAATCCCTACAGGGGTGCACCAAGTTTCCCGTCATGCTCGATAACACTCTGGCCGGACACACTTTTCTGGATCCTGCCCGGGCTCGGAATATCGACACGTCGCAGCCCCACCTAAGACTCAATAGAGAGGCCAGCCCACCGGTCTAACTCCTAAGAACAAAGGGTTCGTGGGCCCACTTGCCCTTCGTGCTCCTACATGATGCGAGGGCGGTCGAGGTCAGTCCTAGCACCACTTAATCACAAGTGCGATGCATCTCGGGACCACTCGGGCGCGCGCTCCTCTAATGCTGACATCTGAAAAGCTTCGGCTGATACCACGACATCGAGTACCCATAATTCTTCCCGCATAGACGGTTAGTGCGAAAAGGTCTCCAACCAACCCAGATCAAATACCCAAATCCATTATCATTTCAATTAGGTCATTGACACAAACACCCGAGAATCCACCCGCATAACAACTAATCACCAATGATCCCAGTAACAAGGTCAAGTAACTGTGTGGTTGTAACACCGGTGGGGAATCCGAGGTATCACCCGCATTGGATCCTGAACGATGTAACCGTCAAGGTGGACCTAGTGGAATCACCCTTGAGGGTCCCACACTTGAGGGGTTGCACGACAGAGGCATCGTCGTGAATGGTGAAAGACGAATCACCCTCGATAATCACGACCGACTAGCTGTACTACAGAGATATCATCAGGAGTACTTAGCAAGGTTGACTCTCGGTACCCGATATTATTTCTGTAGCGTCGCACAACTAAGGTGGTGTAAGTGTTCTGCCTGGTTTGGCTCGTCGATCAGGGATTGAGATTTGAAAAACAAAGCGGCACAACTGGACTATGAGGTCAGAGGGGATGACTGCTCCACCTATACTAAACAGTTTAGAAGTGCAGTACTGAAAGTAGCAGTTCATCAAAATCAGGCTATGCATCAGATATAGGAGCTAACTACAACAGTGGCAAAATTCTAATGCAAGCATGAGGAAGGAAGAATAGGCGATATAGGAATGATCAAGGGGGGTTTGCTTGCCTTGTTGCTCTGCGGCAAAGGGCTGGTCGGCAGGGTCGTAGATGTACCCG